>NC_051851.1:96876544-97188170 GCF_905115235.1 Hermetia illucens | reverse complement strand
ATTTTAATGGGTAGAACAACGGGGATGTCGATCACTTTACCTATATTGGTAGCATCTTTTTCTGCTGACGGCAAAGGTAGATGGTGGAGTGGAAAAGCGGAAGTGGTAGTAGACACGTGACACTATGTCATGCAATGATATCTTTTATTCCAGAGAGTCCGAGAAAGCTGAAGCGCATGTTGGTGAATCGTAAATGATGGCGTACAGGCGTGGTTAACACGCATGCCTCCTTTAGCGTATTTTGGAAACCATGCTTATACAACAGGAGTTTGCTGACAGGTTGCGGGTCTGTTAGTCGACTAGCAGCTCAGGAAACTCGTTTTCTTCTTCTCTATTCCAATATTTTACATTACCCAGGGTTTACCAATATGCAATTTCATGTAGATCAAGTTGGTGGTAGTAGTAGGCTGCATTGGTTGCTCCTTTCTTCGTCAAGAAGAAAGCAATATTGACGTCATCTCCCTCGCGATCGATAAAGGCTTTTTTGGTGATTCTGTCTCCTCCTGTCTTTTATTCTTCATTATCATGCAGTGGCGGAGCCAATTTTCAATTTCCCTTTCCAAAAAAGAGACCATTTTATTTTAAAAACATCAACATAAGGCCCTAAGGCTCTTCTAACGTCTGCAACTTCCTCACTATTTTTTGAATATCACCAGCACTTTTTGATGAAGAATCACTTTATATTAGCGGTTGGATCAACGCCTGGAATTGTATGACAGCCTTTTATTCAAGATTATAACGGTACACTACAGCACCCCGTAGGACGAAATGTGATCAGCACTCATCCGCAGTTGTGTCAGCTGACATCAGATATCCAGTCACGATACAAATTCCTCTGGCACCAACGAAATTTAAACCACGTCCTTTTGCTACGACAGTTTAGCGTTTGCTATTAAGACCTGCTATTATATCAATGGCTTTGCTTCTGGGATACTAGATAGCTTTAATAAATACTTCAGAGCCAACTTCGGACTCATTGTACGATAAATAAGCAGAATTTAAAACAATTTTCTTGATGACTTTATATGTAAAACGTCTTGCTGCACTTTTTTGATTAGGAAAAAAACTCTCAAAGTTGTATTCTCCTATCCTTATTCTTCTTCGTGTTTGTGTTTGACCAGTGCGGTTTGATGTTGTTGGTTGATTCGTCTTCGGTGCTGACGTTGCCACCATATATTTTGTCTTGCCTTCATTGATATGCAGCGCAAGATCTCGCGCCGCCTGCTCGATCTGGATGAAGGCAGTTTGTACGTCTCGGATGGTTCTTCCCATGATATCGATATCGTCAGCATAGGCCAGTAGTTGGGTGGACTTGAAGAGGATCGTACCTCTTGCATTCACCTCAGCATCACGGATCACTTTCTCGAGGGCCAGGTTAAAGAGGACGCATGATGGCGCATCCCCTTGTCGTAGACCGTTGTTGATGTCGAATGGTCTTGAGAGTGATCCTGCTGCTTTTATCTGGCCTCGCACATTGGTCAGGGTCAGCCTAGTCAGTCTTATTAATTTCGTCGGGATACTCTCCTATCTAGGGTCGAAAATCACAACCGATAACAACTACAATGATGAAATCCGCGCACGGTTGTTGTCAGCCAACAGAGCCTATTTCAGCTTACAAAGACTGTTCCGCTCGAAACGTCTCACCATAGGGTCAAAGCTCTTACTGTACAAGACTATGATCTTGCCAGTCCTCATGTATTCGTCGGAAACTTGGGTTCTTAGCAAGAAAAATTGCGAACTCTTGGCCGCGTTCGAGAGAAGAATCCTCCGAAGAATTTTTGGCCCCCTACATGAGGATGGACGATTCCGTAGCCTACACAATGACGAAATCTATGAGCGATACCATGACCGTCCGGTTGTGGATAAAATCTGGCTCAATAGGTTACGGTGGGCGGGTCACTTAATCCGTATGGATGAAGATGATCCCACCCGGAGAGTCTATAAGGGCAATATCTATGGTAGAAAAAGAAGACGAGGCAGACCCTGCCTAAGATGGAGCGATGGCGTGGGCCAGGACGCCAGACAGCTTTTAGGGATATCGAATTGGTGGACCTCGGCGCAAAACCGGGATGTATGGAGTTCCTTATTAAGGCAGGCCTAGACCGGATACCGGTTGTTGCGCCGTTGATGATGATGATGAAAAAAACTCTCGGATGTACTATAAACTAGATCTTTTTTGGAAGGAAACTTAAAGAATAGGAGAGATGAGCTATATGTACTTATGTTGTACCTATTTTAAATTTTTCCTAAATGCCATCTTGTAATTAAATTACTTATTTCTAATATTTACCTTATTGCCTGGTAATAGAAATCTTAAGGCTGACACACTTGGGGACCGAATTTCTGTCAAAATTAATAGGGTAGGGAGTTTTTGGAGCTTCTGGTAAAATTTGTTCGTATTCATTTACCTTAGTTTAATGAGTCCTTCCTTAAATCCACTTTGCAGTTTTCAGCGCTTGCTTGTTTTGCTATTTCGGTTTCTTATGGTTCTTCTGGTATCCCCAATATACTTTCGCCTGGCCTATGTAATTCATGCGGCTTTGTATACAACACGCGGATTTACAGGACACCCACTTCGCGGTTCTAGAATTATCTTGTCTTTTTGATTCCCGAGGCTGCGGACATTGCTCTGAGCATCGTATATCGTTCTTATTCCGTTTTTTTTTTAAGAACTTTCCGCAATCTGCCAGTCGTATCTTTGATATAATGTAGCCTGACTTATCCGTTTAGAGCATACGCAAAATAGGATTTTAATTGCTCGATAATATACTCCCAGGGAGTAGAAGAAATGGATGACCGTTAAGATTCAGAGAAAGACATCGATTAGAGTGTGATACCTGCACGGGTATTAGCTTCATTTCCAAAAGTTTCAACACATTTTGAAATATTTTGCATTTCACAGATTCAAATATAAGAACTTATTCAACACTTACTCGAAAGCAACTGAATCATTCGAATCTTCACTACTTAGGAAAGGAATTATCAGACACTGTTTAAATAATAATTTAGTTCTAGGCTTCTAAGCAAAATTAAAAATGTCGACTTGAAATAAACGAGTATTATTCAAAAAACATGAACGTAAAAAAATAACAGTAGATTGTCCCCTTAAGAAGGTGAATGAAAACCGTAGTTGGACTTTTAATAAGATATTGTTCTCTAAGTTACTACCTGGCGAAAGGATATTTTGGCTTTATGCAACCATTCTGAGGGCAGGGCGAGGTCGCCTTGGGTGTCTTATATTGTTACTTGCTTTTCTTAGACAAAGATACTCTGGAAAGATCTTTTCATTCGAGGAAAGTGACGAACTCCATCTAGACGAGCTTGCAATGCTACCGTACGGGGCAACGGCTAAAGAAGAAGAAAACCCACGAAATTGGCCAAGCGTTGCAATATATTGACTCAGCCGTAATTACACCTTCCAGGTCTTGAATCGAGGAAAATTGACGATTGTGGGCATAAATTCAACGTGCGAAGATGACGACCACAGGCCACTGGTAAATCCATGCGATGCAATTTCGGAAGAGACTCCCTCGTGGTCTGGACGACTTTCAGTACTGACGGATTGTTCCATATTGTTACCCAATTTATCCATACATGGATGAATTTCAGTTTAAAGAACTGCGATACTTCTAACCAGTTCTGTATTTCAACCAACTTTTAAAAATAAGTGCATTTTTCCCCGTGTCTATTGGGGTAGCTTTGAATCGGCCACGTTTCAGGAATATGTTTGCTTTACAAGTTCTTTATTCATTGCCCTGGGGTCAGTATTGTAGAACTTGGAAATTTAATCTTTATCATTTTGTCCACAAATGATCCAATATACATTGACTCACAAGCCCGATCGAATGTTTCCAATTATAACATAAATGAAAAAAATCTGCAAAATTAAATGCTTGGGGTCACTTTTTCTCCATTCAAACTATTATGTAAAAAAGCAATGCCCTGCGCAGTCATCCTTCCCCATATTCTCCCACACATAGTGACCGGTCCTTACGTCACACAAACGCTTCATCAAATTGACCCCACCGAACTTAAGCGTTTCCTTAATGACATGTGGTTTCAATTTTCCCCCGCACCGTGACGCCCCCACTCATGTCCGCCCGATTCCAATCTATTTATTTTCGTTTCGTTTGGAAACACAACCCTCTCCCAGTCCTTTGTAGTGCTTTTTAGAGAAGCTACGCCTAAGTTTGTGATGGTGTTTGCTCAACATCGGGTTTATAAGCTTTGCGCGGCCCCGTAAACCACTCCTCCTTAAGACCCTTGAACTGTTTCTACACTAGTATTAATATTATAATATTATCAGTCTGTTGCCGACTTGTGTGAATAGTAACGATTTTTTTTCTTCCCCATTGCTGATCGTTCACATAATTTGCGCTGCGTCTTGTTGGATAAATTGGATGGCGGCCCATTTCGTGCTTACGGTATTGCGTCCAAGTCTTCTTTTCCGATGGTTGCTTGATATTTTCTGATCGTGCTAACTGATATACTCAACTGCACAGAATGTCCGTCCTACAATTTTTTTTATTTTTCATGACAATTGGAATTTATCGTTTTTATTGTAAATGAAAATGCAGTAACCAGAACAACATCCATTAACGGAAATCCTGCGATACGTTATCGAATCCGGGATATTCCGTTAGACGGGGAGTCGAGTGCAATGGGCCACTACGCTCTGAGTGCTCAGAGGCTATATCTTCTTTCCCACCACAAACACACACACACACAGACAACCAGAAGAACAACTCTTGCTGAGTAAAAATGCTTGAGAAATATCCAAAGAAAGTTTTGAGCTAAAAAAATAAACAAGGTTTGCATAATTTACACGAAGTACTAACTAATTACTTGTGAGTACTGTATGTAAAGGACCTAGAATGTTCTTCAAACGAGGCTTATTTCCTACACGATCTATGGGAGAGTCTTCTTCAGGCCACATTTTTTAGCATGGTAGAAACTTAAACTTTCATTTATCTCGTGAGTGTCAAAGTCATTTCCTATATTATCACACCAAGGAGGCTTATGAGCCCATTGGAGATATATCGGCACGATTTGTCCACGTAAATTATGTTTAGGAAATTTATAACTTATGTTGAAGAATACTTTTTCTCTTATGAAAAATTATTATTTATTTTGTATAAAAAGTCGTTATCTTACACGCGATACCACATGAGGTTCTTCCACTGAGGAGATATATTCGGTCATGAATAGCTTTCTCAGGATTTCCCGTTTTTCTTACTGCCATTTGGTCTGGTCTGCTGGATCTTCTTTCGTCGCTTCTCACCTGACCAATCAGCATCAGCTTCTTCGTCGTCGCTAACATTACTTCCGAAAAAACTGCTGCTTCCTTCACGGGAGCTGGCGATTCGTCTACTTGCGATGCGAGACGAATTCCGACCCATTCCTGTTCGCAAATCCAGAAATTAATTCGCACTCCTTTCGTATTTAATTGACATTGTAACTTACCCATACACTTCTCCAAATGGGGAGCAAACCTCGATGTGGAAACTAATCTATCACAATTAGGGCAGGTACAATCTATTGCCTTCTTCCCCACGGTCGAACCGAAGACATCGAGGTCTGGCAGGTCAACAATGGCAAACTCTTTGCTATCTTCGGGCTCACCTTCAAGTGCGTCTAACATTCCGGATTTTATCAAATGGTGCACTTCGAACACTACTCCTAAAATTGATTCATCGAGTAACGATTGATATAAGTAGTTCGCCGCTATGTCCACGTTCTTCGGGTCACTCATATGTTTGCAGAATTCGGACAATAGTTCCTGCTCGCTGGTATACTCAAAATGATGCCGTGATGACGGTTCAGTTCGGGAAATTGATTCAGTCATTTTCTAGGGTGGACGTCTCACTTAGTATAACAGTCTTTTTTGTCAGATTTCCTCCGTAAGCTGGCATAGGAAACACTGTTGAGAATGAAAATACCTGCCTGCCAACGCAGCCCCCTCTCTTCTAAGGTTATGTTTACTCTGATAAAATTGACAGCGTATCGATTTTTTGTTTTCTTCTATCAGCTGAGTTTTAGTACAAATGATGAGAATAACTTACGGCGGGGAGGTCGGAAAACGTCATAACCGGTGATCCTTGATCTTAGACGTCGGTTAGGTAGCGGGGTGGTGCGTTATTATTGTTCACACTAGTTTCCCTGACTTTTGAGTTTCAGAGTTTGTATAAAATACGTTGTGTTCAGATTTGATGGGTAAGACAAGCAATAGATGTCTTTTCGAGTCTGTCTGAGGAGTTTTCTAAATAAGATTAGCGGATACTGCCTGCTCAGAATGTCATTTGCTGCAAGGCACCAGTTTCACAAAGAGTTAAGGCAGGCATTTGTAACTCAACTATTAGTATTTCGGTTAAGATTAGATTTTCCAGGTCTCATTCAGTAGGATATGAAGCAAAATCAACTGTTGTTGAAGGTAGACTGCACATCCTTCGTTGTTCCTCACATAAAGCTAATATCGTCAGCGTGGACCCGTAGTTGGGTGGACTTGAAGAGGATGAGAGAGCATGATGAGGATGATTCTCTTGAATTAATATTTGCATAGCGGATCACTTTTTCCGGGGACGCGTGATAGGGCATCTCCTTGTCTTAGAATGTTGTTAATGTTGAATGGTCTCGAGAGTGATCTTGCTGGTTTTATCTAGCCTCGCACATTGGTCAGAGTCAGCTAGTCAGTCTTATCAATTTCGCTGGGATACCGAATTATCTCATGGCCGTGTAAAGTCGATGAAAATATGTCCCAACTGATGGCCATATTCCAACAGTTTTTCCATCGCTTGCCGCAGAGAGAAAATCTGATCTGTCGTTGATTTACCTGGAGTGAAGCTTCTTTGGTATGGGCCATTCGGTCTAGCAGGATAGTGGACAATATCTTATAGATAGTACTTAGCAAAGTGTTACCTTTATAATTGTTGAACTGCGTGATATCCCCCTTTTTACGCATGGGACAGATAATGGCCCATTGCCAGTCGTCAGGCATTGATTTACTATCCCACACCTTGAGTATTAGTTGATGAACCATTTGGTGTAGTTGGTCGTCTCCATATTTAACCACTTCGGCTGTAATTCCATCAGCTCCTGGCGACTTATGGTTTTTATGCCGATGAATTGCACGGACTGCTCTTTCCATGCTTGATGGTGACAGCATTTGTCCGTCGTCTTCAGTTGACGGGATCTCCAACTCACCGATATTTTGGTTCAAGATAGCCCTCAGCGCATGTCCGCGTAATTTGATAGTGCAGCATTGCTCGGTACCGGCTTTCTTTGTGGAAATCAGATTTCCCTCTTTGCCCCGGCATGATGAGCATCGAGGTGTGTAAGGTGTTATATGTTTATGCTATTCAGAGTTTGCAATTAATCTTCTATCGTGAAAGGAGTCCTTAGTCACTTAAGGAGCTCTACAAGACTGTTCATTTGCAATATTCAGACTAAATTCTAAGTAACGGTGGTCTTAGAGTGAGAATTCATCTAGCACTCCCTAGTCTCTAATCAACTCTAACAACTTGGGAGTGCAGATTGTGAAGTGATAACATCAAAAAGTTTTTCTTCTCTAGGATTGCATTTGCCACTGCCCCAACAATTATCCTGAGCGTTCGCATCACAACTTGTGGCGCAGTGGGGTTAACAACATGCGAAATTTATTGTGAATGTTGTTAATTCGATTGGCAATATCCACTACCGGTGTTATCCGTGGTGGAGTAGGCCGTAATTTAGCAAAAAATAATTGAATTAAAAAATGAATTTAGTGACAATTGATTTGTGAATTAAGTAAGAAAAGGATTAAAAGTTGTGAAGTTTTTGTTAGCATTATATTTTAAATTATTCTTCTCTGACCATTAACCCGGTATTGTCAGTTAACCGCAACAAGGTCCTGAGAACAAAATTGTCTCAGCATGGTTGCCTCTTACAATGTTGACATCAGGACGCAGGCTCTCGGTCTCGAAGGTTTCTCATCGAAGAAGATCCTAGTCCCCTTTACTGACTCAATACTACGGATTTTGCTAAAACGAACCTATGGCTCTTCTACCAGAAATATATAAGAAAAGTCCTGCTAATTTGCTAGCCTTGTTGCCAGTAGATAGGAACTTCCGCGTGGATCTCATCGTGGTTGTCAGCTTTTCCTCACTTTCCGCCGAAAATTCCGTTTTTTTACTTACGATTTCTTTGTATATCACCATACTTAGGTGCAGCAACGCCCATGGTCTCATTCTCAAGAAATTTTGTCTTCTTTCGCAGTGCCTTCCGTTGTCGTCGGCTGGAAGTCCTCCCAGGTTCATGGTGTCCGGGCTGTGTCACCAGCGTCCTTTTCTTTCGCTTTTCCTGGTATAGGTGGAAGAGAAGGTTCTGACAGGCAAGTCTGTAGTCCCCTCTCCTTTGAAGATTTGCATCTTCATGTATTTTTGGACACTCTTAATGTAGTAGTAAACTCCCACACCAACTAGGCTGACTCTGACAGACGCGCGAGCGCATATAAAACAGCAGGATCACTCTCGAGACCATCCTGATCAGACCCATTATCTGCTATGGAGCACCCACGTGGATCACTTGCTCCACCCTAACCATGTCCAAATGTGAGGCATTCGAACGCCAGATATTAAGGTACTGCACTGGTCTTTTTTATAATTGGAAAACCAAGAAGGTTGGAAGAAACGCCGAAGTATATCGGTGCGCCAAGGTACAACCTCTTCGAGAATTCGTTCTTAACTTGGTGGAACGGTTCTTCGAAAGAACGGAGAATCATCCAAATCCACTAATCCGGCAACTCTACCAAGAGGGTAGCACCTTCCCATTGGCCAACTTCCTAAGGCCCTGCCAAATAGTGAGCGAAGCTCTTAAACCCGCTATCCTTTCCCTATATGATTCTCCCTGCCTGGTAGGGATACATCGAGGCTAAGCACAAGAAATGTAATGTGCTATTGTATATAATAGGTTAAGTATTTATTGTTAGAGTAAGTTAGATTAAGTTTAGGCTTAGTTAGTTTAAGTAAGTAAGTAATGCCTTCTGGCGCTTTTAGTGCAAGCGCAGTCTTGAAATAATTCAAATCAGTTGAAAATCAATGTGAAGGTTCATGTATTAAATCAATACAATTAACGTAAGAATTACACAGAAGGTCGGGTAGGCCAAACAATTGTAATAGCCACCCATTGAAATAAAGTTAAGTTAGTTAAGCTAAATATTTAAGCTAGAATGTAATTAATCATGTATTAGAAAGTAAACCACTATTGAAAATAAAAAACTTAAACTTAAACTCGAGACCATCAGTTCGCTCCGAGATATCGAAGCGGACGGACGCGTTACGGAGCAATCCGGGTGATAAAAAATATTAGAAAGTGACCAAAGTAAGGAAAGTGACGAAAGTGGTGCAGTGTAAAGCGGAGTACTATCAAAGGAAGTACAGTCTAGTGAAGTATGCAGTGCATCTCAATATTATTGAGACACTGTATACCAAAGTGCAAATAACTGTAATTATTTTTTTATTTTTAGTGAATACCTGAAGATTCCGAGAACAACAGAGGACGGGCTTGGGGACAAAAATGTCCGCCAAGAGATCTAAACTGACACTCCCTGGGGAGCTATCATCTGAGGAGGAGGGGAGCACGGGCCTCTCAGAAAATGATTATCCATTAAGGAAGGAGCTTGAAGAGCTCAGAGGTGAAAAAGCAGTCTTGGCACATCAGCTGGAGTGCCAGCAGCAGCTGATAATTCAGCTAAAGCAGGAGCTAGCAGAACTACAAGAGGCGGTGCGAGCCGGCACATCAGGGACCAATCGTGAACCGATTGTCATCGACAGCGGAGGAGCACCAGCAACGATGGAGAAATCACCAGGAACCAGCCAAGAATGCGGTATGGGCAGCCACCAAAATACCCCGAAGTCATCGACGAAGGTGACCCATTCAACTTCGTCCGGAGGAGGAAACAAAACAAGACCAAGGTTAGTTTCAAAACTGTAACCGCTCCAAAACAGGCTACCACCCCAAGCTCCCCAACCTAGTAAGTCAAAAAAGACAATAATCCCTGCTATAACTGGGTACGGTTTGAACGTACCCTCATCCCTAAAACTTTTGAAAAATAAGGGACAAAAAGCGTCGCTTAAAAATACGAGGGCTGACAGGACCCTCATATTTACGGAGACGGCGGAAGATCACCGGAAGGTCTTCGCCCTTTTGAAAGACCAGGAGCTTAATGCCACTACTACACAGGGAAATGGACCCCGTAGACATCTTGGAAGAACTGAAAGCAGAACATCCAGATTTCCAGCTGAAGACAGTTGCGAATCTCGTTACGCGCAGGGACAAGTTTCTGAACAGCGAAAATCCGGCCCTCCCGATGAAATCGCAATCGGGATTATTCATCGCGGCTTTTGAGCCCTCTCAAAATCACAAAATCCCATGCTCGCGGGGAATGCGGAAGACAAGCAATCGAAAGGCCTCTTTGCTGCAACTGCGGCCAAGCTGGCCACCTAGCAAGCTATCGCGGGTGCCCGGCCTACAAAGAGATGGTAGCCAGAAAGGAAGCTGCCAAATAAAAGCGAGCCAATGAAAGCTCCCGAGCCAAGTGCGCAGTGACACAACTGTCACAAAGCTTGGTCAATCCCAGCGTATCGTACGCTCAAGCTGCCAGAAACGCTCAACCAAGAGTGGCAGCACAACCTGCTCCCATCCCCGCACTAAACGCCTTTCGCGAATTGGTGCAATCTCTCAACTAATGAGCAGCGGCAATTCGCCGCTATAAAACTCATTATGAACCTATGGAGTTAAATATCATCACGTTTAACTCCGCGTCCCTGATCTCACACGTTCAACGTGCCACTGCCCAAGTGTTGATTGACAGTCTGAAAGCAGACTTCTATTGCGTTTCAGAAACGAAACTAAACAGCAAGCATAACGTGCAATTCACCGGGTATAATATTATCCGGTATGACAACAACACTGGCGCTGCCCTTTCAGTCAGGAAAGACAATCAATTTGAGGAAGTCGTCATTGAAAACCTGCTGACCTCTTCCGCCGCGGAGGCAATGGTAAAAACTACTGATGGTAGACGGATTTTGGTAGTTTCCGTCTACATCAAATGAGCAACTGGGACAAGATCTTAAGATCATGGGCAATCTCCAGTTAAAATACAAGTACCTCATTTTCGGTGGCGATTTCAACTCTAGGCACACCTCCTGGGGTGATACGGCAGTCAACAGAAATGGGGAAACCCTCCTTAAATGGATCCAAGACCCTTATTCGCCAGCCTATGTCGATTTGGTCTTGCCATATTCTCCGACAAGACCCAGTAGTCAATCAACCATTGACTACTTCCTCCTTTCGGAGGAAACTTCCCTGAACTTTCAAGTGATATCTTGCACTACTCTACCAGGCATGTCTGACCACCTCGCAGTACTATTTAAACTTTTCTCGTCCTCCCAACTGCGAAAGCGAGTGATGACCACCGTAAGGTCCTTCGCCCACACTGACTGGGACAAATTCAAGTCAGACCTTGCACCAAGGCTGAACTTGAAAAAACTCGCAACTGACCGCAATCTATCAGACATAGAGATCAACGAAGCCATCACCTTGGCCGCAGATGCCATTAATACTGCTACACGCAGAAACACAAGGCTTATCAAAGTCGACTCAGTCCCTCACGATATCATGCTCCATATGAAAGTCAGGCAAATATGGCGTAGCAAACTCAAACGGATTTTCCACAAACACGGAAATAAAGTTAATGCTGAGTATAAAGCATTACTTTCCCGGATTAATTGTCTGAGTACAATAATTCGGCAAAGAGTGGCGATTTTCCGCAACAAAGAATTAACAAGGAAACTAGCAGATATTAAGCCCGGGCCAGATATGTTTCAGCATATCAACAGGCTAACCGGCAAACGCAAATCCCGTAATATCGCTCTCTCCAAGAACGGGGAGCACATCTGCAGTGACGCTAGGAAAGCGCAAGTTCTCGCGGAATCTTTTGAGACTCAGCTCAATTCCCCTCCGCCTCAAAACAACCCGGCTATATCGTCGATCTTTGATTCAACAATCAAGGCCTTCGTCTCTGAGAACTCCCAGAAGCTAACTAAATTCACCTCAACCAACACCTCAGTCAAGCCATCGGAATCGCAACATTTTCTGAGTTTACCACAACTCACCGACTTAACCCAAAACCTCAACGGTAAAAGGTCAGCCGAGCCTGATGAAATCCCGAACTTTGTAAGAAAGAACCTGCCCAGAGCCTCATTGAAATTCTTATTAGCAGTTTTCAACAACTGCATTAATAATGACTACTTTCCATCCACGTGGAAAGTTGCAAAAATTATTGAGATCCGGAAAAAAGGCATTTCAAGCGAGCCAAGCAATTTCAGGCCCATTTCCCTATTATCCAACCTTGGTAAACTGGTTGAGAAAGCATGGACAATTGGGCTAGTCCAGCACTGCAACCTCAACAAAATTATCCCTGACCACCAGTTCGGATTCCGCTCCAAACACGGAACCCAGCACGCACTGAGCTACCTACACGACACAGTCGTCTCAAGACTTAACGTCAACAACAAACCCACAGTAGCATGTGCGTTAGATTTAGAATAGGCCTTCGACTCCTTATGGGTAAACGGACTTATGTACAAATTAATAGACAATGAATTCCCAGTCCCGATAATTAGACTTGCGTTAAGTTTTTTCGAAGATAGGCACTTTTATGTCAGCGTGGGGAATGAATTCTCCGGTATCTTGCCGGTAACGTCGGGTGTACCGCAAGGATCCATTTTTGGGCCAACCTTCTATAATATCTTCACGGCTGACGTTCCGATCCCCGATGATGGCGTTGACCTGATCCAATTCGCCAATGATACGCCAAAGCGGTTTAGAACTACATTGTAGACCTCTGCAGGTACTACCGTAGTTGGGGAATCAAGATAAATGAGGGAAAAACGCAAATCTGCACTTTTAGGAGAAAATCTAGATACTTAGGTTCTAGAGGCATCCACAGGAAAGCTAAACGGTCGAAAATGAGAATCGGGAACACCACAGTGAGCAGATCTAGTTCGATCAAATACTTGGGAGTAACCCTGCATGAACTCCTCAAGTTCAAACCCTACCTCCAGTTCGCTATCAGCAAGGCACGCGGTGCAGTCAGTGGCATCTACTCTCTTCTTCGCAAGACAGTAGGTCTCAGCACCAAAACCAAACTGACACTGTATGAAACCCTGATTAGACCCGTTATCTGTTTCGGAGCACCAACTTGGATCTCATGCTCCAACCAAGCCATGGCAAAATGCGAGTCATTCGAACACCGAATCCTCAGACACAGCACAGACATACAATTGGAAAACGAAAAAGATCGGCAAAAACGCCGAAGTGTATAGGCGAGCCAAAGTCAAACCACTTCGAGAATACGTTCTCACACTAATGGAAAGGTACTTCGAAAGAACGGAGGACCACCCCAATCCATTTATTCGGCATCTTTACCAACAGGGTAAAACCTCCTCATTGGCCACTTCCTTAAGGCCCTGCCAAATCGTGAGTTCATCCCACAGACCGAAACTCCGCACCCTTTTTGAAACTCCCTGCCTGGTAGGAGTGGATAGGCTAAGCACAGGAAATTGTAATGTGCTTATTGTATATATTAGTTAAGGATTATGTTAGATTAAGCTAGATTAAGTTAAAATAAGTTAGGTTAAGTAAATAAATTTCAACCTTCTCGCGCCTTTAGTGCGGGCGCAGTTTTGAAAAGTCAAGATTATACTACAATTGTCAAGATCCATGTATATAAAGAATAATATACTAAGTAAAGTAAATTACAGAGAAGGTCGGGTTGGCCAAACAATGTAATAGTCACCCGTTTGATAGAGTTAAGATCAATTAGCCATTATTTAAGCTAGCATTAAGTAATCATTGTCTAGTTGTAAGTCACTATTTGAATGAATTGAATTGAATTGAAAAAAAAACCCGAGACCATTTAGTATAAACAACGGTCTAAGACAAGAGGATACCCTATCGTACATCCTTTTTAACCTGGCCCTGGAAAAAGTGGTCCGTGATACTGATATAAATGCGTGAGGCATTGCTGATGCCATTGACATCATGGAAGAACAATGAGAAATATACAAACTGCCTTCATCCAGATCGAGGAGGCGATAATTGACGCAGACATTAAATTAATTTTGAAATAAATAGTAGCAGCGTCAGCGTCAAAAACAAAGAAGCAAAGGATACTAGTTGTTGCGCCTTGGATAATGATGCATACTTCAGATTAATTTCAACACTAGTTACCAGAGGGACAGGAGCAGTTAAAAATTAAGCATATATTTTCATATTTACAATTATCTGAAAATTACCAAATAAACACAAGATATTGAAAACTTGATCGTTGTTTAATACTTGGAGTGATTGGCGAGAAGATGACGGTATAAACAAAAATAGTATAATATTCCAATATTGTTTGACAACATGGTTTTGACTAGTTTCCATGTCGTCACTTTTGTTAAGTCGGCAAACATAGAAAACGAGGAGTTTCGTGTATTAATTACGCATTATTTTTTAATGAAGAAAACACTGTCCAAACTGAAAAATTGCTTAACAAGTGTGTGCTTCTAATATATTTTATTTGAAATATAATAGAACTAATAAACAATTTTATTTCTTAAATTAATCTAATATTTAAAATGTTCAATCGTGTGGAGCCCGCGGAGCTCTATGTCAGAATGTTTTCCTTGGCTAACTGTCAAAACCTTGTTTTTCAAAGTCGTAAATGACTCTTTCCAGAGTGTTCACAACTTGAGTGATCTTGCATGAACATTTGCAGAAAGAGAAAGCTTTCGACAGCGTGAACAGGGACTGCATTTAAAATGCAGGATGACCATTCCAGAGAAACTAAAAACTATTATCAGAGCAAATCTCAGAAGAATAATTTCTTTAATTAAATTTAATTTGATTTTTATTCTCGTTGTTGGTGACTTTCTTAGGCCTTAGAGAGAAAATCCGGGGCCGGGGTGAAAATTATGGTGAAAACAGAGACAAGGTTGAGAGCTATACGCGCCCGTTTTCTATCATTCAAGGTCTGTCTGTCCGTCTGTCCATCTGTCCGGTGCTCAGAGGTGGCGGGGAGGAAGATAGGGCGGCAACCCTGTCGGCTGAACCAAAACCAAGTGGCCAGGGAGAACCTCCTCGTGGTGGCACCGGAAAACGCTGTATCGCATTGGCTTGCCGGCCGTGATGCAGTAGGCGAATGCTCCAAGGCCTAGCAAGGGCGATCAGACCCGAGTCTGCACGGGGACTCATCTGAAGTGGCTTCGGTCACGAAACCTTACCAGGGGTATACTGGTACCATGGGAACCGAGGTAGCCCCTGGACTCTTATACTTCAGGAGAATTCCTGTCGTATCTGAGTACAGCTCGGTTGGTTGCGGTTGGCCCCCTTGTGGGAGTTTCATGGTGGCTGTGGTTGTGCTCAAGCGAGAAGAGACCTTCGGGCCTCGACGTGGTGTTGCGTATCAACACGGGTGCCGTACTCCATAGTTCGGTAGAGATTTAAGTGATGCTTGCATCCACCAGTATGATTGCCAAGCCATGCACTTGACATAGACTGGTATCGTTATGCTTGTCTAACGGGGCTCTGATTGTGGTCACAAAATCAATCCGTGCCTGAAGAGGGCCGTAGGATTAAGTCTCAAGACAGGTACCTACGTTAAACACCGAGGACTTCACTGTCCATCTGTCCGGTGCTCTGAGGTGGCGGGGAGGAAGACGGGGCGGTGGTTGCGGTTGGCCCCCTTGTGGGAGTTTCATGGTGGCTGTGGTTGTGCTCAAGCGAGAAGAGACCTTCGGGCCTCGACGTGGTGTTGCGTATCAACACGGGTGCCGTACTCCATAGTTCGGTAGAGATTTAGGTAATTCTTGCATCCACCAGTATGAATGCTAAGCATGCACTTGGTATAGACTGGTACCGTTACGCTTGTCTCAGCGGGGCTCTGATTGTGGTCACAAAATCAATCCGTGCCTGAAGAGGGCCGTAGGATTAAGTCTCAAGACAGGTACCTACGTTAAACACCGAGGACTTCACTGTCCATCTGTCCGTCTGTTTGTCTGACTGCCTCTCAGTCTATCACAGCCGATGTACTCGGAAACGGCTGAATCGATTGTCACGAAATTTTGTGAGAATATGAAGTCTGTGTGTCTCTTTACATGCAGCGAGTAGCATTATTTTTCGTTGGGATAAAGTGTGTCCGAATATCAGTGGTTAGAGCACTGGGTTGTCATACGGAAGGCCGCGGTTCAAATCTCGCTGGTGGCAGTGGGATTTGTATCGTGACTTGACGTCGGATGCCAGTCGACTCAGCTGTGAATGAGTACCTGAGTCAAATCAGGGTAATAATCTCGGGCGAGCGCAATGCTGACCACGTTGCCTCCTACAGTTCACTGTAGTGTACCGTTACGGTCTTGAATGAAGTGCTCTAACACACTTCAAGGCCCTGATCCAATATGGATTGTTGCGCCAACGATTATTATTATTATTATAAAGGGGGCTCCCCACATTTTCAGCAAATATGGTCATGTCATCAAACGAAAGACCTCGATTAGTACTTTTTGAAACTGATGATATGTATTATTGATATTGGGCCAAACATAGGGAAGAGAAGACTCAAAATGTATCCCTCAAAAAGTGAAACAGGTCTCGTTCTCGGAACCTATCCAACCGGAAAATCTGGAAAAATTGACAATGGTGCGCCTATATGAAATCTAAGCCTCAAAATATATCCCGTTCCGATATCTGCACAAATAAAGTTAATAATATTTGAAAAATTTACCCGGAAACCCCTTTAAGTCCATCCTAGAAATACAAAATTTGGTAGCAGTATAGGGGATAATATAGGATATAATTCTATTAACGGAATATAAAACACTGAAGAAGTGGACAGTTGGTCCCCGAAATACGGATAAGCTATTGAGCTATTGAGAGCCAAATTTCCGTATTTCTTCTTCTTCTTCTTTCTCTTCAGCCTTTGTCCCGTTCACAAGCGGGGTCGGCTCGTCGTGATCGATTTCGCCACTTGGCTCTATCAAATGCCAATCGCGAGACTTTTAAATCCCCATCCAGCGTATCAAACCACCGTTGTTTCGGCCGGTCTTTTGGTCGCTTATCGGTGAATTCTCCCATACCATCAAAGACACCTCTCTCGCAGTTTTCCCACGATCGGTGCAACCCCATGTCGATCGCGGATATCCTTATTTCGGATGTGATCAAAACGTGTCACGCCACTAATCCAACGTAATATCTTCGTCTCCATTACTGCAAGATGCCGTTCATTGTCTTTACGCCACTTCATCACGCATTAACGTGAAGCAATTTCATAACGCATTTCTTCACTGGCTGATAGCAGTGACCCGAGGTATTTTAATCGCTCAGTTCTGGGTAGATCACTGCCGCTGACAGTGACTCTGCCTGTTTCATGGGGATCGAACGTCAAAAATTCAGTTTTATTCAGATTCACTCTCCGACCATGTTGCATGAGGCGATCATTCCATTTTTGGACAAGTTGCTCGAGAAAATGTTTGCTATTAGATGCTAGGAAAACATCATCTGCATACAGCAGTGTATTGGGCGCTGAACGTTAGATGTCCAGCTCGTCCGCTTCCTCATTGCCTCCTAACCCAATGTGGCTCGGAACTCACAGCAACTACACCTTATTGTGCTAGTTGATCGTATTCAGTTTATTAAGATATCCCCCTCCTCCTTAGTGCTTTGATGGCAATAGTTTCCTTGGAAGTTTGCACATCTATTTTTGCCGAATATTTCCTCCTGGAATCTTGCTGTGAGAGATCTATCAGTGTGTTAGGTAATAACTTACAGGTTTAAACCTTAGGTCACTGCCACATTTTCCAGTTTGACCTGTTATTCCAACGTGTTTCAAACTTCAGATGGAAATGAAACTTCATTGTCATGCTATCCTTTGGTATCAGTAATCCGGGATACCGCCTGCAAGTCATCAAAGCCCTTGTAGCTACCCAATATATGTTTCCAACATGTGTCTCCCAGATAGTGCTGTGCAAAATCATTGTCAATGATTATCTGATTATGATTTAAATTTAATGATAACATGATTGTAGTTGTAATGGAGTTTCCACGATTACGGTTATAATCAGGTAATCATAATCATGCAATCATAATGGTGTAATAATAATCCTGTACTTTCAGTGGAAATTGCCTAATCTCCCTATTTAATAAAATGTACATTCGTATGACATCAACCCAAAAAAAAAACCTAACCCAATAATGGTTTTTGATATTTGGTGATGGCTTCTTTTAGAAATGTGACGGAAACGATATTTATGCATCAATGAAGAAACTACGAATATCTAATCATACAAGAACCACTTATAAATTTTTGGATATTGGTCTTTTCATAGGGTGGATGGGCAGCATTATGCAAAATGTTCGTGCAACTTCTACTTATGATGGTAGCTTCATTATTCACAAAGTAGTTGCATGTAATGCCAATAAATGCAGTCAGTGGAGCGAGTTGCGTGACCCAAATTCCGCGCTGATAGGCTGGTTTAGTGCCTTGTATGTGATGCAGTACTTGGTGTGCCCCCACGCGGTTGCGAGCACTTGGCTGAAAGTTTCTGCGAGCACGTGGCAGTATCTGTCAACAATAGATGATATATAGATATTACACAGTTGTTTATAGCTTCGCACATCCTAGCGGGAACCAAAGGCACCGCTTTCTTAACAATTCATTTCGGATTAATGGTAATGGATCTTAATAGAATCACTGAGCGAGTGATGCTTCAAAATTCGACTATGGGAAGTTTGGTGGGAGTAAACACGCGCAGCATTCTCGGCAATAGATTCATGTTTGCTCTCCTAGGAAGTGAGGAGGAAATAAATAGATGCACTCAGATCAATTTGTGCTGGGATGAGATTATGAAACATACACAAGAAAACCAAATAGCCGATATCGACACATCGACACATCAATGTCACTTACCTACCTCATCCTTACCCGAAAGGTGCACAATGAGATTTCCGCTGGAGTCGCTCCTCCTGTGTATATCTTCTTGGTCTGTACTTATAAATGTTTCCATGTTGCCACTTTTTGAGTTGCACATATAAGCGGCAAACCGAAATGGTTAATTGAGATGTGCACAAATATTTCCAATTCAGAAACATGCTGGAAATACAATTAAGGTGCGTTGCTAGCGCGCGAGACGTTTGTCTCGATCCGCAAACAGCTTCAATGTACAATGAAGATTTCAGGTCGGCAAAGTTCGTCCCCCCCCCCCTCTGCAGGGTTGGCTCTGATGGTAGATTACGTCATTCGTAATGACAACGTGTCAAATCAAAAATTTACCTCAATGTTGTCGGTCCTGTCGCTCTCTATGGTTCTGAGTGTTGGTCGACTATAGAAGACAATGAACGGCGTCTTGCGGTAATGGAGACGAAGATGTTGCGTTGGATTAGTGGCGGGACATGTTTTGATCACATCCGAAATGAGGATATCCGCGATCGTTATGGGTTTGCACGGATCTTGGATAAAATGCGAGCGAGGCGTCTTCGATGGTATGGTCATGTAAATCGCACTAACGAGAATCCAGTGGCCAACATTGGTTTTAACATCAAAGTCGATGCTAAATGAACAAAAGGCCGGCCAAAACAACGGTGGCTAGATACGTTGGATGGGGATTTAAAAGTCTCGCAATTGCATCCAGATCAGGCAGTCGATAGAACCAAATGGCGAAATCGATCACGACGAGCCGGCCCCGCTTGTGGACGGGACAAAGGCTGAAGAAAAAGTTGAAGCTAGACAAATGACTGTGCTTGTGGCTTCGGCCTGTGGAAGATATCATTTCCTTAACAATTGGGCGATGTTTGATTGATGATGAATACGTGAAAAAACATTTTTGCTACATGGGTGAGCACGGCAGTAGTACCAGAACAGCAAAAGCTCACCGATCTTTCTTTTACCAATACGATTTGACGAAGATTATGTCCTTTCCTTTTCTAGCGTCTCTGATGTGTACAGATAAGCTTCTGCAGCACATTCACAAGTCGGGTCATTTTAGTGTGGGTACTGCCTATAGTAGATCTACTGTGGCTCTGGGTTCGAACACCAGTCGCGCCTGCATCTTATTGTATTTTCAGCTTCAACCTACACAACACAATACATATTCGTTTATGTGAATTGCGTAAGGGGCAATTGTTTATATGTATGTACGCACTGGGTGCGGAGTAGAATCCGCTACAAGTGATTTGGATCTGGAGAAGGAGGTATTCAAGCGAAGTACGACTTTACCGAGAGCACCAATAACAAGACCAAACAAAGATGAACTAAAAGCAGCTTTTTGGACTACAAAAACCGTGACAACACCCACCGCACATGTTCAAGATGCTCGACAGCAGGAGGTACTCCAGGAACAAGGAAGAGATCCATTCAAAAGAAACTCATCAACTTTAAGATCTCCACCAATGCCAAAGACGATGAAGGATAAAGTACAGGCCAAAAGTGAAGGACCATGTAAAAGGAGTAACCCTGCCGGGACTTATAGGGAGCAGAGTCCCGATCCGGAGGAATTACCCTTCACTCAGCTTGGGGCAAAAATAGTTGAGCTGTCCGAGTTTATCAAGGACAAGCACAACGTGCACCAAGCCATAAAGAATATGGTGAGGGCTATTAGAGCCCTCTATAATAGATCACAGATGGAGGAAAAGAATAATAAGAACACGCCGAACCCCGCTGTGCCAATAGTATCACAAGCGACCCAAATGACGCCTAAGCGTATTACCATCGAATCCCAGCGAAATACGTGAAAAAGAGGGGGATCCTTTAAATAATTAGCAGGCGTCTAAGAGAAAAAAAGGCGGACAGCACATCCTGAAAATCAACATCAACAGCTCAGAAGGAGGAAAGCATACAGCGAATCTAGGAAACTTGACCAGAGTTGCGAAGCCCAAAACGAACGAAAACGATGGATGGACTAAAGTTACAAACAAAAAAGCGAAACGAAAAGCAAAAGTGCGAACTCGTGCATATGCGATTGCTATCTCCAGAAAGGGTAATCTGTCCTACGCGGAGATACTCAAAAAGGTCAAAGCTGATCCCGACCTAAAAAATCTGAGCGGAAATGTGAACAGAATCCGAAGAACCCAGAAAGGGGGTCTCATGTTCGAGCTGAAAAGATCCAGCGGTGGCAAAACTGATGACTTTCGAACTCAAGTGAAAAACTCACTTGGGGAGAATGCCGCAGTGCGTGCCCAAAAACATGAGATCTATATACAATGTAAGGATCTCGATGAAGTTACATCGAAAGGAGAAATTTGCACTGCTCTGAAGGAGCAATTCAAGTTGAAGGAACTTACAGAGGAGTCTGTTGTCGGTCTACGGAAAGCCTATGGTGGCACTCAAACGGCCGCCATACGAGTGCCAGCGGAGGCAGCGCAGATGTTGTTAGCTGCCGGAAGGGTTCGGATTGGATGGGTTGTCTGCCGTTTAAGGGAGCAAACTTCACAAAAGAGGTGCTTTAAATGCCTCATGTTTGGGCACTTCGCGAAGGCATGCACCAGCAGAATTGATCGGTCCGATCGATGCAGAAGGTGTGGGGAGAAATGCCATATTGCCAGAGAGTGCAATAGGGACCCCAAATGCCTATTGTGCGAAGCAAAAGAGGGAGAGGATAACCGGCATATTGCCGGAAGTGGCAAATGTCCGGAATTTAGGAAGGCACTCACTGCAATGAGAAAATGAGGTTTATTCAAATAAACCTCAATCATTGCAGGGTCGCTCAGGATTTTCTTGAGCAGACCACGTTCGAATCTAAGGTGGAAGTTGCCATCATAAGTGAACCGTATAGAAACCGTCACGGTGGCGTATGGGTCACAGATTCGACTGGTGGAGCGGCGATATGGGCTTGTGGTCGACAGGCCATACAATGTACTGCAAGTCAGACAGCCAGTGGCTTTGTGTGGGCGAAAATAAGTGGTGTATATGTATACAGCTGCTACGCCCCGCCAAGTTTGACCCTGCCTAAATTCGAGCAAATGCTTGATAATCTTGTTCTCGACGCAAGGGGACAAAGTCCAAAGGTGATTGCTGGTGATTTCAATGCTTTGGCCGTAGAGTGGGTAGCAGAGAATGAAATGCTAAGGGGCGCAGTCTATTAGAGGCTTTTGCGCAGATGGACATGGTTTTCGCTAACGAAGGTGCTGTAAACACCTTTCAGAAAGGAGGGTCAGGCTCGGTTGTAGACCTGACCTTCGCCAGCCCTGCGCTGACGCGAGATATGCCTTGGTGCGTCAGTGAACGCTACACTCACAGCGATCACCAGGCAATCTTCTTTGAGACATGTGTCGAGCTACAGGGCAAAGAGCTATCATGCACGAAACCGAAAAGGATTTCAGGCTGGTCTGCAAAATCTTTGGATGAGTAGATCTTCATACAGGTGCGGTTAGATCAACCTGATAAAGCAGGCGCCTCTACGGAAAGAGCCGTCCATCTGGCTCAATGCATCGCCAAAGCATGTAGGAGGTGCTCATTCCCCAGTAGAAGACCAAACTACTGCTGGAATGATGAATTGGCCGGACTTTGATCAGCCTGCCACCGAGCCAGAAGAGCAGCTCAGAGGGCGGTAGGTAGAGTCGATCAGACATAAGCCCGTGAGGGAGTGCTTATAGAATCGTGATGGGACGATTCAGAGGCCGCTCCTCTCCGCAGATCACGTGTCCCACCCTCTTGCTGAAATTCATCCAGGGGTTATTCCCCCAGCAAGAGGAGAGCACCGACATATTCCAACCACCCCTGAATGTGACGGCAATTCCTCCAGTCACCAGAGACGAACTGCTGGAGATCTGCGAGACGGAGTACCGAATAAGGCCCTTAAGCTTGTCGTGAAATCCAGGCGGGACATGTTCGCTGAGTTGTTCGAAGCGTGCATGTCCGAAGGAATATTTCCGGCGGCTTGGAAGCGACAGAAGTTGGTACTTCTGCCTAAGCCTGGTAAAAGTCCAGGTGAACCATCGTCATATCGACCCATATGCCTCTTGGACACGGTGGGGAAAATGTTGGAGCGGGTAATCTATAATAGATTACTCCCGGTTCTTGAGAGCCAAGGCGGCCTTTCAGATCGGCAGTATGGGTTCCGGAAAGCCAAATCAACCATTGATGCCATCAAATTGGTTACTGGCTTGGCCGAAGATGCAATCCACGGAAAAGGTAGTACCAGCAAATATTGCGTGTTAGTAACCCTGGACGCGAAAAATGCATTCAATTCGGCCAATTGGAATCTAATACGCAAATCTCTAGCGAAGGTTGGTATTCCCGCCTATCTCGCTGCTATCGTCGATAGTTACTTAACTGAAAGGAGGCTCTGGTATGACACCGATGACGGACCCCAGGAGTATGTTGTTTCCGCGGGTGTCCCACAGGGCTCCGTATTGGGCCCACTGCTGTGGAACATCATGTACAACGATGTGCTTAATCTTCCCCTTCCGGAGGAAGCCACAGTGGTGGGTTACGCTGACGACATAGCACTGGTTGTTGTCGCAAAGCATCTTGAAGATGCTGAGTTGTACTCAAGTGAGGCAATCAGTGCTGTCAAATGCTGGTTGGAGAGCTCTGGTTTGACGCTTGCGGAGGAAAAAACGGAAGCGGTCCTCATCACGAAGCACCGGAAGAGAAATTACGCCTGTGTTAGAATCGGGAATCATATCATCACTTCCAAGCCGACCATCAAATACTTGGGGGTGGTGATAGACAGGAAGCTCAGCTATAAGCAACACGTACAGTATGTTTGTGATAAATCATCCACTGCTAGTATGGCCCTGGCGAGGATGATGCCGAATGTGGGAGGGCCACAGAATACCTCTAGGTTGCTTATAGCCAGGGTGGTGACTTCAATCATGCTCTATGTAACTGAATGCAGTCTACAGGAGGACAGCTCTGAGGGTATGCTCTGCCTTCAGGACTGTCTCAGATGATGCTGCATTCGTCATCTCTGGAATGATACCGATTGACATCTTGGCAGATGAGATGGCGAATATATACCATGCGAAGCCAATCTCTCCCTTATCGCAGACGAAGAACGATGAGAGGGAGAGGTCCATAAATAGATGGCAAGGGCGGTGGGAACGCTCGGGAAAGGGTCGGTGGACTCACAAGCTCATTCCTGCCATCAAGGAGTGGTTGGAGAGACGACACGGTGAGATTAATCATAATCTCTTCCAGTTTCTCACGGGACATGGAAGATATCTCCAATACCTTCACAGGTTTAAATTGGAGACCTCACCCGACTGTCCAAATTGCAATGGAGTCCCAGAGGACCCAGAGCATGTATTCTTCCACTGTCCGAGATTTGTGGAAGAAAGGAGGAATCTAGAGGAGACTCTAGGAGAGGTGCTGGTACCAGAAAATCTGGTGCCGAAAATGCTAGCACATCAAGAGAATTGGAATGCGGTGAACTCCATGGTCGCATCTATTCAAGATAAATTGCGAAAGGCAGAGGAAAGGAGAAAAGTGCGGTCACGTGCGCCGCGTATAGAAGAAATGGGATTAAGCTAGAGTGAGCTGACTCCGCCCTGTGATGTAATACCTTATGGTGGTTCCGCGGGGCAGGGAGGGAGTCGGGGGTGGTTTTAGTGGGTAAAAATCCTGCACGCTGGTGTGTCCAGACCAGTGTTTTTCAAAGATTTCCACCTCCTCAAAAAAAAAAAAAGCTGATGTCAGAAAAAGCCACAGACAGTCTGATACAAAAGGCACAGGACAGGACATATGCCTGATAGACATTTGTCTGCTGTCGATTTGCACGGAAAGACAATTTCAACTAACAACCGAACTTGTTGGTTCTCTGCTCATTGCAACGGATTCTCAAATTTGTTTTTAATTAAAACGTTACCAAGAAGTAAGTTGCCGCATTGGTTGTGATTTCATGATGATTGCATGATCATGATTTCAGTGATTTCTTAGTAATATTCGTAGTCACGGCGTGTGATTACAAGATCAAGCCTTCGGTTCCCAAATAAACATCCACAAACCATATTCTCTTCATTACTATTATGCGATTCAATGATGAGATCAAGAAATAGCGACGACAATGCACCAGTTCATACATTTGAAAAGGCAATGTTCAAATTGAATGATTTGTAGTACGAAATCTTTCGTCATCCACCATACTCCCCAGACATGGCACCGAATCACTACTTCTTTTCCAGAATTAGAAGAGATAGCTGCAGGTCGGGAGATTTTATCTGAATGAAGAGGTCGAAGAGGAAATAGGCTTATTTTGAGGCACTCGACAAATCATACTATAAAGGGCATTGTTTTTCAAAGCGGCTGCTTTCGAAAATAAATACAAATTTCAATTCTACAAGAGCGTACATTTTTTTATAACTATACTGTATTTCTATATAGGTAGTCATTTTTAGAACTCTTAATTTTAAAAGAAGGTGGCGAATTACATACTTCTACCTTCTACCGATTTTCCCTGGTCCCAAGAAGTTTACTTTGACCTTTTTAACTAATCTGAACTGCAATCTTTTATAACATGTTTATCATAAATTTTCTTTTCACCTTCTTTATTTCCAAGTCTTTCTCTAGCATTTGTAAATTTGAAAATCAAAATTTTTAACAATATTGATAAAGTTGTTTTTAAAAACGTTTTTTGAATAATCTATCGATAATTTCTTTTATATGCAATCCGACAATCTAATAAAAAATCATATATCATTATAACGTAGATGCCACTTTTAAAGGTTTGTGTCAAACAAAACCTTTTTAAAATCCTTGTACTCTCTATATCTGCCTGTTTGTCGCATGTACCTTTTTCGAAAACGGTTAAATTGACTGAAACGATATTTGGTAGATTTATGTGAACTGTGAAATCGCACACATATAGTTAATGTCATGGAGTTTAAAGAAGCTTCCCATACATACAAACAAGGGTTTACAATATTTTCTCTCCAATTAGGTAGTTAGATATGAAATCTTCCTTAGGTTCGTGGATTGTGATCTGGCTTCCAAGTTTTGTAAAGAGAGGTTTGATGCTCTTTTCTAAGACATACATTTTCCTGGCTTTTTTACAGATATATGTATGTATGGTTGCATTTACCCTTTGGTGGGGTATAGCACGTCAACTACACCTACTCCCCATCGTTCGCATGGCGTAGCCAGCAATGCAATTGCCATCCCTGCTTAATATGTGACCTATCGACTGCAATTTCTGCCTTCTGATCACAATGTTTATCGTCAGTCCAATTCTACTTGCCTTTCCTTGCAAGGTCCACGACCCGGTGAGAGAGCAAACAGATATCATCAGTGTAATCGAGGTGTTTGAGGATAGATGTCATCGGGCATTAAACTTCTCCTCCAGACAAAGCAGCATGAAGAACGTAACTAATAACAATAAGAAATAATATCGGTAACAAGGTACAACTCTGGAGGACTCCGCTTGGGACCTCAAAGTCCTATGAGATTTTATCTTGATGCAGCATGTGAACTTTTGCGCCAACATATCTCGCCCTGATTATGGTTGTTAGTTTTTCCGGAATATCCCTCCTGCGCATAACACGCCAGATACACTTCCTGTTCACACTATCGAAAGCTTTCTCGAAATCGATGAAGAGCTGGTTAAGGTAAGATCTAAACTCCGCGCATTGTTCCAAAATGATTCGCAGAGTTTTGATGTGGTCAATGCACACGGATTCGGAGCGAAAACCAGCGTAGATTATTTTAACTGCGACAGCAGCGAGCACACAAATAAGCAACACAACCGCAATTTATTTTCGCATAGAAGCAAACAGGTCTCTTGTTCGTCAATATAATAATTAAACGTCGTGTCTTATCGATGGATATACATTTATGTATATAAATCAGTTGTTATGTCGGTTGCTGTATAATTAAACTTTTGCCATTGTTTGCACTGAGATCTCGTAGTCAAATTGGAATTGTCTCACAATCGTTGCAATTGTTTCTTCTTTTCTGCCTGCAGTTGGTTATTGGTTACAGAGTTAAGCTGTCGTAGAGCGAGGTCACGGTTCAGATCTCACTAGTGGCAGGGCGATTTGCAGGCGATTGGCAGTGATTGAGTGAAATCACGGTAATAATCACGGGCAAGCAGTGTTGAGCTAATTTGCATTCGTAAATACGGATACGAATAAATTCGTACGATAATTTTCTATGAATACGAATGCATTGGTATTCAAAAAAGTGAATAGCTCGGTATTTACGCAAGTGAATATGAATACCGGTGGTCAAAGGGTAGTATAGGTCCCAGGGCGAAACGTGGATTGGTACCTACGATGGAGCATAAAACCTGGGAAATGCCTGCTGAACCAACACCTACAGCTCTACTACCAAACCCTATCTCCACCCCCACGTGGTGACCGCTCTTTCCTTACGAAAAGCTACAGACGGAAAAGGATGAAGGCGAGTCTCCCACGTCTAAAAACGGGACAAATTGTACCAACTGGTCCTCCAGGTTGGGGGTTGGGTAGGGCTGACAACCCTACATGGAAAACAACTTGTTACGAAGCCACAACAGGGGCCTCGGACTGGACGGATTATACAACGACGAACCCGGCAACGACGAAATGCGCAACGGAATACAGAGATGAAGCTGATAAGCAGCTAGCCGATACCCTGTCCCAATATAGGGCTGATGAAACAGCGTTACACGAGATGCGTTGGACAAGGACCGGTTTCCTGGAGAAGAGCCGCCACACCATATATTATAGTGGCCATCCAGTAAACCATGTGCTCGGAGTAGGTTTCTTAGTCAGCCAAAAAATGAAACCTGCTATTATCGGCTTTGAAAACATAAGCGAACGGCTATGCACTCTGCGCTTGCGAGGCAAGTTTAGAAATATAAGCCTCATTAACGTTCACGTCCCTACAGAGGAGACTGCAGAGTCGGAGAAGGATACCTTCAACGAGGCAGTAGAACGAACGCTCGAAGCCTGTCCCAGATATGATATTAAAATCATACTTGGGGATTTTAACAGCCAAGTAGGGAAGGAGCCCGTATTCAGGCGATACGTTGGCTCCCATAGCTTACATGAAAATACAAATGATAACGGACTGCGGATTATCCAATTAGCAGGGTCACACTAAATGGTTGTTGGAAGTACCTGGTTTGCGCGGAAAGTGGTCCACAAACATACGTGGGCCTCTCCAGACGGGACCACTTTCAACCAAATTGACCACGTGTTGATCGAACGCCGCCACCTCTCAGCCTTGATGAATCTCAGAAACTATAGGGGGCCAATATAGACTCGGATCACTATCTCGTTGTCATGGTGCTCCCAGCTCGAATAAAAATACCATCTAGAATCCCCTCTGACAATCAGGTGGGAGTTAAAACTGAAGCCACCTATAACAGCCCTCCGCGACACCTGGAGATGAAACATCAACAAATGATCTTCACAACCATCTGAAGAACATTATCATGGATACGGCCACAAACATACTTGGCCCCAGCCGGAAACGGAGTCGGAACGGCTGGATTGACGATGAATGTAAGCTAGCAACCGAATGGAAGAGTGCCGCATACCGAGTAATGTTGCATTCTCAAAGAACGCGTACACGCGCAGAGACTTATCACAAACTCCGTCGAGCAGAGAAGCGACTTCACAGACGGAAAAAGGAAGCCTGGGAGAACCAACAAGTCTGTGAACTAGAAAAGTACAGGGCGCAACTGCACTAGGCGCGAAGTTTTACCAACAAGTCGGCAGGATGAAGCCTTATACACCTCGATGCTCATCCTGCCGAGACAAAAAGGGAAATCTGATTTCCGACAGAATGGGCGTATTGGAGCGATGGGTTGAATACTTTGATGAGCTACTGAACAACCAGAACATTGGCGAGTTGGAGGTATCGCCAACTGAAGACGACGGACAAATACTGCCACCACCAAGTTTAGGAGAAACAGTCCGTGCAATTCATCGGCTAAAAAATCATAAGTCGCCAGGAGCCGATGGAATTACAGCCGAATTGGTTAAATATGGAGGCGACCAGTAACACCAAGTGGTTCATCAACTTGTGCTCAAGGTATGGGACAGCGAATCAATGCCTGATGATTGGCAACGAGGCATTATCTGCCTCATACATAAAAAGAGAGATATCACACAGTGAAGCAATTATAGAGGTATCACGTTGCTGAGTACCATCTATAAGATATTCTCCACTATCTTGCTAGGCCGGATAGCCCCATACGCCCATAACATCATTGACCCATACCAAAGCTGTACACGGCCATGAGAGAATTCTTTATCCCGACGAAATTGATAAGACTGACTAGGCTGACCCTGAACAATGTCCGAGGCCAGATAAAAACAGCAGGATCACTCTCAAGACCATTCGACATCAACAATGGTCTACGACAAGGGGAAGCCCTATCATGCGTCCTCGAGAAAGTGATCCATGATGCTGGAGAATACAATTTTGAGACCGTTGACAATTTCTCCTATCTAGGGTCGAAAACCACAACCGATAACAGCTACGATGATGAAATCCGCGCACGGTTGTTGTTAGCCAACAGAGCCTATTTCAGCTTACAAAAACTGTTCCGCCCGAAACGTCTCACCATAGGGTCAAAACTCTTACTGTACAAAACTATGATCTTGCCAGTCCTCATGTATTCTTCGGAAACTTGGGTTCTTGGCAAGAAAAATTGCGAACTCTTGGCCGCCTTCGAGAGAAGAATCCTCCGAAGAATTTTTGGCCCCCTAAATGAGGATGGACGATTCCGTAGCCTACATAACGACGAAATCTATGAGCGATACCATGACCGTTAGGTTGTGGATAAAATCCGCCTCAATAGGTTACGGTGGGCGGGTCATTTAATCCGTATGGATGAGGATGATCCCACCCGGAAAGTCTATAAGGGCAATATCTATGGTAGGAAAAGAAGATGAGGCAGACCCTGCCTAAGATGGAGCGATGGCGTAGGCCAGGACACCAGACCGCTTTTAGGGATATCGAATTGGTGGACCTCGGCGCAAAATCGGGATGCCTGGAGTTCCTTATTAAGGCAGGCCTAGACCGGATACCGGTTGTTGCGCCGTTGATGATGATGATGATGAATACGGATACGGCTGTATTCTCACGTCCGAAAGTCAATACACACGTATTCATATTTACGAGTATGAATAAGAATTCTGTTAGATTAATACAAGTATTTCCAAGTGCGAATACGAATTTTTTGTATTGAAATGTAAGCATTTGCCTGCATAGCGAATATTAGCGCCTTAGTGATATGATCATGTTGTACGTATGTACGGTGGAATCGGACTTAATCTCCAATAAGAAAACTAAAAGGCTTTTCAGGTGTAGACAAAACAGTATGTACATATGAACTGGAAAGAAATTGATAGAAAAGGGAGATGTGGCAGACCTTGACTCAGATGGAGCGACAACGTGGGTCAGGACGACAGACAACTGCTGGAGTTTCTTATTATGGCATGCCTAGGCCGGACATCAGTTGTTGCATTCGTAATGATGATCATGATTTTACGGCAGATGTATAAAGGGGATATATGCACCATATATACATATATGTATATCGGAATATAATCATAATTCATTTATAAGTTTGCTTAAATATTTAGGAAACTGAAGCTATTAACAGCAAAATTTGGATGATCCGATTTCGACAATTGTACATATTTTCTATCAATTTACTTCGAGGGACCTTTCCATATTGAAAGAAATGCCGTGTATAACTTTAGTAATGTCAGTAATGACTCCCAAATTTATACACATTCTATAATTAAGCATACACGCGCTGATTCTAAATCAGATCGAATGGAAAACACGTAATCAATTACATGACAACTAAATTTCTTTGCATAGATTCCGGACGTATTATTCATTAGTCGACATTCTAGTGAAGAGGACACTCAAAATCGTTCGGTTGGTCAAGATGTCTATCTTGAGTATATACGAAGCGTTAAAGTATGTGACTAAGGCCGAATTATTTATAACTGCTTCACCTATTCAAAAGGTGAACACTGGATATAAAGTGACTGGATTCGCTAAAGTTTACACAATTTGTGGAATGTGTACAATTCTTTCATGTCTTCTCATTGGCATTGTAGGACAAATGTGTACCCAATCGGATATCTCAAATATTACTGGGAATCTTAGTGTGTTAGCGAAATTTATTGCACACCTGGAACTTATCATTTCGGTGACGGCTTACATTATTTCAAATATCAGTCAACAAATTCAAAGGAAGAACCACATTGAACTCATTGAGTGCCTTCACAAATTGGATACAACCCTTATTAAGGAATTTCAGGTCAATATGAACTACCATAAAATTGTCCGCAAAAATGTTCTCCTACTTCTCCTGTTTCCAATATTTTTCCTAACCTTCACGCTCCCCTATGTCGTTGTTTTGTTCAAACATAAGATGATCTTCGTACCTCTAATTGCTGTTAGCTATATTATTAGCTACATGGCACTGGGCGTCTCAAGCTATGCTGCTATGAACTTCGCAGATTTGATAAGGATTCGCTTCCGCCTTTTTCAAAAATTGCTGAACCCTGAGTTCTTAAAGAAACGTTATAAAAACGAAAAGGTGCGGATGAAGAAATTCAAAATCTTGGTAGAAACATATCAAGATACGTTCTACATTATGAAAAAGCTAAGTGAAGTTTATGGTGTTTCTTTGTTAATGGTACATTTTCATGACTTTATTATGACCACGAATCAACTTTATTATGTCTACTGGAAGTCCACGAATGGAAACATTGGTGACATTAAGTTTTTGAACTTTATTTTTTGGATGGTGCCAATTGTTTGGAAGAGCATATTTTTACCACTATATATGCATTTGATGATGAACGAGGTGAGAAAGCCTTGAATTCCAAGTACTACAACTCAGACGTTTCTTTGTATTTCCAGTCTGACGCATGTACCCCTTTAATGGTAAATGCAGATGAGCATTGCTTGGCAAAAGATACTAAAAGCATAGTAGAAGCATTCACTTTGTGGAATAGGCAAAATAATACTCGAATTTCGGTGGCAGGGTTTTTCAACTCAGACCTCGCCCTTGGATTTTCGGTACTACAATTATAATTTTGAAGCTTTCAAACTTCGTTTTCTAATTCAATAATATTTTACAGATATGCAGTGGGGTCGCATCATATCTTCTGATTTTAATACAATTTAAAATGCAAGAGGAAAACGAGGTGTAAATAATAAGGCAATAATTATTTCCAGTATTGTTCAAATATAAAAAACAAACAACAAAGAATAATTATTTCTTTTTTTTTCAGTTAATTTCTGCATTGCAGTTTCTGCCGGTTAAATAAACGGCGAAATTTATTTTTGAACAATGGTTAAGAAGCACCTCCTCTTATTAACAATATTGTGTACAGTGTTCGCTGGATAATCCGAAAATATTGTAAAATTATAATTGAAATGGTTGCCACAAGATGGAAATTGTATATTTCACACACTATCAAATCTGAAAGCGTGTTTATAAAAAGGAAAAGCCGCGAACGCTTCAGGTATGAAATGTTTTCTGTATTTCTTATGTGAGGAACTTTTGATGCACGTTTTTCCATCCCATGCATTTACAAACTCCAAAATATACCTGCATACATACATATATCCAAATATCTTCATCAACATCATCAACGGCGCAACAACTGGTATCCGATCTAGGTCTGTCTTAGTAAGGAACTCCAGACACCCCGGTCAGCCTTATCCAAATATTTTGCATATCCTAAATACACAAACATTGCTTATTGCCACTTACTGGTACGTACATAGATATTTGCTCATCTAAATTCATCAAATTATATGCATTTGAATATTTGCGCTCAACTTTGTATGAGTGTCCGGGTAGCTGAGTGGTTAGAGCACAAGGCTATCGTACGGAAGGTCGCGGTTCAAATCTCACTGGTGGCAGTGGGATTTGTATCGTGATTTGACGTCGGATACCAGTCGACTCAGCTGTGAATGAGTACCTGAGTCAAATCAGGGTAATAACCTCCGGCGAGCGCAATGCTGACTATATTGCCTCCTACAGTATACTGAAGTGTACCGTTGCGGTCTTGAATGAAGTGCCCTAACACACTTCACGGCCCTGATCCAATATGGATTGTTGCGCCAACGATTATTATTATTATTTGTATGCAAAAGCGACTGTTATCCATACTGAGAACATGCATATAAATATGTATATTTCGGTTAGTATACCCGCATTATGTTCTATATTATCGCCTACACTGACACCAAATTTTGTACTTCTAGGGTGAACTTCTTAGCTTAACTTAAGGGTGCTTTTCAAGTAAATTTCCAAAATATGGCATTATGTTATTATAAATTTTATTTGAGCACATATCGGAACGCGATGTATTTTGAGGCCTAGATCTCGTATAGGTGCATCACTGTGATTTTTCAGATTTTTCGGTTGGATAGGTTCTGGGAACGAGACCTTTTTCACTTTTTGGGGTACACATTTTGAACCCTCACTCCTCTATGTTTTAACTAATATCAAAAATAAATTTTCGAAAAGTACTTACAGAGCCCTTTCATTTGATACCCCACAGGACCATATTCTGTAAAAAAATCTTCCACCCCCCTTTCGCATGTACTCAACACTCAACACAAAATGGTGCCACTTATTGTATGCAAAAGAATTTACAGACCATACCTTCTCACAAAATTTCGTGACAGTCGGTTCAGCCGTCTTCGCTAGGCTTAAGAGTTTGAGGGGGCTGCTTTGAATACTTTAGAACCTAACGCGCCATTTAACAAAACTTCACGTGTCCTTTTACCGGAACCTGAAAAACCAACACGAACAAGGGACATCACGCGAACCTAACGAAAGATGAAAAAAATAACGGGTCGACTGCTTCTCCTGCCGCAGAGGAACAATGAGGCCCGGTCTTTGGTGTTCCCGCCCTGCCTTAGCCTCCTCAAAACAAAAATTTAGTTCTTCTTCATTTCATTCACCTAGAAATCTAGTGTTTGCTCACATAGATATCACTTATTGTCAGAAAGCAAATGCAAATGTAAATAGAAATTCAAATATTCATACCATTTTTTTACATGGCTTCTGTAAGTAAATTGCAATTGTTTTCTTCGTCCTGTCGTTTACCTCACAAGAAAGGTAGTCGTGAGTTCAAATTCCTATCTTTCCTCAAATCGCATGTTAACTGAGAGGAAAATATCACAGTGATATTCACAATTCCAATTTCGATTTCATTTTCACCAAGGGCTCTATTCCCGTGGATCATGCGAGTTACATATACAGATTCCTCTATTGCCATCCGAAACTTCATAGATCAAGTTAAATAAACAACATTCTTCTATTCTGTGCGAATGGCAACGGATGTATATGTAGCGCCGAGCCAGTCATAATCCATTGGAAATATAGTATGCAATGCAATGCACTTGTTAATCTACGATGGAAGAGTTGTTGTTCTTCCGCCATTCGAAGCGAACCGAAACTTTAGCAAGTTTCACGTCAGGCAATTTGACCTTGGTATTTTGTTTGTTTGTTTTTTGAAGTATTTGTTATTTACACTTTTCTTAATGAACAGTTTCTTAACATCTATTACCTCGTCAATCGGATATCAAGGTACATTCACAAGATAAAATATATACCCTGAATTAATGAATTTGTGATAATGTAGTCTTTCTACCGTTTAGAGCACACTCTCGAACAAATCCACTGTTTAACTTCTGTCTAAACTTAGATAACTTCCGTCATCTATCAGGTCACCTCTTTAAATGGTTCATTTACATTGAGTTCAGTTTTCATCATCATCATCAACGGCACAACAACCGGTATCCGGTCTAGGCCTGCCTTAATAAGAACCGAGGTCCACCAATTCGATATCCCTAAAAGCTGTCTGGCGTCCTGACCTACGCCATCGCTCCATCTCAGGCAGGGTCTGCCTTGTGTTCTTTTTCTACCATAGATATTGCCCTTATCGACTTTCCGGACTGGCACGCACATTGTCTTTTCGACCTTAGATAGGAGAAATTTTCAACGGTCTCCAAGTTGTAGTCTCCTTTCTTTATTCTTGCCGTTTGATCAGTGTGATTCGATGTTGTTCGTTCTCTTTTTATGTAAGAGACGGATAATGCCTCTTTACCATTTGCCAGGCATTGATTCGCTGTCCTGTACTTTGAGCATCAGTTGATGAACCACTTGGTGGTTCCATATTAAAATTTGAAATACTTGAATGGGAATGGGGTTTGGAGTTTTGAGGAAAGGTACAAAGTGATAGAGTTTTGTAAACGGCATCGAGTCCGTCGATTATTTTGTACACCTAGAAAGCGTAGTTTCTGTCAACGGTGGCCCCAAACTCGATGTTGTCCGACGCATTCCGCTAGATCCACTTTCGTTGCCTTGTCCAAATTTTGGAAATGCGGTTACTCTCACGTCAAGGTCACTTGTACTTGGAAGCATTTATGTGAATAATACTTGGAAGCATTTTGTGAATAATAAATTACAGTTTATTGCATTTATCATACAAGCTTTGAGCAGAAATGCCGGGCAGTGACAGCACAGAGGTCCACCAACAATTGTTTTCAATTCGCACCGTTCAATCAATTGAAATTGATCTCTCGAGCTTGCTGTGGTCAATGGTTGGTTGGTTCAATGGAAAGTAGGAGCCGAAAACGCAGCAACGGTTTTTTCCATTGGATGGGTTACTTGTTATCCGTATGAAAAGTTTAAAAAAATAAATATGATTAGTTGATTTACGCGGTAACTTTCATTATTAAAACCCGTTAACTTTTTCTTTGTAAGAATTAAAGTTGCATGGAAGACAATGAACACAGATTATAATTGAACTAATGTGCAACAGAGACATTGTATTTTTATAAATTAATGGGTTTATTTTTATGCTTATTGTTGTCATTTATGATATTTTATTGTGTCCATGATTATTTGCAAAAATTTGTCTATATTCCAAGATGAAATGTGCAATTTGCATATATGACCATTTGCGATTGACTTGTGTATGTGTATTATGGCAGCATTGGTATCCACTTAGCATCAAACGCAATTCAGATGCAAATATGTATTAGGTTGTTGCAAATGAAATGTCGGATTTTTCAATGAAGTGAAGTTAGTTATGATTTTAATGTTTAAAACTGCCGCAAGGTGACTCTGGTGGTATGGGATAGTTGAGTATAAATAGTCGTTCGTTCGATCAAGGAGTCATTTCAGTTTCAATCGTCATTGAAGTTCCAAGTAAAACTCAAAGAAAAAAGCATGGAAGGGAGTCAAAAACGTCTACTTTTTCTATATGAATTTAAGCTTGGTCACAACGCAGCGGAGGCAACCAGAAACATTTGCAGAGCATTTGGAGCTGACGCAGCAAACGAACGAATGACACAGCGGTGGTTCGAAAAATTCCGATCAGGCGACATGACCCTCCAAAGTGAACCTCGTGGACACCCAGGACCATCGATCGACAACGACGAGTTGCGTTTGATAGTGGAATCTGATCCCCGATCATCGATTCGTGACATTGCAGAGAAAATAGGCGTACACTATTCGACAGTATCTCGGCACTTACAACAGCTTGGAAAGGTGAAGAAGCTTGATAAGTGGGTTCCGCATGAACTCAACGAGAAAAACATGGCGCTGCGAATGGAAATATCCAGTTCTCTACTCAACCGCAACAGGAACAATCCCTTTTTGCGCAGAATAGTGACATGCGATGAAAAGTGGATATTGTACGACAACCGTCGCAGATCAGCGCAATGGCTAGATGCCGATCAGCCTCCACAACACATGCCAATGATCATTTTTTAACGAACTGAAAAAAAATTCAGGGGCTGCGACTATATGGTGCCTAGGCTCCAAAATACTCTTCTTACCGATACCTGTTCAAATAAAGTTAATTATTGACAGGAAAACCCCCTTAAGTTCATCCTAAAATCACAATCACACACACATCAATTCAGCAATATAGGCTACAAATGCATACTCAAATCTCTTTATAAAAGAAATACACAAAACCTTTCATACCTGAATCGTCTAGCTTCCGGTTTCCCGACTTGTTTAATACTAAACACGTTAGTCAATCAATTTCTCTACAGTCCAGTTTCGAGTATGCGCCGCAGCTCATAGTGGACTGAACTTTCCTGGCCGTCAATCCAGGCTTGGCGATGGTCTGAGCCGGCTCGCCACGCTTCGACCATGATCTTTTTCGCTTGAGATTTTCGTACGTGATCCACTTTTCATCACCAGTCACCATCTGTTTCAAAAATGGATCGAATTGGTTCCGTTTCAGCATCATAGGCGTTGATTCGGTCCAAAAGATTTCTTTGCGTCAACTCGTGTGGCACCCAAACATTCAGCTTTTTTGGAATCCACTCTTCTGCAAATGGTTCCAAACGGTTTTATGGTCCTTACCCGGTTCCTGGCCAATCGAGCGAATGCTCACATGCCGGTCTACTTGGATGGTTTCGACGATTTTATCGGTTTCTACCACGATTGGCCTACCAGTATGGGGTGTATCTTTGACATCCACTACACCAGAACGAAATCGATCGCCCCCGTTGGTGTGAATCGTTATAGTTCGGACCCATAAACTTCACAAATTTGTTTGGCCGCCTTCGTTGCATTTTTAACTCTCAGATAGTAAAAATGTAAAATATGACGAATTTTTTGCTTGGTGGACTCCATCTTTGACGCGCTATAACTTGAGACAAATGATCTTCACAACTACCTGAAGAACGTTATCATGGATACGACCACAAACATACTTGGCCCCAGCCGCAAAAGGAGTCGGGACGGCTGGTTTGACGATGAATGTAAGCTAGCAACGGAACGGAAGAATGCCGCATACCGAGTAATGTTGCATTCTCAAAGAACGCGGGCACGCGCAGAGACTTATCACAAACTCCGTCGAGCGGAGAAGCGACTTCACAGACGGAAAAAGGAAGCCTGGGAGAACCAACAAGTCTGTGAACTAGAAAAGTACAGGGAGCTATCGCATCAGGCGCGCAAGTTTTACCAACAAGTCAGCAGGATGAAGATTTATACACCTCGATGCTCATCCTGCCGAGACAAGAAGGAAATTTGATTTTCGACAGAATGTGCATATTCGAACGATAGGTTGAGACTTTGATGAGCTACTGAACAACTAGAACATTGGCGAGTTGGAGGTATCGCCCACTGAAGACGACGGACAAATACTGCCACCACCAAGTTTAGGAGAAACAGTCCGTGCAATTCATCGGCTAAAAAATCATAAGTCGCCAGGAGCCGATGGAATTACAGCCGAATTGGTTAAATATGGAGGCGACCAGTAACACCAAGTGGTTCATCAACTTGTGCTCAAGGTATGGGACAGCGAATCAATGCCTGACGATTGGCAACGAGGCATTATCTGCCTCATACATAAAAAGAGAGATATCACACAGTGAAGCAATTATAGAGGTATCACGTTGCTGAGTACCATCTATACGATATTCTCCGCTATCTTGCTAGACCGGATAGCTCCATACGCTCATCATTGGCCCATACTAAAGACGCTTCACTCCAGGCAAATCAGCAACAGATCAGATTTTCTCTCTGCGGCAACCGATGGAAAAACTGGTGGAATATGGACAACAGCTACACCATCTATTCATCGACTTTAAAGCCGCCTATGATGGCATAGCCAGAGTAAAACTGTACACGGCCATGAAAGAATTTGGTATCCCGACGAAACTGATAAAACTGACTAGGCTGACCCTGACCAATGTGCGAGGCCAGATAAAAGCAGCAGGGTTAGTCTCAAGACCATTCGACATCAACAACGGTCTACGCCAAGGGGATGCCCTCTTTAACCTGGCCCTCGAGACAGTGATCCGTGATGCCGATGTAAATGCAAGAGGTACGATCCTCTTTAAGCCCACCCAACTACTGGCCTATGCTGACGATATCGACATCATGGGAAGAACCACCCGAGACGTACAAACTGCCTTCATCGATATCCAGCAAGCGGCGCGAGATCTTGGGCTGCACATCAATGAAGGCAAGACAAAATATATAGTGGCATCGTCAGCAATGAAGAAGCAACCAACAACATCAAACCGGACTGGTCAAACAGGAAGAATAAGGATTGGAGAATACAACTTTGAGACCGTTGGCAATTTCTCTTATCTAGGGTCGAAAATCACAACCGATAACAGCTACGATGATGAAATCCGCGCACGGTTGTTGTCAGTCAACAGAGCCTATTTCAGCTTACAAAAACTGTTCCGCTCGAAACGTCTCACCAGGGTCAAAGCTCTTACTGTAGAAGACTATGATCTTGCCAGTCCTCATGTATTCTTCGGAAACTTGGGTTCTTAGTAAGAAAAATTGCGAACTCTTGGCCGCGTTCGAGAGAAGAATCCTCCGAAGAATTTTTTGCCCCCTACATGAGGACGGACGATTCCGTAGCCTACACTATGACGAAATTTATGAGCGATACCATGATCGTCCGGTTGTGGATAAAATCCGCCTCAATAGGTTACGGTGGGCGGGTCACTTAATCCGTATGGATGAGGATGATCCCACCCGGAAAGTCTATAAGGGCAATATCTATGGTAGGAAAAGAAAACGAGGCAGACCCTGCCTAAGATGGAGCAATGGCGTGGGCCAGGACACCAAACAGCTTTTAGGGTCATCGAATTGGTGGACCTCGGCTCAAAACCGGGATGTCTGGAGTTCCTTATTAAGGCAGGCCTAGACCGGATACCGGTTGTTGCGCCGTTGATGATGATGATAACTTGAGACTGAAACGTACGATCATAAAACTGTCAAAGAGACACCTGTAGCCCAGATTGTATAGTATGACCCAATGCGTACAGCACAAGATATCTTTAAGTGTCGCCATCTATTGCCAAAATACAACATTACTTTTTCCCTAACCTAATATGATCACACGGTACTCCTCTGAACACTGATCATCGAAATTCTACCACGTTCTTGGTTGAAAAAGTTGTCCTCTTACTCAGTGAGCTTTAGTTTAGGTTAAAACTCACTGAGGAAAAGGACAACAGTAAGTCTAGGCTAAAGCTTACCGAGGAAGAGGACAACTGGTACTGGGAAAACTGGTATATGGGAAATAGGAAATTCTTTGACATTATGGAGAAAATTAGTTTGTAGTAATAGATGAAACCCACTAATATTTACTTAAATCGGTTGAGTAGATCCTGAGAGTAACTAGCGCCCAGTGGAAAAAATGCCATTTCGAGAAAAACTCAATTAAAATTTTCGACTTTTTATTTATGGAATATCTTGGAATTGAGTTTTATCATTTACAATTGATTAATCTGCTGATCCATAAAAGAGTAAGATTTTTTCTATGTAAGCGAATGAATAGAAGAAGTTCTTATTTCAGAAAAAATCAGTATACAATTATAAGAGGCTCGTCGGTCAGAGTTTTCATTCGTTTTTCTAATTATAATTTTGTGAATAGAAAAATCAATAAGTGAGTTGATCGAAGAAAAACGTGCAGGGGCCGGAGGAGAAGAACAGTGAACATAATTAGTACATGTTAGCAGGTCACCTATAAAACTCTGAATCTTCACTACACAACTGCACGTCGCTGCATACTAAAGCTGCTTATCAGGTTCCAAACTAAATTCTTGTAACCGTTGTTGGAACTTGAGCTAACAACCGCAACTTGCTAGGTCCAACATCGTTAGATTTTCGCCCCGCAAGGAGAATGCGGACATCGTAACGCCTTTAGATAGCACTTCAAAATCAAACAAGTCGGGAAACCGGAAGCTGGACGCTTCAGGTACGAAAGGTTTTGTGTATTTCTTAGTACGTAGTACGTAATATATCCATATATCATATTATGTGAGAGTATCCACTTTCGGGTTATATTGATATTCATAGTCTTCAATTTTCAAAGAAGCAACAAATTTGAGGTATTATAACTTTGTTAGCAATAGTGCCATTTCCACCAAACTTGGTAAGATCATGCTCTATATTATAGCCTATATCACTGCAAAATTTCATGGTACTAGGATGAACTTAAGGGGGATTTCGAACCAATTACAAAAAATTGTAGTAATATACTATTATTAACTTTATTTAAACAGATATCGGCATGGAAGGTATTTCGGAGCCCAGTATATAGTATATAGTAGCAGCCTCCTGATTTTTTTTCAGATTTTTCGGTTTGGTAGTTTCTGATAATGGCCCTCTTAAAGAAGAGATCACTTTCAACCCCTCGCGCTCCCCACCCTTCCAACGAATGTCAAAACTAAAACCGGCTTCAAAAAGTACTAATCGAGACCTTTAATTTGATACCCCACATGACTATATTTGATGAAAAAAATGTTACACCCCCCTTTTGCATGTATGGGGACCCCCCCTTAAGTTCGTCCTAAAAGGATGTGATTTACTGTATGCGTGAGCGTTGACAGTTCCCACCTTTCTACCAAATTTGGTGTCAATCGCTATAACCGTCTCCGAGAAAAATGCGTGTGACGGACAGACAGACAGACAGACATACAGACAGACAGACAGTAAACCGATTTTAATAAGGTTTTGTTTTACACAAAACCTTAAAAAGGGCTAGGGAGAATTAGATTCTTCTTGAATGGAATTTTAATATTTCACTCGAATTTCAATTATTGTCGTTAATTATGACGTCAGCATCTTATTTGTATGGCTTAGGATGCTGTTAATTAGCACGAAATTGATAAGTTTGAACTGCTATAACTTTCCCACTAATAGTTGGATTTTCATGAAACCTAGCATGTGTATGCACGAGGTTGTCCTCTATGTCGGTGCAAAATTTAGTACACTTAGGAGTAACTTAAGGGGAGTTTTTTAGTCAATTTCTAAAAGTTGATAATATACTGTTAGTAAATTTTTTGAGCAGATACCGGAATGGGACATCTCTCGAAGATTAGATTTCACATAAGTGTTTTACACAAAACCTTAAAAAGGGCTGCAGATAAGTAGATTCTTCATAAATGCAACTTTAATATTCCACGCGAATGTCAATTATTCCCGTTAATTATGACGTCAGCATCTGATTTGCATGGCTTTGGAAGCAGGAAACTCGCGCGAAATTGCTAAGTTTGAACTGCTATAACTTTGGCGTTAATTGCCTGATTTCCATGAAATTTAGTACATATATACGAAATATTGTCCCCTATGCTGGCACAAAATTCGGTCCTAGGATGAATTTAAGGGGGGTTTTCAGTAAATTTCTAAAAAGTAGTAATATACTATTAGTAAGTTTATTTGAGCAGATATCGGAATGGGGCATATTTTGAGGCCTAGATTTCATTTAGGCGTACCACCCTGTTTTTTTTCGGATTTTTGGTTGGGTAGTTTCCGAAAATGAGTCCTGTCTCACTTCAAATGCGTACATTTTGACTCCTTACTCACACACTTTGCAATTTATGCCAAAACTAATGTCAGTTTCGGAAAGTACAAACCAAGACCTTTCATTTGATACCCTACACAACTATATCCGGTGAAAAAATTTTTTGAATCCCCCCTTTGCATGTATGGGGAGCCCCCCTTTAAATTCCACCGACATTTATGCCACTCGCTGTATGCGTGGGATTTTATAGTTCCCATCTGTCCACCAAATTTCGTTGGGATCGGTTTAGCCGTTTTGGAGAAAAATGCGTGTGACAGACAGACAGACAGACATTGAATCGATTTTAATAAGGTTTTGTTTTACACAAAACCTTAAAAATCAACCTACATATCTTTAATAGTCAGGAATCATAGCCGGAAAATCCGCTCATATTCAAAATGTGGCCATCATTCCTGTAGTAAACAAATTCACGTTTACTGCAAGTTGCATGCTCAAAGGGCTCATTCTCTTTTTCAGTCGGTTATTTGCACCGAAACGCCTCGAAATGGAACTGACCTCACGGTTACCAAGTTCAGCTATCGAGAACGGACGAGTGAAAATTCTAACGATATAAGTTGGACATTCTAAGAGGTTAGATATTGTCTTCTATTTGTAATTAAGTCTAAAATTGATAGACCAGTAGCTTACTCCAAACTGCAATTTTATTTTATTATGTATGTATATATTTCGGGAGCAACTTACTCCCTTCATCAGTACAAAGCTACTGAAAACAATTGTGATTCTACTGTTCTATTTATACTAAAAACACTAATTATCTAACGGTCCAGAGTTCAGAGCTCCCTTTGACAAAACCTTGCTCGAATATGCGAAGCACAGGCTTGGTGACCGTAATGATAATGGTAGGAGGCTTGTGAATTTCTTGAGCTTCCATCGCCTCGTCTTTGTTTGACGACAGAGCCTGCCATCAGGTCAGCTGAGCGACACCGCGCCAGTTCGGCCATCAATGCACTCAAACGGAATAAAGTCACTGGGTTTGACAGTCTTCCAGCAGAGTTATTTATCTGCTACTTCCACTCGTACGGAAATTTTGGATATCCTTTCCCAGAGTGTGGTAGAAGGAGATGATTATTAAGATTGCAATGAAGGGCACAGAGAGTAGGTTGGCTTTCGCTCCGGATACTCCTGCATTAACCAAATCAACACCCTAAGGATCATTTTGGAATAGTGCGCGGAATTTAAACCTTCGCTTCACCCAATTTTTATCGAGTTCGAGATAGCTTTCGATATTGTGAAGAGGGAGTGTATCTGGAGTGCTCCATGCAGGTGGGGCATTTCGGAAATATTGCCGCATTTCTGGCTGACATCATGGAGTCGCCCCAAAGGCAGTTTGGACAAAGCAGTAGAGGAGGAGTACGGGCGTCCCAGGAAGTAATGGGGGGAGGGGGGGCTGAACTGCATTTAAGGTAACCAAGAGTCATGGCACACAGATGTGGTTGACGTGCTACAGCCCACCAAGGAGTAAATGACAATGATATTTTGTGCTCCAGGTGATAGTATACTATCAATGAAACTTCCCCCAGTCAATAGAAGGGAAATATATCATTTACCAAAAGGGGCCGCTGAGACTGTTCTTAAAAAGTCTGCAATGTTATTTTGCTTTCGTGTCCCTTCTAAAGAACGAAATTCACAGCGTCCTCAACAGATCAAGAATTGCGCATAGCGCCGTGGACGAAGCACCAGTTTCCGCCGCTCCACTCAATACAAGCACTTTATCTACTTGCAACAGGGGCCTGCGTTAAATGTGACCTCCTCATCAAAACAACTCTTTCTCTCCAACTATGCAACTGATTCTGTCTTCAATGTCTAATTATTATACCAGAATGTTAGAGGCTTAAAAACTAAGTTAGAGGGCTTTAGTTTGTTCGACCAGACAAAAAATAAAACACATTATGGGTATTCCATTTGCCACTGTGACAAGAGTCGGTTTGCATCATGAAAGTCCACAGGTGGTGCACTGCTAATTGCAATTAACTTCCTTGACCACTACGAGTTTATAAAGTGTATTAGTTGCATTTCTATTGTGCTGGATTCTCGGAACAGCTTTTTCGTAAGTTATCCAAAAAGCGTAGGAGCTGATGCCTCGGCAAAGAAGACGAGAAGCAGTCTTGATTCTGGGTAAACTTACAGAAATTGAGGCAAAATTAACCGAACGCTTTATAAAACTTGAAAAGCACTTAGAAAATAACCTTCAAGAGTCAAAAAATCCCTGCACTACAGGCAGTCAGACAGGGGTTAAATTCGTTGGAGCAGACAATCTTAAACAACAACATCGAAATCAGAACTAATTTTACAGAAAATAATACTTAAGTGCTTAAGATTGATGATAATACAATGCAACAATGCAACATGTCTCTGTGTTAGGAGATTCTACCTCAAGGCCCAGGGCTGCAAGCAGTCGATCGATTGTAGTTAAATTGTAAAGCGAAGCAACCTTGGGAAAATGGTTGACTAAGGCTAAAGAGCATCGGAATGAGCTTGTGTGCAATTATCTTAGCACAAATCTTCCGGCAAGTAAATTCTACGTCTCATACCAACCCCACAAAAACAACAACAAAAATATGTATGAAAGGAAGCACTTTGTTAAGGCCAATGGAATTAAGTCTGGTCAACCGGCGGCTAAATATTTGCCAGGAAAAATGAACGAAGGAACACGCATAAGACGTATCAGTACTGCGGAGGATTTGGAAATCGACTTCTTTTAGCTATAATCAATAGACATATGTGGTAAAATTTCGTTTTTTCTAATATTTAAATGGTAGTTAGGGATATTGATAGTTCGGATAGACAGTAGAAGCCATGTCCAAAATTAATTTTTAAACTATGCTGACTTATTCTAAGGGAAATATAAATATAAATATAAGAAACATAAGAAGCACTTATAATAATGCTGCATGAAATTTTAGTCACATTTGATATCATTGCGCTAGCCGAAACACATCACGAAAGTTACAATGTTCCATTCGCAAGCATTAAGCACTTATTCAACATACCTGGGTATGAACTAATCGCTGCACAAAACTTTAAGAACAAGAATGATGGAATAATAATATTCGTTAAAGACACGTATTGCTTTAAATATTACGAAATAGCTAACGAACATGCCACTGGTATGACAGTAGAGATAAGTGTGTAGAAATTGACTAAAGTAAACGTTACAGCTTTGTAAAGATCTTCTTCTCTAGATACAAATGCTTTTATTAGGGCCCTAGGAAACCTGATTAGGATGATGCGTGCATCAACAAAAGTACTTCGTGTCTGTGAGAACAACTCAACCTGTCTCGAATATAATCCCAATAATCCTGCAAAACAATATAACTGACCACTATACAATAATAGCTAATTTAAATATACCCTTAAAATTAAATCAAAGGGAAGTTCCCAAAAGTTATTTCAAAATAGAAACAGACCATTACAAGCTCTGGTCTAGTCTTGCAGCAACAAATTGGGAAGATATACTGAAATAGTGAATAGCGCAAAAGACATAATAAATGCGTTTTTAGTAGCACTAAAACGTGCAATACAAGACTCGCAGACATTAAAACCGATGCAAACCAAAAAGAAAATATTAAAACCATGGATAACGTCTTATATAATAAACGCAAACGGGATAGATTGAAAAATAAGATAAAAAAAAGTTAATAACTTACTACACTAAATATAAGGATACATTAAATAAAATTCTGAAAACAACTAAGCAACAGTACTTCCTTAATAGATTCCAGAACTCAGATAAAACCAGTAGCGGCCTGTGGGATAGGGTCAAGAGAGTAGCACAACCTAATAAACAAATAAGCCTTATCATAGCGGACGACCGCATAATTTCCTCATCAACAACGCAGGGGCAAAAGAAAATTGCCAACATATTTAACGACCGATTGATAAACATTGGGGACACTTAATATAAACCATTTTCCGTGCAATTCATCGGCTAAAAAATCATAAGTCGCCTGGGGCCGATGGAATTACAGCCGAATTGGTTGAATATGGAGGCGACCAGTTACACCAAGTGGTGCATCAACTTGTGCTCAAGATATGGGACAGCGAATCAATGCCTGACGATTGGCAACGAGGCATTATCTGTCTCATACAGAAAAAGGGAGATTCCACACAGTGCAGCAATTATAGAGGTATCACGTTGCTGCTATCTATAAGATATTCTTCACTATCTTGCTAGGCCGGATAGCCCCATATGCCCACAACATCATTGGCCCATACCAAAGAGGCTTCACTCCAGGCAAATCAGCATCAAATCAGATTTTCTCTTTGCGGCAAGCGATGGAAAAACTGTTGGAATATGGACAACAGTTGCACCATTTATTCATCATCAGCCATGAGAGAATTCGGTATCCCGACGAAATTAATAAGACTGACTAGGCTGACCCTGACCAATGTGCGAGGACAGATAAAAGCAGCAGGATCACTCTCAAGACCATTCGACATCAACAACGGTCTACGAACAGGGGGTGCCCTATCATGCGTTCTCTTTAACCTGGCCCTTGAGAAAGTGATTCGTGATGCCGATGTAAATGCAAGAGGTACTATCCTCTTTAAGTCCACCCAACTACTGGCCTATGCTGACGATATCGACATCGGCGACCAGCCGGCGCGAGATCAATGAAGGCAAGACAAAATATATAGTGACAACGTTAGCACCGAAAACGAACCAGCCAACAACATCAAACCGCACTGGTCAAACGGGAAGAATAAGGATAGGAGAATACAACTTTGAGACCGTTGATAATTTCTCCTATCTAGGGTCGAAAATCACAACCGATAACAGCTACGATGAGGAAATCCGCGCACGGTTGTTGTCAGCCAAAAGATCCTATTTCAGCTTACAAAAACTGTTCCGCTCGAAACGCCTCACCATAGGGTCAAAGCTCATACTGTACAAGACGATGATCTTGCCAGTCCTCATGTATTCCTCGGAGAGTTGGGTTTTTAGCAAGAAGAATTGCGAACTCTTGGCCGCGTTCGAGAGAAGAATCCTCCGAAGAATTTTAGGCCTCCTACATGAGGATGGACGATTCCGTAGCCTACATAACGACGAAATCTATGGGCGATACCATGACCGTCCGGTTGTGGATAAAATCCGGCTCAATAGGTTACGGTGGGCCGGTCACTTAATCCGTATGGATGAGGATGATCCAGCCGGGAAAGTCTAAAGGGTAGTATCCATGGTAGAAAAAGAAGACGAGGCAAACCCTGCCTAAGATGGAGCGATGGCGTAGGTCAGGACGCCAGACAGCTTTTGGGGATATCGAATTAGTGGACCTCGGCGTTCCTTATTAAGGCAGACCTGGACCGGATACCGGTTGTTGCACCGTTGATGATGATTTGAGACCAGTACTTCCCCTCAACTCGAAAATATTAGCCACATCTCCATTTAAGGAACATCAATGGCAACGAGGCACGGAAAATCATCGCAAATCTTGATATTAACTCGAGTCCTGGATACATCTTCACTACAACTGAAATTATCAAAAGCATAAAAGACTACATAACGGCACCTTTAGCCAAAATATTTAATGTCTTAAAAAGGGGGTCAAGCGGGCAATACTCCCCGCCTTAGAAAATGATTATATGTTTCTTTACGCCAAAATGGTAGTTTCGCCTGTCAAATTACCATATCCCTTAAAGAAAACAAATTTAGAACTCCCTTTTGTTAATTATAATGGTTTAAAAATTGAAATCTCATAAGGCGGAAAAGAAAACGCGGCGACGTTATTGAGCGAGCAATTTGAATGTTATCTACGTGAAAGCATCCAGTTTATTGTTTGTTACTTGTTACCTTTCAAGTAATCAATCAGTTTTTAATAGGTAAGAGGGAAATGGGTACTTAAGTGCACAGTCGTTCAAGTTACTTTACGTTTTGGCAGGAATGATAACAAGGTATGTAGTAGATTCTGAGATTTTTACCTGAACGGCGATAAAAGGTACGTTTCTGAAAGATTCGGTGGTCGAAAAAACATGTCGGAATACCGGGAGCTCGCGCTTCGGGTATAAAGGTTTTGTGTTCATCTTATCTAAGAAATTTCAACGCACATTTTTCTATCCGTATAAAGCTACAAATCCAACATACTCCTTCATATTTTTCCAAACTACGAGACATACGTACATATTACAGCCATAGATATTAAGGGGGCTTTACACGCAACGATAACTCGTAACAATTCATTGAACGATTTATCGCTCCAACAAATCGAAAGAGTAGAGCACTGTTTACACGCTACGCTAAATTGTAACGATTTCTTGTCAAATGTCACCCTACATCGACCCCCCAGTCTTTATAAAAGCTTTAACCATGGAGGAAGTAGTGTTGCTGTCGCTGTACATCGGTTGTTTGGTGAGAAAGGTGAAGAATCGTTACGATTCCCAGAAATTGATGCCGGCCGGCATCAACCATCCACTCCAACTCCAATCCCAATAAATCGCTACAATCTCCCGTTTACACACAACGATAAATTGTAACAATCTGATCGTTACGATAAATTGCTACAATGTATCGTTGCGTGTAAAGCCTCCTTTACGCTCACCCTAAATAAACAAACTGCCTATTTCCGAATGCTGTACACATATAGGCACGTATATAAATCGATCGTACCCATATTTCCGATTCACTTCTTATATCTATTTGGATTAGACACTACCCGCAAAGTTCATTAGCACGCATATACTATTATATATACCTACATATACATGTGTCTCGTTGGAATAATTGGAATAATCCTTTTCCACCCAATTTATACGAACTTACTTCGTTGTGGTATTGACGAATTGATATGTAATGATGACGTCATGCAGGTTGTAAAGCTTTACCGCCTATAACTTTGTTAATAATAATTGGATTTTCTTCAAACTTGACTGAATTGTGCACCATGTTTTTCATTACACGCCAAATTTTGTACTTCCGCGATGAACATAAGGGGGGTGCTGGGTAAATTTCTAAAATGTGGAAATATACTATTATTAACTTTATTTGTGCAGATGTCGGAACCGGATATATTTTGAGGCCTAGATTTCGTAGAGATGCGCCACTGTGATTTTTTTCAGATTTTTCGGTTGGATAGGTTCTGAGAACGAGACCTGTTACACTTTTTGGGGGGTCATATTTTGAGCGCTCACTCCTCCATGTTTCACCCAATATCAAATATTGCACCAGTTTCGAAAAGTACTAATTGAGACCTTTCATTTGATACTCCACATGGCTACATTCTGTGAAAAAAAAATTTGCACCCTCCATTCACATGTATGGGGAGCCCCCCTTAAACTTAACACAAGATGGCGCCACTTACTGCATGTAAAGGGATCACCAGATTACATACTCTCACCGATTTTCGTGACAATCGGTCCAGTCGTTTCCGAATAAATCGGGTGTGACAGACAGACAGACAGACGGACAGACAGACACCGTCTCGATTCTAATAAGGTTTTGTTTCACACAAAACCTTAAAAAAATAAAACGGAGGGAAGGTCAATGAATGCCAAATGTGAAGGAGTATTTAAAAGTAGTAATCTGGTTAGGAATCATCATGGAGAGCAGAGCCCTGAAGCAGAGGAATTACCCTTTACACAGCTTGGTGCGAAAATAATGGAGCTGTCTGAGTTCATCAAGGACAAGCACAACGTCCACCAAGCCATGAAAAATATGGTCAGAGCAATTAGAGTGCTCTACAATAAATCGCAGCAGGAGGAAAAAAATTCCAAGGGCAAGTCGAAATCTGTTGCCCCAACGGTGTCACAAGCGACCCAAGTGACACCTTATCGTGTTGCAATCGGCCTGCCACCAAACAAGAGAGTGTGGGAAGGAGATGTGAATCCTCTGGGATGTCAGCAGGCGCCTAAGAGGAAAAAAGCCATACAAATAGTTCCGAAAAACGAAACCGAAGAGAAAAAGTAGGTCCCCCAAGTGCGAGCTCCGGCAATCGACTCGACAAAATCCAAGGGGAATGAAAAAGGTGGTTGGACCAAGGTAGTTAGGAAAAAGGAAAAGGCAAAAGTGCGAATTCGTCCACAAGCGATTGTAATCTCCAGCAATGGAAGTTTGTCTTACGCGAAGATATTGAACAAGGTCAAAGCTGACCCCGACCTAAAAGATCTAGGCGGAAATGTCAGCAAGATTCGAAGGACCTAAAAGGGTGACCTCATGTTTGAGCTGAAAAAAACCAGCTTTGGCAAAACTGATGGCTCCGAACTCAGGTTAAGAACTCACTTGGGGAGAATGTCACAGTACGGACCCAAAAACATGAGGTCTGTATACAGTGCAAGGATCTCGATGAAGTGACATTCAAAGGAGAAATTTGCACTGCCCTGATGGAACAGTTCAAGTTGGAGGAACTTGCCGAAGAGTCCATCGTGAGTTTGCGAAAAGCCTATGGCAATACTCAAACGGCCACATTGCTATTGCCAGTGGACGCTGCGCAGAAGCTATTGGCGGCCGGGAAGGTTCGAATCGGATGGGCTGTTTGCCGTCTGAGAGAGCAGATTTCTCTAAAGAGGTGCTTCAAGTGCCTCGTGTTTGGCCATTTCGCGAAGGTATGCACCAGCGGCATTGATCGGTCCGATCGAAGCAGAAGGTGTGGGGAGAAAAGCCATATTGCCAAGGCGTGCCATAGGGACCCCAAATGCTTATTGTGCGAAGAAAGTGAAGGACGGGATTACCGGCATATTGCCGGAAGTGGTAAATGCCCGAAATTTAGGAAGGCGCTGACTTCAATGAAAAAATGAGGTTTATTCAAATAAGCCTCAATCAAAATAGATGGCAAGAGCGTTGGGAATGCTCGGGAAAGGGTCGGTGGACACACAGGCTCATCCCTGCCATCAAGGAGTGGTTGAAGAGACGGCACGGTGAGATTAATTATAATCTTACTCAGTTTCTCACGGGGCATGGAGGATATCGCCAATACCTGTTTAGGTTTAAACTAGATACCTCATCCGATTGTCCAAACTGCGATGGAGTCCCAGAGGATCCAGAGCATGTATTCTTCAACTGTCCAAGGTTTGTGGAGGAAAGGAAGAAGCTAGAGGAGACTCTAGGAGAGGTGCTTGTACCAGAGAATCTGGTGCGAAGAATGCTAACATGTCAGGAAGACTAGGATGCGATCAACTCCATGGTCGTATTTATCCAGAGTAAACTGCCAAAGGCAGAGGAGACCAGAAAAACGCGGTTACGTACGCCGCGTAGAGACGAAAGGGGACCAAGCTAAAATGAGCTGACTCCGCCCCGTGATGTAATACCGTACGGTGGTTCCACGGGGTTTGAAGGGAGTCGGGGGTGGTTTTAGTGGGTAAGAATCCCGCACGCTGGCGTGTCCAGGGCAGTGTCTTTTGAAGATTTCCACCTCCTCAAAAAAAAAAAAAAAAGACAGACAGACAGACATCGAATCGATTCTACTAAGGTTTTGTTTCACATAAAACCTTAAAAACGGATTCGCACTGAGCGGGATTCGAATCTTGGGCACCTTGAATATTCTGCGGTATCCTTCTCTTGTGACTTAATTTGAATTTGAATAATAGTGACACAAAATTCTAACGCAATCGTATATTATCGATTAAAATTGGAGTTAAAGTTTAAAAAATGTTAACTTATATTGAAATGATTCTCACAATTTAAACCTGACTCCAAAGAAACTGGATTCCGTCGGACCATAGCGATGCACTTCTTTTGAAAATCTCCTTTCGGAGCAGCCAAAAAAGCTTCCTGCGGCGTTTCTGTAGAGTTGTGTGTGCTGCAAAGAACGAAACAATATTTCATCGTCCTCCTAAGCATTTCACATGGAAATTAATTTTGACAGTTCTATATTTTTATGAGCAACTTCCAGTCCGCATAGCTGAGTGCTTAGAGCGCAAGGCTGTCGTACGGAAGGTTGCGGTTCAAATTTCACTGGTGGCAGTGGAATTTGTATCGTGATTTGATGTTGGATACCAGTCGACTCAGCTGTGAATGGGTACCTGAGTCAAATCAGGGTAATAATCTCGGGCGAGCGCAATACTGACCACATTGCCTCCTAGTGTACCATTACGGTTTTGAATGAAGTGCTCTAACACACTTCAAGGCCCTGATCCAACATGGATTGCTGCGCCAACGATTATTATTAACTTCTAGTTGCAAGACTACTCAAAGTTTCAGTGCGTTTGAATTCGGTTGAAATTTCAAATGCTGATAATTTCAAAAACACAGTTTTTTTTTAAAAAACTGTGTTTGAGAAATTTGTTAGATTGCACCATAGAAGTGATTTCTGTCATTAGTGAAAATAAGACGGGGAGCCTATTGTAGTGCCACTATATAAAAATGGATCACAAACCGATCCTAATAATTATCGCCCCATCTCATTACTACCGGTGCTTTCTACAATCGACTTAGTCAATATATTGAGGAGAACATGGTTTTATCTAAGCAACAATATGCGTTTAGAAAAGGCTTAAGTACAGAAGACGCCATAATTTAATTGACCTCTTTCCTGTATGAAGAAATTGACAAAAACAATAATTGGTTGAGTTCCTCATAGATAAACTAGACACCAATATCCGGCTTACAACTTCCTAACTTCTTCCTAGTTATCTGTAAACAATATATGTATCTCTTACTTCCTATAATTTTCAACAAACTTTCCTCAGCTTTGGAAATGGACGGTACGGTGACGGTATCCAGAAAAAGATTTTTTTCTTTTCTATTTATTTCGGAAGTAGAATTTGTTGGCAGTATACTGCAGAAATTTCAGACCGAAATATTTACCAAGTTACAGCAAATAGTAGAGCAGGGACCATGTTGACGTGTATACAGAACAAAAGTTTTAAGGGAATAGTACCATTAACATTTTTTGAAAAATCGGTTTTGATGTTTTTGCTTTTTTCGATCCTATATACCTAAAGGAATCACGTACTATATTTTTAAAAAAAATACGGAAAAATATGAAAATTACAATAGTTATAATACGCATCTTCGACTTTATGGAGGACCCAGCAGCCAGGCTAAAGCAACATAAGAACTGTAACATAGATTGGCGTAAATAATTGCAGGCGAAGAAAGAGATGCACAAAAAGCCTTTTAGGCTAGAGGTTTTAGGAGTATATTAAACTTGATTTTGAAAAAATTCGTCGACGAAGATTTACTCAAACTTTGCTTGAGAAATAATACTCCAAACAACACGAAGTGGTTACTTATTGTCTTCTGTTTGTAGTTAAGTCTAAAATTGATAGACCATTAGCTTCATCCAAACTACATTTTTTTATAGTGTATCAATTGTAAATGTTAAAACATAATTTAAAAAAAATGTTTTTAAAATAAATAGTGAAAAAATTGTAAACGTCTCTTTCACGAATTCACATTTTTCAAACCGTAATTCTCAGGATTCACTCAACCGAATTTAATTTATTAGGGTATCTGACGTGACGAATATGATTAATAAATTAAAAATTTACCAGTTTTTTTAAGCATTCGTAATTTTGTAAAATTTTATTGAGGTATTAGATAGGGTGGTAGATTATCTTGTAAGAAACCCTCCTTTCTGACATGCGCATCAGAAATGACATATCTGACATTTCTGAGATTAATTGCCCGTAATAGAACGATACATTTTCGGAGGGCCTAACTTCCAAGACCTTCTATAATTGTCTATAAAATGATAGAAAATAAAAAACACTCCGGAAGCTTCAAATAAATAATGCTGAGTACAAAGTTTCATTGTCATATGTAAAAATATAGATGAAAAAAAAAATTTAATTTTGTTAAATTTTTCCTCGAAACCATATTTTTTCAATTGGTAGAAAGCACAATAAAAATTCTCTCCAGCGGATTGAGATAACATTTTATCACATTATTCAATACATAGTTCTACTGCGACCCACGATTATTTTTTTTCGTTGATAATTTCTTCCTTTTTTCTCTGGATTTTCAATGAGAAATATTTTAAAGATTTTTTAGAACTCCGCCAATTAGTATACAGACTAAGAAAACGTCTGAATTTTTAGTTTCTAATTACTACAAATAGAGGTGTGCTTCCCAGCAGCAACCCATCTTTTTTGGACAATCCCAGTTTGATCGTAAGATTTAAATATGTGTAAACGATATTATCAAATTTGTTAATTGAATGTTATATCATTATTCAAGACCCCAATAATAACATATGAGAAAATTCAAGAGATTACATTTATTTTTTTTCGCCAAAAAAATTAGAAAAAAGTTTAAATGTCGAGCGTCTTATAGGAAAACCACCCTTTAACACTACTACCAAAAACGAAGACTCACTCACTCCTCTCCTCATCTTTTAAAGTCCTCAAGAGATATGTAAAAGTCTGGGTGACCACGCATTCCGATTATCCCATTGGGAAAAGCAACATGGCGATCTAATGCGATCTAACTGTTGACGGGATTCGAGACAAGCAGGCATGGAGTTTCTGTTTTAAGAAAATTACAAGTTTTACCTTTCTCCACAAACCAAAACAAAACTTATTAAAACCGGTTCTGTATGTCACACGCACTTTTCTCAGAAACGGCTATACCGATTGACACGAAATTTAGTGAGAAGGTGGGAACTGTGAACGCTCAGACGTGCAGTAAGTGATATCCTTCTACGTTGAGATTTAGGGGGGTCTCCATACATGCAAAAGGGGGGTGTACATTTTTTTTTTGCACCTAATATAGTCATGTGGGGTATCAAATGAAAGGTCTCGATTAGTACTTTTCGAAGCTGGTCTTGCTTTTGTGATTTGTTAAAAAGGCGGGGAGTGGGAGGGGTGGAAAGTGACCATTTTTTTAACGGACGCATTCTCAGAAACTACTAAACCGAAAAGTCTGAAAAAAATCGTGAAGCTGCCTCTATATGGTACCCAGGCCTCAAAATACTCTCCATATCGATATCCGTTCAAATTTAGTTAATAATAGTATATTATCATATTTTTGGGGAAATTGAGTAAAACCTCCCTTAGGTTTATCCCAGAGTTATAAAAGTTGGTAGTAGTATAAAATATGGTTTGAAACATATTATCATAGTTACAAAGTTACAGTAGCTCAAAGTTGACTTTACTGTGTAAATTTACTGCAACTGAAAACACACCAAAGTGGGTAGTCGGACATGCTAAATTCATATACATAACGGGCTACGTACAAATAGGATAGTTCTACACTCAAATATACTCACAGAAGAAACAAACAAAACCTTCCATACCTGAAGCCCCTAGCAAGATTTAATTGCATTTAGGTTATGCGCCTTTAATCCGGACGAGTTTTCGATAATATCGATTGGGAGAAAAAACTGACCCATTATTATTAATTAAACCCCAATTCTGTAAATTCTTTGTTTAGGAATCATATCTTCAGTAGAAAGAGAAAAAAATTTCATTATCTTTCATGTTCAATAACCAAATTTACAATGAACCTCATGTACAAGTGGGAAGCTAAGGGTAAACTATGCAATACTAGTCCGTCATTTATTGCTACCAGCGAATCATTTAACTATTAAGAGGGGACCCATGAGAGCAAATTTAATTTTGTATCCAATCGTGGATATCTTAGTTATACAGGAAGGATATTCTGTTATTGACACCTATAAATTATTAAACAAAAAGGAAAATTCAGGAACAATAATATACGACGTTGCGAAAAAAAGCAAATCTATACTGCCTTAATATAAAAAATTAAAGTTACCGCACAATTTTGGACAACTGATAAAAAGATACACAAAAGGCGAAACCAGTGTGCAACAATATTGCAACAACTCTCTGTCTGTCTCTGAAATTACAATTTGAACGTACATAACTAAGTTGATTTATATTTATATTGGCAGTGAATTGAAAATTCACTGAGTTAGAAGTTAAATTGTTAAAGAAATTGCTATAATATTATTTACTAAAAGAAAGAAAAACCTTGGCAAACGTGAAAAGAAAAAAAAAACAACCATCGATTGCTTCTGCAGTAGTTTAAGTATATAAAAATAATTATGAATTAATTGCGTTGATTTTGCTCTAAACTCCCCAGGAAGACGTCAGTTCTCTCATTTATTTAGGGTTCCCCCCATTATGTTGAAAGCGGTAGGGAGCAAATGCTTAGGTTGAGGTAAAATCTTTGTGTTCTGACAGGGAGGCCCTCATTTCGTCGAACTGCTAGCATTCGGGTTAGCTCCAGCACATGCCATCGGGTTCCTCATATTATCACTTGCAGTCGGTGTTCTCGACTTTCAAACTTGTCAGGGAAGCTTGGTTGATTGACACCCTTGGTGACCATTTTGGTGCCAAGGTCATGCAACGCCGTGCTCCATTGTAATAAAGGGTTCAAAGGTGGCGAGAAGTAAGGCATTCATCTTTTGTTTATCACATCATTCTTGCTGATTATGTTAACACTCTTCTCATAAATAAAGGCTAACTTTTGTTTGAAACTCATCTTCAAGTGTGTTTGTTACTCTAACAAATTTATTGGCGATGTTCTAAAGAGTCTCTTCTTAAATCTAAACAATCTGCTAGCTTTCCGCCCTAGGCCACCGCGATTGATTTTCTTCACTCCACAGCTGGAATGTTTGTGATTAGCTTAGCAACTGGTAGTCAATGTCTGATTCTGAAATGCCTAGTTTTACATAAAACCTTAAACAATAACGCCTCGATCGTGCGCGTGGATACATGATACAATTACATCATACAGGAGGGTATGATCCGTTGGAGATACCCATGTGAAACGGACTCTATTTCAGGTATTGTAATTAAGGAAGGAAGAAAGAATGATACAGTGGAAGTAATGTGTAATTTTCAAGCTTGACAGTTGGAGGTAAAATATAGCCAATAAGAAACCAAGAATTCTCCGTCGCTCGTTTACCATAAAGAAGGATGGAGTTGGTGACGTTAATATTGGATTTAGCTTGTGATCCGGAGACTAGACTCTCAATATTTAGGAAGATCAACTAAGTCATTAGTAAGCTAAAAGGGATTTCTTCATAATACTAATTCACACGTCAAAATAAGTATTTTTTAATAGATTTATGGTTCATTCGGCACAGGAAAAATATTTTAGAAATCCATCACATCTAGTTTCAAAAATACATAGTAAATAGTTTACAACAAAAATTATATAAGATACAAAATAAAAAAAATGATTAATTTTGCCCTCCTTATTTTTTTTTAATCTGATTCTTTCAAAGTATAACAATTCATCCTAAAATTTTTAAGGTCTTGATGGAAACACTTGGCAACGCCTGCGCAAATTTTCGGATAAAAGATCAGGTGTGAGTGGAGAAAATGTATTTTAAGAGAATTTTATCGTTGTTCATTTCAATAAATCAATATTTTTTCATAATCCCAGCCATTTTCTTTGTTGTGTTGTGGTATTTTTGTGGATCTTCAAACATTGATTTGGTTCTGAAATAGATACTTGGAATAACTTTGTGTGATAAAGAAAAAACAATCAAGACTATCAAGAAACATTTACACTACCTTATATGAACCAGAAACAAGTCGGGAAACCGGAAACTAGACGCTTCAGGTATGAAAGGTTTTGTGTATTTCTTTTATAAAGAGGATGTAACTCACTATATGCGTGAGCGTTCAAAGTTCCCACCTTTCTACCAAATTTGGTGCCAATCGCTACAACCGTCTCCCAGAAAAATGCGTGTAACGGACGGACAGACAGACAAACAGACAGACAGACAGACAGTAAACCACCTTGGCATATAATGCTACAAGTGAAGTGGATCTGGAAAAGGAGGTGTTCAAGCTAAGTACAACCTTACCGAGAATACCAATAACAAGACTAAACAAAGATGAACTGAAGGCAGATTTTTGGACAACAAAAACCGTGACAACACCCACCGCATATGTTCAAGATGCTCGACAGCAGGAGGTGCTCCAGGAACAAGGAAGGGATCCATTCAAAAGAAGCTCATCAACTTTGAGATCTCCACCAATGCCAAAGACGATGAAGGATAAAGTATAGGCAAGGGCAATAAACGCCAAAAGTGAAGGAGCGTGTAAAAGGAGTAACCCTGCCAGGACTTATAGAGAGCAGAGTCCCGATTCGGACGAATTACCCTTCACCCAACTTGGGGAAAAATAATTGAGCTGTCCGTGTTTATCAAGGACAAGCACAACGTGCACCAAGTCATAAAGAATATGCTGAGGGCTATTAGCGTCCTCTATAATAGATCACAGGTGGAGGAACAGTGTTACGAGCAACCCAAGTGACACCTAGCCGTACAACCATCGAATCAGGGCGAAATAAGCGAGTACGTGAAAAAGAGGGGGATCCTTTAAATAACCAGCAGGCGCCTAAGAGAAAAACAGGCGGACAGGAAGCTCTGAAAACCAGCACTAATAGTTCTGAAGGAGGAAAGCGAATGTAGAAAAGTCGACCAGCGTTGCGAAGCCCAAACGGAAACGATGGATGGATTAAGATTACCTGAAAAAAACGAAAGGAAAAGCAAAAGTGCAAACCCGTCCAGATGCGATTGTTATCTCCAGTAAGGGCAATCTGTTCTACGTGGAGATACTCAGAAAGGTCAAAGCAGATCCCGACCTAAAAGATAGGAGCGGAAATGTGAACCGAATCCGAAGAACCCAGAAAGGGGATCTCATGTTCGAGCTGAAAAGATCCAGCACGAGCAAAACTGATGGCTTTCGCACTCAAGTGAAAAACTCATGTTGCAGTACGTGCCCAAAAATATGAGATCTATATACAGACTTCACTAAAGAGGTGCTTTAAATGCCTCATGTTTGGGCACTTAGCGAAGGTATGCACCAGCAGCATCGATCGATCTGATCGATGCAGAAGGTGTGGGGAGAAGAGCCGTATTGCCAGGGAGTGCAATAGGGACCCCACATGCCTATTGTGCGAGGTGAAGAAGGGACAGGATAACCGGAATATTGCCGGAAGTAGTAAATGTCCGGAATTTAAGAAGGCGCTCACTGCAATGAGAAAATGAGGTTTATTCAAATAAACCTCAATCATTGCAGGGTCGCTCAGGATTTACTTGAGCAGACTACGTTCGAATCTGAGATGGAAATCGTCATCATAAGCGAACCGTATAGACACCGTCACGGTGGCATATGGGTCACAGATTCGCCTGGCAGAACGGCGATATGGGCTTGCGGTCTACAGGCCATACAATGTACTGCAAGTCAGACAGCCAGTGGCTTTGTGTGGGCGAAAATAAGTGGTGTATATGTATGCAGCTGCTACACCCCACCAAATTTGACACTGTCTGAATTCGAGCAAATGCTTGATAATCTTGTTTTCGCTGCAAGGGGACGAAGTCCAAAGGTGATTGCTGTTGACTTCAATGCTTGGCCCCTAGGGTGGGGTAGTAGGGAATCAAATGCTAGGGGGCGCAGTTTATTAGAAGCTTTTGCGCGGATGGACATAGTTTTGGCTAACGAAGGTGCTGTAAACACCTTTCAGAAAGGAGGGTTAGCCTCGGTTGTAGACCTGACCTTTGCCAGCCCTGCGCTGACGCGAGATATGCCCTGGTGCGTCAGTGAACGCTACACCCACAGCGATCACCAGGCAATCTTCTTTGAGACATGTGTCGAGCCACAGGGCAAAGAGCTATCATGCACGAAACCGAAAAGGATTTCAGGCTGGTCTGCAAAATCTTTGGATGAGCAGACCTTCATAGCGGTGTGGTTAGATCAACCTGATAAAGCAGGCGCCTTTACGGAAAGAGCCGTCCATCTGGCTCAATGCATCGCCAAAGCATGTGACGCGTCCATGCCTAGAAGGTGTTCATTCCCCAGTAGAAGACGAAACTACTGGTGGAATGATGAACTGACGAACCTTCGATCAGCCTGCCACTGAGCCAGAAGAGCGGCCCAGAAGGCGGTAGGTAGAGTCGATCAGGGGCAAAAAGAGCGCGAATAAGGCAGGGAGTGCTTTAAGGAGCTCTGCTCAGAAGCGGACATAAACCCGTGCGGGGATGCCTACAGAATCGTGATGGGACGATTGAGAGGCCGTTCATCTCAGCAGATCACGTGTCCCACCCTCTTGCTAAAAATCATCCAGTGGTTATTCCCCCAGCAAGAGGAGAGCACCGACACATTCCAACCACCGCTGAATGTGACGGCAATTCCGCCAGTCACCAGAGACAAGCTGTTGGATATCTGCGGTAGAATAGGAGACAATAAAGCGCCGGGCCTGGACGGAATACCGAATAAGGCCCTTAAGCTTGCCGTGAAATCCAGACGGGACATGTTCGCTGAGCTGTTCGAAGCGTGCATGTCCGAGGGGATATTTCCAGTGGCATGGAAGCGACAGAAGTTGGTACTTCTGCCTTACCTGGTAAACCTTCAGGTGAACCATCCTCATACCGACCCATATGTCTCCTGGACGCGGTGGGAAAAATGCTAGAGCGGGTAATCTATAATAGAATACTTCCGGTTATTGAGAGCCAAGGCGGCCTTTCAGATCGGCAGTATGGGTTCCGTAAAGCCAGATCAACCATTGATGCCATCAAATTGCTTACTGGCTTGGCCGAAGATGCAATTAAAATGTTGCGTGGTAGTAAGGGATGTAAAAAATGCATTCAATTCGGCCAATTGGAATCTAATACGCAAATCTTTAGCGCAGGTTGGTATTCCCGCCTATCTCGCTGCTATCGTCGATAATTATTTAACTGAAAGGAGGCTCTGGTATGACACCGATGACGGACCCCAGGAGTAAGTTGTTTCCGCGTGTGTCCCGCAGGGCTCCGTATTGGGCCCACTACTGTGGAACATCATGTACAACGATGTACTTAATCTTCCCCTTCCGGAGGAAGCCACAGTGGTGGGTTGTTGTCGCAAAGCATCTCAAAGATGTTGAGTTATACTCAAGCGAGGCAATCGGTGGTGTTGAAAGTTGGCTAAAAAGCTCTGGTCTGACACTTGCGGATGAAAAAACGGAAGCGGTCCTCATCACTAAGCGCCGGAAGAGAAATTACGCCTATATTAGGATCGGGAATCATATCATCACTTCCAAGCCGACCACCAAATACTTGGGGGTGGTGATAGACACGAAGCTTATCTATAAGCAACATGTGCAGCATGTTTACGACAAATCATCAACTGCAAGTATGGCCCTGGCAAGGATGTTGCCAAACGTGGGGAGGGGGCACGGCATACCTCTAGGTTGCTTATAGCCACGGTGGCGTCCTCGATCATGCTCTATGCAACCCCCGTTTGGAGGGAGGCGTTGCAGATGCCAGGGAACGCTACCAAACTGAGTTCAGTCTACAGGAGGACAACCCTGAGGGTATGCTCTGCCTTCAGGACTGTCTCAGATGATGCTGCATTCGTCATCTCTGAACTGATGCCCATTGACATCTTGGCAGATGAGATGGCGAACATATAATATACAATGCGAAGCCAATCTCTTCCTCATCGCGGACGAAGAAGACTGAAAGGGAGAGATCCATAAATAGATGGCAAGATCGATGGGAACGCTCAGGAAAGGGTCAGTGGACTCACAGGCTCATTCCTGCCATCAAGGAGTGGTTGGAGAGACGATACGGTGAGATTAATTGTAATCTCACCCAGTTTGTCACGGGGCATGGAAGATATCTCCAATACCTTCACAGGTTTAAATTGGATACCTCACCCGAGTGTCCAAATTGCGATGGAGTCCCAGAGGACCCAGAGCATGTATTCTTCGACAGTCCGAGATTTGTGGAAGAAAGGAGGAATCTAGAGGAGACTCCAGGATCGGTGCTGGTACCAGAAAATGTGGTGCCGAAAATGCTAGCACATCAAGCGAATTGGGATGCGGTCAACTGCATGTTGTGTTTACACAAAACCTTAAAAAGTAAAAGGAAATCATATAAAGGGTAGGTATTGCCTATTCTAAAGAATTTTTTAACGAGATGCGGACGAATTTGTCCAAATATGACGTCGAGCTAGTGGACTCGAGCAGAAAATGCATGCTCACACCCTTTGTCGACGTACAGTGTGTTTGGGTGATGTCGGACGCGGAAAAGTTATGGTATCAAAAATGTGACAAAAAGAAATTGTCACTGTGTGTAATGTGTAAACCAATTTGGTACATACACTGCGAAAATTCATCATCATCATCAACAGTAATAAGGAACTCCAGACATCCCAGTTTTACGCCGAGGTTCATCAATTCGATATCCCTAAAAGCTGTCTGGCGTCTTGGCCTACGCCATTGCTCCATCTTAGGCAGGGTCTACCTCGTCTTGTTTCTCTACCATAGATATTGCCCTTATAGACTTTCCGGGAGGGATCATCCTCATCCATATGGATTAAGTGACCCGCCCACCGTAACCTATTCAGCCGGATTCTATCCACAACCGGACGGTCATGGTATCGCCCATAGATTTCGTCATTGTGTAGGCTACGGAATCGTCCATCCTCATGTAGAGGGCCAAAAATTCTTCGGAGGATTCTTCTCTCGAACGCGGCCAAGAGTTCGCAATTTTTCTTGCTAAGAACCCAAGTTTCCGAAGAATACATGAGGACTGGCAAGATCATAGTTTTGTACAGTAAGAGCTTTGAACCTATGGTGAGGCGTTTCGAGCGGAACAGTTTTTGTAAGCTGAAATAGGATCTGTTGGCTGACAACAACCGTGCGCGGATTTCCTCATCGTAACTGTTATCGGTTGTGATTTTCGACCCTAGATAGGAGAAATTATCAACGGTCTCAAAGTTGTATTCTCCTATCCTTATTCTTCCCGTTTGACCAGTGCGGTTTGATGTTGTTGGTTGGTTCGTTTTCGGTGCTAACGTTGTCACTATATATTTTGTCTTGCCTTCATTGATGTACAGCCCAGGATCTCGCGCCGGCTGGTCGATTTGGATGAAGGCAGTTTGTACGTATCGGATGGTTCTTCCCATGATGTCGATATCGTCAGCATAGGCCAGTAGTTGGGTGGACTTAAAGAGGATAGTACCTCTTGCATTTACCTCAGCATCACGGATCACTTTCTTGAGGGCCAGGGTAAAGAGGATGCATGATAGGACATCCCCTTGTCATAGACCGTTGTTGATGTCGAATGGTCTTGAGAGTGATCCTGCTGCTTTTATCTGTCCTCGCACATTGGCCAGGGTCAGCCTGCTCGATCTGGATGAAGGCAGTTTAGGAAAAAGGAGGATACGATTAAAAGACCAACAAATTTGTTCCCACGTAATATGGGCAATACAAGAAAAGCAAAGAAAATCAATACAACCGGGTGCATCAAAAATATTCGCACAGCAAGGAAAAAAGAGTCGATGAGGTACATTACACAATAACCATTCTCGTGCCGAGAAGGTATTGTGATTGGGGTTCTTACCCTACTGGAAAGCAAAGATTTGTTTTATGCCTAAGGTGGCGTTTTGGAACACATTAAAACACAGCATATTAGACTATATTTTGTTGTGTCACTGAGCACAAATTTATTCAAGCTGGCTGCTTTAAGGGGGTCATCCCGTATGTCGGATCCGTGGAATCGAAGTTTCGTTTGTAAAACAAAACCTTATTAAAATCGGTTCAATGTCTGTTTGTCTGTCTGTCACAGGCACATTTCTCAGAAACCGCTATACCGATTGACACGAAATTTTGGTGAGAAGGTGGGACCTGTGGGCCCCCAGAAATGCAAGGAGTGATATCCTTCTACGTTGATATTTAGGGGGGTCCCCATACATGCAAAAGGGGGGTGTAAAATTTTTGTTCACCAAATATAGTCATGTGGGGTATCAAATGAAAGGTCTCAATTAGTACTTTTCGAAGCCGGCCATATTTTGAGATTTGTTAAAAAGGCGGGGAGTGGGAGGGGTAGAAAGTGATGATTTCTTTAACGGACCCATTCTCAGCAACTACGCAACCGAAAGCTGGAAAAAATCATGATGCTGCCTCTAGATGGTGCCCAGGCCTCAAAATACTCTTCATATCGATATCTGTTCAAATTAAGTTAATAATAGTACATTGCCATATTTTTGGGAAAATTGAGTAAAACCCCCTTAAGTTTATCTCAGAGTTATGAAAGTTGGTAGTGGTATAAAATATAATATGAGGTATATTATCTCCGAGTTTGACAAAAATGATACTATTAGTAACAAAGTTATAGTAGCTTAAAATTGTCTGTTTTTGTTTTGTTTTTAAAAATCATTTTTAATTTTAAGAAATAGGTAACAATAGTATATAGATTGGAAAAATGAACAATAAAAAACAATCTTTTAAAATAACAAAAATAACTTAAATCTAATGGCCACTGTGGGCTCTCAAAATTTTTGAATAACGATTTACAGACAAAGAAGAGAAACAGTAAGAAATGAAAATCTAATTTTACAATAAGTTGTCGGGAAATGGTCAAAAACCCGACAGAATACACTTGGCCTTAGTGGCAAATAAAGAAATATAAAAAGTAATAATAAATATTTGATCGCTTCAAAAGATACTTTTAACTTAAATTATTGTTCTTAAAGCTATCATAATTATAGATTTTATATTACACATTTTTTCTTTTTTTTTTACAATAACATCCATACAAAAAAAAAAAAAAATAATAACGTATGTATTTATAAGTTACAACTGGAGACAAAATCAGCACCCGTTCAATGTATACATATTTACAAAGCCCCACCAAGAAACAAATGGCAGGACTGAGCACGGCCACCGCTAACCGGCATCCCGCAGCCACCAGTACCAAGATTTCTCTTTTTCATCCCGCTTAATGTCAATTGCTCTCGCTCTGGAGTATCTCCAGTCGAATCCCGGAGCCCCCACTGTCAAATTCGGAGGGTATTCTATCCTTTTGTCCGTGGCCCGTCTATGTATATGATACATAACCGGATCACCGGCAGAATCAAGAATTAGACCATTCCTGTCAAGATACACGAACGCTTCGGGAGGAATGAAGCCTGTCGTGAGAGTTTTCTCGAAATACCCATCATTTGGGTAGAACGGCTGCGAAACCCAAGGGTTCTCACCATGCGAAGCAGATCGCACTATATGATTTCGAATCAATCTGACGATAACTGTATCGATTCTTGGCACAGCAGCAGCTGCATACATCACTTCATTAGTTACATAGTGCTCATAGTTTGACGAAGCAGTCCTATTAAGTCCCGTGCAAGCACGCAGACATTTCCTTTCAAAGATCCTTATTTTCTCCATTTGGCTAGCACTCAAATTAAACCAGATAGCACACCCGTAGGTAAGCACCGGTCTAACCAAAGTAAGATAGCAAATAATCTTAACCTTCCGGCTAAGATGTGGAGCATAAAAGAGTCTTCGAAGAGACATGAATGCCTTGCGAGCGCTTTTTAGCGCGACTTTAACGTGCTCGTTAAATTGGAGACGCTCGCCAAGACGCACATCCAGGTATCTAACGCACTTCTTATGAGGAATGCGCTCTGAACTATCCTCGTTCGCGACAATGTGGAAATCTCTCCAATTCCTTTTCAAGTTCCTACTGACATACGCCAAGGAATTTCGAAACAGAATCGTTTCACACTTTTCCGCATTGATTTTCATCCGCCAACTGTTCGTGAAGAACTTAATATCATTGAACATCTTCTGAAGTTCAACTTGCACCTGAGTTACCTTCTTGTGCGCCGTGTAGGCTATCAGATTGTCAGCAAAGGCAACCAACGACCTTTTAGGAGATTTATTAAAATCGAAAGAATTGAGCAATTCGCCGGCAAATACCGCAAAAAGTGTAGGCGCAGTCACTGTCCCTTGCTGTAATCCATTCAGAACATGAAATTCTCTGTTAGTAGTGAGATTTCCGTCCGTAATAACAAAGCACTTGCCATACAGCATACTACACATCATCGCTACGAGGTGACTGGGAAACTCATTCTCCATGTCTATAAGGCAAGCGCCTACGCACTCACCATTGTTAATCCGCCAGCAAATATCAGACGTTACCTTCGTTATTGCATGTATTGTCGAATGTCCAGATCGAAATCCGAATTGCGCGTTCGGCAATAATTCCTTCTTCTTGATATGCCCGTTCAAGGCTTTCAATACCAAAACCTCAAACACCTTGCTGATGTTAGGCAGCAAACTGATTGGGCGGTAGCTTTGAGGGCTGCATGAATCCTTCCCTCTCTTTAAAATCGGGAATACCCGGGCTTTCTTCCATTGTCCTGGAAAGAAGGAATTGTTCAATAAATTATTGAACAAAATGCAATAATTACGAATGGCAATGTCTGGTAAATGCCTGAGGACCACGTTGGAAATGCCATCCATACCGGATGATCTCTTATTGTTTACTCTTCTGAATATGGAACTTAACTCAACACATGAGACAAAGTAATCAAGCAGATTATCACTCGGTATGAGATCAACCTGCAACGCAGAGCTAAATTGGAGAGCTGTGGTGCCGTTCAGGCTATATTTGAAATTGTGGACATCTCCTTCTACAATTTCCGAAAGTCGCGTTGGCTCTAAGTCCGTTCTGGGCCGAGAGAGGTGGGCATTCCTCTCGATATCCCCGAATAAACCTCTCTTGGAATTTCTTCCAATTTGTTTGTTTAAAGTTCAGCCTGTGGACGCCACTGTCCATCGGCAGAAGGCGAACTCTTCGTCCATCAAACAGAACTTCAATAAGAATAGCGTTATGATCGCTATCGTAAGGAAGAGTCTGTAGTTTCCGTTGAGGATTCCTAAAATTAAAGTTCAAGCGCGCGTCAGCAATGCACAAATCCAGATAGGAATTTGCCCTGGGCTAGGTTGGACTCTCTGACCCATATAAATCGCATTTATACTCTATCTGGTATTGCTCTATCCAAGATTTGAGGAATACCCCTCTGGGATTGTTTGTGGCGTTTAGCCACGAGGTATGCTTAGCATTCAAGTCGCCAGCTATAATATAGTAATTATGCAGCCTATTCAGTTCGAGTATCGCAAACAGAGAATGGAATTCCTCCCTGAACTTGGCTCGGTTGTTTCCCACTGCATAGACTGACAGAATGTATAAATTCCCTCCTCTAGGCAGTGAAAAAAGAATACATGAGACTTCGATACACTCAAAGGTTTCAAATTCAGGCCTATTAATATGCCTGAAAAGATAATGGCGACCCACAAGTATTCCGGTACCACCTCCCCCATCACAATTTCGTCTATCGTTCCTCACGAATTCAAAATCCTTGAATGTTATCGAATGCCTCGGATTGAGGTGGGTTTCTGAAATCAAGACTATGTCAGGCTGTTGTCTGGCAGCGAAATCAAGGAGCTCCGCTCTTCGATGGATTCCTACGATGGAATTCACATTAATCGCGATGATCCGGAGACCATCCAGTGGTACCGCTGTGACTGCAGACCTAGCAGCGGGCATGCTGTTTGTGTAAATATTCTGTTATGCTATTTATTTTTGTATTGTGTACGTGTAGCGTATGCTGCATGTTTTCACACATGGTTAGTATTTTATTGAGGATAGTGTTCATCCCGCCACTTGCATCTTGTTGGGGCTTCTTAGCTCCCCCTTGTCGAACTACTTCTGCAAATGGGATCCCCGAGACGATTGGTGCCGAAGGGACGGTACCATCCAACGCCGCTGACACCTTCGTTTTTTGGGCCGATCTCGGTGCTTGCTGCCTTGTGACCTTAACATTGCGGTATGCAGGACATCCACGGTACGAAGCCGGATGCCCTCCGCTTCCGCAGTTAACACAGAAAGTTTTTTCCTTGCCATCTGCTTCAGTCAGCGAACATTCAGCTGCGGTATGGTCTTTCCCGCACTTTACACATCGTAAGGTCATTCGACAGTTCACTGCCGAGTGACCACAGCGCTGGCATCTTCGACACTGGACTATTTCGCCCCTTAGCAGGCGCTCAAAACGAATGGCCTGGTAATTAAGCGACCTGATGCCGATCAGATCGCTTCCCCGGCTCTCCGGGCTTATCTGCACGAGGAAGTGCGGCAGGATTTGTTTTTCCAAAATGGACCTCCTCGTACTAAACCGTGACACTGAGAGGAACTTAACCTCAATTCCCGTCTCCCGGAGCATTTTGAGCACCTCATCGGGCTCTTCCTCCGCATCCAAGCCTTTCAGAAGGAAGGTTTGCACATTCTCTTCCTTTGGAGTGTAGGTGAAGTGAGGAGCCTTCACTCGCTCGAGGACCTCCCGTGCTTTTTTGTAATCTGCAATTTTATTGCATTTGACTTGGGCTCTCTCGGCCCCCGTCTTTTTAATAACAAAATTTGAGAGCCCCGCGCTCCTATTAAGTAGAGTGGCTAAATCTCTACCACCTAATTTATAAACATTAATGGGGGGCACCCTTTCCCCCTTTTCTTTATTTCGGGTGCTAACTGTATCCCCAGTCGGACCATTTTTTAAATTTTCACTCGTACTTGCATTATTTTTTAAATTTTCACTCGTACTTGCATTATTTTTAACATTATTTAATATTTTTTCTAGAGTTTTGTTTTTTTTCTTTAATTTTTTGGAAACATAGACCAAAAACTCACCCAATTTTCCATCTTCACTATTGCAACTTGCCTGGTTAGCATCCTCTTCTGGGACATTTCCATCGCCACCGTTGTCGCCGACTCTCGTATCGTCTGCTTTACTGCTCTCTATGTCCTCCAGACGGGCAGATTCGCTGTCGAGAACTTGTTCGCCCTCAAGGCAGCCCGGTTCCTCCATGATTGCAAAAGTAGTCGAAGATAGCTTAACCTTTTTTCTGGCTACCTTTGGAGACGGCGGGCCCGCCTCCCCAGCCATTAGCTGCTCTGTAAGCTTTTCATTTTTTTTATCAATGTTGTCATTTGCTTTTTGAAATCTTCGAGTGTCTTCGCCAGCTCGCCATTTCTCCTTTCAAGATTGGCTATCCTCACTTTGGCAATTTTCAAGTCTGGATCCTCCTCGTTGCGGACTCCGCGACCGATCCGAGTGCCCCTAGGCCTTATGGTGGGGGGCCGGTCTGGTCCGCCACCCGCCGGCGGCTCGCCGCTCATTCCCGCCAAGCCAAAAAAAACGAATTTTTTCTCAAAACTTTTTAAGGAAAAGTAACTTAGATAATAACTCAAAAGTAAATTAGTTTCAATTAAGTTTTAAATTATATATTATTAATTAAGTAATATAAATATCTTTTTATATTCTTGATAAAAGTTAATTTAATTTCAATTTTAAATTATTTTTATTAATAATATCAATTTGTAGACACGTCCGTTCTCCGCTTAAAATTGTCTTTACCGTGTAAATTTACAACCCGAAGTACTAAAGCTGACATGCTAAATGCATATTCTTAACGGGCTACGTACAAATGGGATAGTTCTACACTCAAATATACTCACACAAGAAGCAAACAAAACCTTTCATAACTGAACCGTCCAGCTCCCGGTTTCCCGACTTGTTTTCTGTTTCATGAGTTCTTTGTTTGAGATCTAGAAAATCACACTTTTAAGTAATTTTGGAACCTTGAGTGCAACTATTGGTTTTTCTAAATGGATCATCATACAAAGATGTGATGTGAATTGATAATTCACCGAATTGAAAAGCAAAACAGCTACAACAACAAGTCGGGATACCGGAAGCTGGACGTTTCAGGTACGAAAGGTTTTGTGTATTTCTGAGTACGTAGCACGTAATATATGCATATTTTATGTGAGAATATCCACTTTCGGGTGATATTGACATTCATAGTCTTCGGTAAGCAAAGAAGCAACAATTTTGACGTATTATAACTTTGTTAGTAATAGTACGATTCCCACCAAACTTGGCAAGGCATGCTCTATATTATAGCCCACATCACTGCAAAATTTCGTGGAAGGATGAACTTAAGGGCTGTTTTTGCACTCAATTACTAAAAATTATAGTAATATACTATCATCAACTTTATTTGAACAGATATCGGTATGGAAGGTATTTCGGGACCCAGGCACCATATAGTGACAGCCTCCTAATTTTTTCAGATTTTTCACTTTGGTAGTTTCTAAGAATATGAAAATGATCACTTTCAACCCCCCGCACTCCTCATCTTTCCAAGAAATGTCAAAATTAAGACCGGCTTCGTAAAGTACTGACCGAGACCTTTAATTTGATACCCCACATGACTATATTTGATGAAAGAAAATTTACACATCCCTTTTGCATGTTTGGGGACCCCCTTAAATTCGACGTAAAAGGATGTAACTCACTGTATGCCTGAGCGTTCACAGTTCCTACCTTTCCACCAAATTTGGTGTCAGTCGCTATAATCGTCCCTGAGAAAAATGCGTGTGACAGACAGGCAGACAGATTATAATAAGGTTTTGTTTTACACAAAACCTTAAAAATGCTGAAATTATCAATTTAAGTACCCCTACAATCCAGCACATAATTGACCGTTTTGTTCACGAGAAGGTAAAATAATAAAGGCAAAAAAAGGGCCAAATAATTTTTTAATGAACCGAGAAATAAAAGCAAATCCCAAGCAATCTACTATAAAGTTGGTTAGTAAGGTTCGTGATAAACTGGGAAAGTCATGCTGTGCCGAAGTAGTCCGGCGTGTGCTGTGCGCCAATGATGTAAACAGACGAGTAGCTCGAAAGAAGCTTCGCATTTCAACAGCAAACACGAAAAGCCGACTTGCTTTTGCCAGAGAGCACATAAATATAGATTTTACGTTTTGAAATACCGTAATTTTTGCGGACTAGTCAAGGTTTACCATTTTCGATTTCTATCGAATGCCTTAAGGGAATCATCTCCTGTGAAGGCCGTTTTTTTTGGCTTTTTTTAGAAATTTTTAGTGAAGAACTGGATAAATATACAAATACGAATTTTTCACCATAGATTTATTAATATCTTGAGCGTTCATAGTAATTTTTCCAGCCCGATCGCATAGTTATTGAAATACTGAGCAATTTATACACCCATCTCCAAAAAAAGGTGTTTTCTGCTGCCACGGTAGAGGGAGCTGTGTTCAGCTTAAAGAAAAAAGTAAACGGCATTTTAACGTGCAGACTTAACTACAGTTCGCAAACTAGGACTATCAGTAAATATTAAAAACTAAATTTTTGGTATTTTTTTGAGAATGATGGGGTCCTAAGTCCGCATCAACTTAATACTGGACCGGACCAAATGGGGAGCAACTTACTCCCTCTTTCATGGTCCACGGACCCCTCGTTTAGGCCTTATCACCCAAAGTTTACAAAAATGTCAAGCGATGACGGCTTTACGGTTTGTTACCAGGGCAGAGGCAAACCGTCAGACGCTGCCTCACCTCTGCCCTGAGAGCAATGTAACCGCAGCGGCTCGCAGCTGTTGAGTACTCCATTATATAATTCGTAGAACACAACATGACTACGAATTATATTGAGCGCAAATCCGCCTTATTGACCAGAGCTCATCAACTTAATGCTGGACCGATTTTCAGCATGCAGCTTCGAGAAAAACGCATTTAAAAAGTTGAATGCGATTTTTAGCCATAAAACCTTAACTGGCCATTAATCTGCTGTACCTAATCCATAAACCTTAGGTTTTTTCAAGAAACAGCCTTGGCTTCAATTCTTATCACGTGTTTAACACTATAATTTCCAAACGACTCCGAATATCAAAAAATCACTTTACCCATATATTCTACACTATATTTAGATACAGTTGATGCCCAAAAAAAAAGTCGATTCCGCGGATCCGACACACGGGATGACCCCCTTAAGTATGACAAAAAGCAAATACCAAGCTGAACAAAGAGAAGTTCAAAGCAACTGTGAAGCACGGAGGTGGCTATATATTGGTTTGGGCCTGCATCCCGCAGCCGTAGTCGGTAGCTTAGTTTTTATTGGGGGAACAATGAACGAATTGATATACTAAAAAAATGTACTGCGAAGTGCCGAAAAACTGAGCGTACAGGACGATTTCGGCTTCTACTAAGATAATGATCGGAAGTGCAAGTCCAGAAATCTGGAAACTTGGCTAATTTGGAACCGGCCCCACCTAATGTCATCACCGGCATAGTTTTCTGATATAAGCGTCATCGAGCATTTATGGGCAATTTTGGACAACAATATAAGGAAGTACTGCTTGCTCGCAGAATGGCAAAAAATACTCCTGACTTTCCAAAGTGGTGGTTAGCTGAATGTCAAATAGGCTCCAAGCTGTTATTAAAGCGTAAAGATATCAAACTAAATATTCATTATTATTAGCACACATGTTTTATTTCACAGTAATTTGAAACTGTATGTGATACCGTGATCTAAGATATTATACTTTTCTTGCCTGTTTTGATAAATGAAAGTTTCCTAATTAAACAATAACCTCTCTTTTAAAATTGTAGACAGATTTTGAACTATGGCAACAACAATTTTTTAAAAACCACTCTATCAAATAAGCTGGTAGCCGACATACAACGTGAGTTTTAAGCTCTGTATTGGCTTACCTACAAAAGTGAAGCAGGTGGTATTTACTTTTTTCATAGCACAGAAATAAATTCCAAAAGTCCAATGCGGGCTCTACTCGTTTGACATTTCTCCAAACCTTCACAAACATTTGGCTTGATTTTGGGGATCAAACATCGCCATCCACACGCTTGCAAGTGCATTCTTTTTGGTTTATGCCAAAAAACTGACACTCGATCAGATGGGGTGCAAACGCTCGTAAACTTACACAAACCAAGTCAAACATTCTATTCACACGTTTGAATTTGCCTGTTGCCTGTTGAAGTTTGGCAAGCGTGTGAACCCGACAGGCTATTCTTTGGGTTATTTTCGGAGATGAACGGTTTTCTTCCGGCCAGGAGACTATAAAATTTTGCTACCCACAATACGCAGCATATACTCTAAAAGTGAACTGTCGGGCTGCTTTCACCAGCCAGCAGCTGGCCAGCTTCCACGGTGGGTTATCCCACTTAATGTCCAACTGAGTGGGTCATTTTATACCTTTTATGGCCTGGTGGACTGCATCCAGCGAAAGCACTACTTTTATTTTGCGATTTGACAGAAATGTTTGACCTATTTTACGACGCTGCGACGAACAACATAATGTTAATATTTTAACTTTTCGGTCATTTTGCTATTCAGCGAAACGTGACATTGGTTTCTGTTTCTGTTTCAGTTGAAAAGTACCGAAAAGTACCCATTTAACTAAAAAAGTACTGAGAAATGAGAAAAAGTATTCAGATACTGGTGAACTTCAAAAGGTACTAAATGTAGTACCTTGGGTAACCAAAAAGACAGGAAAATTATAATTTTTCCAAAAATGTCTTTCACATTAAATCAAGGAAGAAGCATTTACTTCATACTTTCATTTCGTTTGCTCTCAAATTTAGTTATTTTGTGACACTTGTCTAAACTCAATACGATTCGATTATCACAGTTGAATATGTTTAATATTCGCAACAGGGTTTTAAGATGGTTATCAGTAGAAACATACAACATCTAAATATATGCGGATGGGCTCTGAAGTGTTGGTATCCTCAGGTATAAACGTAGGACATTGGCTAGCTAGATGTGCGGGACGCTGACTTAAGCATTAGCATAATCGATATAGCAAATAAAGAACATTTCTTATACCAAAAAATCTGCTCCCACTCCAGGTTAACTTGGAGCTGCTTATGGCTCATCAAACCTTTCCTTCAGTAACATCCACAAAATTCATCCCGGGGATAGTGGAATGGAAGGTGCTTTCCGTTAGCGAAAACTGCATTATCCGGACGCTCTGTTGGGCTTCCTTCCTCGCGTACGTTACATTCTAAATATGCCTTGAGTCGCGCCGACGTTCCACACGAATCTTCCATGATTGATCTCTTCTTTCACTCAAAACAATAAGACAAAAGCGAATCTTCTGACCGTGAAACCTGACAGCCGTAATTCCACCATAGTCCACAAGTAATCATAGCTGCAGCAGCGACACATCATCACACAGTCCAGTTGCAATATCATCATTGGTTTATGATAAGAATGCATAGAACCTAAAAATACCTGGTCTATGCATGGGATACATTGTAGTTAAGAAACTTGTGATAGAGGCGCCTCTCTCGCAACTTTTCCACGATCGGTGCAGCCCTATAACGATCGCGGATATCCTCATTTCGGATGTGATCTAAACGTGTGACGCCACTAGTCCAACGCAGCGTCTTCGTCTCCATTACCGCAAGACGCCGTTCATTGTCTTTTATAGTCGGCCAGCACTCAGAACCATAGAGAGCGACTGGACGGACGACATTGTGGTAAATTTTAGATTTGAGACGTTCGTTGATACGTCGATCACAAACAACACTAGTTGTGGAACACCATTTCATCCAGGTAGCGTTAATGCGTGAAGCAATTTCATAGGGCAGTTATCCATTGGCTGATAGCGTTGACCCGAGGTATTTAAATCGCTCAATTCTATGCAGATCACTGCCGCTGATAATGATTATGCCTGTTTCATGGGGATCGGTCGTCAAAAATTCAGTTTTGTTTAAATTCAATCTGAGACCGTGTTGCATGAGGCGATCATTCCATTTTTGAACAAGTTGCTCGAGATCATTTTTGCTATCAGATGCTAGGAAAACATCATCTGCACAAAGCATTATGTAGGGCGCTGGACGTTGGATATCCCGTGTGACGATGTCCATAACAAGAACAAAGAGGAATGGTGAGTGGGCGCTTCCTTGATGAACACCAACAGAGACAGGAAGCGGCTTTGATACAGCCGCCATACTTCGAACTTTACTTTTCGGATCGTGGTAGAGCAGTGCACGAGTTCTTCCGGCACGAAGTGTTGTCGTAAAGCATACCAGATGAGTTTGTGTGGTACATGGTTAAACGCTTTCTCTAGATCCAGAAAGGCAATGTAAAGAGGGCGATGCTTCTCACGGTGTTTCTCCTTGAGTAACTGCGCAGCGTGTTTTGCGTCAGTAGTTCCGCAGTTTTTGAAAAATCCGGCTTGATTCACGGTTATTTCAACGATTTCGCGTATACGGTTGCCAAGAATGCGTTCAATCTTCATTGTATGGGAAAGTAACCGGATCGGACGGTAATTTGAACATTCTGCCCGTTCTGTACCGTTCTTGTCATTAACGCAACAGAAGTGTTCGATATCCTGTGTGCGTTCATTACGGCTTTTAGCAAGTCGATACAGATCTCTCTCGCCATCCCGAGTGTCCAGTTTATCGTAAAGATTTTTGAAATGGTTCGCTCGGGTGACAGCGACTGCTTTCTTTGCTTGCCGGTTGGCATTCTTACAAATTTGCCAATTAGCAGGCGTTTTATGGTCGAGAAATTTGTGGTACAGGCGTTTGTTTTCACGGACTTTCATTTCATTTCATGATTCTTCCACATTCGTAATGGTCGGCAATCGTATGAGTGAGATCGTTTCCTCTTTCTTCTCACCAAATCGCCACTATTTAATGCGCGGCGGGCCAGTGTGTTCCTCACGCTATTTTATCGGTGGCTTAATTCGCAGGACGCAATCAACGGCCGATGTTGAGGTGCGATGGTCTCATAGGGAACGACTTTGCAATCAGTGACAGTGGTAAAATGTTGGCGTCTTATGAGAATATAGTCGATTTGCGTTTTACTGTTCCCACTATAAAATGTAGGAAGATAAGGCAATCGTTTGATGAACCATGTATTCATAAGTACAAGGTCATGGGTGTCCGCAAAATCGATTATACGCTCGCCACCCTCATTGCGCGCTCCCCCTTTCCCCTATGGCACCTGTTACCGTCTGCTTTTTCACCCACATGACCATTAAGGTCGCCGGTAATGAGATGGCAATGCCAACACCATATTGAGTGTGTGGGTTACCAAAATAGAGAAGTTTGTAGCCATTTTTACCGCGTTCGCGTTCAATGCCGCAGCTTTTGGCACCAGACCATCGAGTTTCTTGCAGAGCGTAAATATCAATGCGCCTTTTCCGAAGGGCTCTTGCGAGCTCCTCGGTCTTTCCAGTTAGGGTACCAACATTTAGCGTGCAGACATGTATTTGTTTTGTTCGTTGTGTTCGGACTAACTTGCTTACGTCCTGACGCCGCCCATGCATCAAGAACCCTTGCCCATTTCTCGACAGGACCGGGGCCCGTCCTGCCGCGCCGACTGAGATGGACGCCCTAGCATTTCTCCGAGGCTTGTGACTCAATCCGATCATCATGTTTGTAACGACATTGTATACATTTTCTCGGTCGACTTGTCGCGGGGCCTGCCACAAAGAGAGATCAGGTAAGATTTAGCATATCCAACTATACTCTATTTATCTCTTTCCCTGATCTCAGCATTTTATTTTTGTTTTACTGAGGATAGTACAGAGTACGTTGCCTCAAACCCTCCTCCTTTACCTGTGCTTGGGACCACCATACTAGTGAAGTTTCAAGTCCGAGCAGGGGTGAAAAGAATAAAGTGTCGATACGCTTTTAATTGTTTCACGTTATCCGGGCTTTCTACTTACAATGAATTACTAAAGGTGAAAAAGATTCGTTTATTTCTAAAACCTCAAGCTTACTAACTAACAATCGTTGGCTACAGAAATCTTTTATAGACTGAAAATGTTATTATTATGAGATCTCTTATTTAGTCTGTAAGATCGCATTGTTATTGTTATGAGATCTCTTGATTCCAATAAGTCGTCTGCAGGATAAGATTGTTATTGTTATGATAAGTACTGGAAAGCCACATCGGTTTGTATAATTAAATGGAAAACCAAGTCAGCGTTAATTTACTTGTTTAAGATTAGGAAATTTAATATCGCTGACTTGCGAGCAAGATGGAAGGGTATGTGAGTCATGTGTGTGTGCATGATACTTAACTTACTATGGTTATAGCATGGCGGAGTTTAAACATTGTCATCCCAAAGGCAGGCAAGTCGGATTCTGAGTCGTTTACCTGGCTTCGTGACCCCGAGGGTTGTAGAGGTCGCTTTGTGGATCGTGCCTTTAACTTCGTTTCGAGATTCTTCCTCATTCGTAATAGTTGGTAATGGCGTAAGTGAGTTCATTTCATCTTTCTTGTCATGAAATCGATACCATTTAATGCGTAGCGGGGCAGTGCGTTCCTCACGCAGTTTTATCGGTGGCTTGATTGGTAAGACGGCAATCAATGGTCGATGATGAGGTGAGATAGTCTCATAAGGAACAGATTTGTAAAGGTGTCAATATTTAACGTACAGTAACCTATCTGATTTGCTTGAACTAATTTACTTACGTCCTGACGCCGTCCATGCGTCAAGAACCCTTGCCCAATTCTTGACAGGACTCGTCCTGCCGCGTCGATTTAGCATTTTTGCGAGGCTTATGCCTCAACACAATCATTTTGTTTTTTGGTGCATTTGCTTGATCGGTCTGTCGCGGGACCTGTCACCAAAAGAGATTAGGTAGGCTTTTCCCTAGCGTAATAACACCAACTATACTTTATTTATCTGTTTTCCTGATCTCAGCACTTTGTTTTTTTTTTACTGACAATAATACAAAATGCGTTGCCTCAAACCCTCCTCCTTTACCAGCATGCTATGTAAATAATATGGCGGAGTTATTGTAGTTTGATGATAATATGATTGAAACCTTTCCTCAGTCCATTGAGGAGAATGTAATACAATCATATAATTATAATGAATTACCATTTGTTTCTTTGAATATATAAGAAATACAGCTAGTGAAAATATAAGTTTTATGATTTGATTTCGATAAGTGTACATGCATACATATGTGTACTCTAATCAATTTACTACGAGGAACATTTTCTTGAATGCGATACCGTCTGTAATTCTAGTAATGACTCAACTGGAAGCATTTACATATACACATTGTCTAATTAAGCATGCATGAGTCGCTTCTGAATCAGATTGAAGATAGTCAATCACATTAGAATTGAACTTCTTCGCGTAGTTTTTGGATGTTTGCTTATCGACCAACATTCTAGTGAAGCATTCATAACCGTTCGATTGTGCAAAGATGTCAGCCTTGAATATATACGAAGCCCTGAGATGTGTGTCTATGGCCGAATTATACATAACTGCTTCGCCTATTCAAAAAGTGAACGCTGGGTATAAAGTGACTGCTTTTGCTAAAGTTTACACAATTGGTGGAATGTGTGCAACCCTTGCATGTCTGTTCGTTGGCATCATAGGACAAATGCATATGTGACCGGATATCACAAGTATTGCTGGCAATCTTAGCGTGCTGGGGACATTCGTTTTGTATCTAGAACTCATCATCACCTTGGTGGGTTACATTGTTTCAAATATCAGTCAACAAATGCAGAGAAATAATCATATTGAACTCATTGAGTGCCTGCAAAAATTAGATATAACCCTTATCAAAGAATTTCGGGTTAACATGAACTATCACAAAATCTTCCGGAAAAATGTCTTTCTGGTTTTATTGTTTTCCATATTTTTCTCACTGTTTTCGTTCTCCTACGTCATGGATTTCTTCAGTCATGATATGATCTTCGTGCCTCTAATTGTTATTAGCTACATGGTTAGTTACATGGCATTGGGCGTTTCAAGCTATGCCGCTATGAACTTTGCAGATTTGATGAGAATTCGTTTCCGCCTTTTTCTGAAACTGTTAAACCCCGAGTTTTTGAAAGGACGCTATAAGAACGAAAAAGTCCGAGTGAAGAAATTCAAAATCTTGGTGGAAAAATATCAGGATACATTCTACATTATAAAAAAGATAAGCGAAGTTTATGGAGTTTCTCTGTTGATGGTGCATTTTCATGATTTCACTATGACCACGTCCCAAGTGTATTTTCTGTACTGGAAGTCGACGAATGGAACCGCCGATGCAGTGGAATTTTTAAATATTATCTTTTGGGTTTTCCCAATCATTTGGAAGAGTGTTTTTCTACCACTATACATGCATTTGATGGTGAATGAGGTGAGAAAATATGAAATGTAGAGTAGATGTTACCCAAATAATATAACCGATCCAGAAAACTTCAAAAGTTTCTTTATATTCCCAGTCCGAGGCGTGTATCCCTTTGGTGGTAAATGCAGATGATCATTGCTTAAGAAAAGATACTAGAAGCATAGTAGGAACATTCTCTGTATGGAATCGCCACAACAATACACGAATTTCGGTGGCAGGTTTTTTCAACTCAGACCTGGCTCTTGGATTTTCGGTGCTAAAATTATATGTTTGAAACTTCTTCATGTTTGTTTTCTTAATTTAATATTAATTCACAGATATGCAGTGGAGTGGCATCATATCTCCTCATTTTAATACAATTCAAAATGCAAGAGGACGACAAATAAGCAGAGTAGGATCTCTTTAGACAAATTGTGTTTTAGGTAGTAGATCTACAAAGTAAAAAAGCTTAGGAAATGGTTTCGATGTTTCGTTTGGAGGTTTAAAAATGTTATTTTTTTATCTTACACCAAAGAAGGAAATGACTGTTCTCGGCATTATAGTATGGCCTAAGAAAAGAAAAAGCGAAATGTATGCTATTTTTGAATGATCACGTGAACAATATTATATGTCATATTAACGTAATTTAGAATTTAGTCGAAGATCATAAAAATATATACCTTTACACTATGTATTTTGGATGATAAATAAAAATCACAGTTCAGCTTGCAGCTTGGTTGCAGTGAATACATAATTCACTAAATATTTACTAAATTTTGTAGAAAATCGCATCAAACATAACTTCACTCTTCTCTACTCTTCTTCCGAAACCAAGTTCTGGTCGCTTGAAATATGGCAAATTTCATGGAAGGACTTTTTCATTTGCATATACATATATTGCAAGAAACCCCTATTTGGGGCATTTGAACCGCACATATATACCCTTGCTGTCAGTTCCACACGGCCAGGAACTGAAAGCGAAGGTATATATGTGCGGTTCACAGTAGATAATTTTCTGAGAAGATAGCACTCTTCTTCCACTGTTCTACGTCGCATCCTGGAATAATGGATGCCGTTGTATAGCATAACTCGTGAAAGTGTGAACATTTTTCGTATAAGTAGTAATTTTCGAGGTATTCATTTTCAAACTCATTTTTTTATAGAAAAATGCATATTTTTCAACGATTTTTCGCCAATAGCTCGTAAACTACGCATTTCATGTAGAAATGAAGCAGAAACAAACATTTTTTTGTAGGTACAATATCGACGAAGTTAGGACCCGTCAAACGTAAATTCGTAATTTCTAAAAGAAAGAATACTTTCAAGGTCACATAACGCAAAATCAGTAACTTTTAGTGGAAATTGATCTGAAGCTATGAGATATGATAGAAGACAGTGGGATGAATAATAACGGAGGTATGGTACTTTGATTGATGTAATTACCTGAAATTTTGATATAAAAATCAGTAAACACAAAAACTGGTTTCTCATATAAATTGATTGATTCTACCTACAAAACAAGTCGGGAAACCGGAAGCTAGACGCTTCAGATACGAAAGGTTTTGTGTATTTCTTAGTACGTAGCACGTAATATATCCATATATTATGTGAAAGTATCCACTTTCGGGTGATATTAACATTCATAGTCTTAAATTTTCAAAGAAGCAAAAAATTTGAGGTATTATAACTTTGTTAGTAATAGTGCAATTTCCACAAAACTTGGTAAGATCATGCTCTATATTATAGCCTATATCACTGCAAAATTGCATAGCACTAGGATGAACTTAAGGGGGGTTTCTAACCAATTACAAAAAATTGTAGTAATATACTATTATTAACTTTATTTAAACAGATATCGGCATGGAAGGTATTTCGGAGGCACTATATAGTGGCAGCCTCCTGATTTTTTTCAGATTTTTCGGTTTGGTAGTTTCTGAGAATGGCCCCCTTAAAGAAGTGATCACTTTCAACCCCCCGCGCTCCCCACCCTTCCAACGAATGTCAAAACTCGGCTTTGAAAAGTACTAATCGAGACCTTTAATGTGATACCCCACATGACTATATTTGATGAAAAAAAATTTTACACCCCCCTTTTGCATGTATGGGGACCCCCCCTTAAATTCGACGTAAAGGGATGTAATCCACTGTATACGTGAGCGTTCACAGTTCCCACCTTTCTACCAAATCTGGTGTCAATCGCTATAACCGTATCCGAGAAAAATGCGTTTGACGGACAGACAGACAGACAGACAGACAGATAGACAGTAAACCGATTTTAATAAGGTTTTGTGTTTACACAAAACCTTAAAAAAGGAAAAGATTCATTGTTTTTGTTATTTAATATGCTTTGTTTCTGCTTAATATCATTTTTACATAAAATGCGTGATTTTCGAGCTATTTGCGACAGTCCATTGGAAGACATGAATTTTTCTATGAACAAATGACATGTTTGAACATAAATAACTCGAAAACTACTACCTGTACGAAAAATTTTTCCTAATTAGTTTTTTTGTTTAGAATCGACCATTTAATTGATTTCTGTTATTTAAAAAAAAAACCAATATCAGTTTTGACATAAGTTGGAAATGACCCTAGTAAAGAACCAAAATGTGCAAATGTTCATTCTAGGAGTACCAAATTTTGCAACAGAGATTAGCATCATACATAATATTGCCAAGTTTCATGGAAATCCGGCTATTACCATCAAAATTGTAGAAATTCAAAGTTATCAATTTCACGGGAATTTACTGCATCTTGCAAATAAGATGTTGACGTCATAATTAACGAGAATAATTGACATTCGCCTGAAATATTAAATTCTTATTTATAAAGAATCTGTGTGTGTTCGGATGGCTCAAGCGGTTAGAGCGCTGGATCCTTTTCCACCCAATTCATAGGAACTTACTTCGTTGTGGTATTGACGAATTGATATGTGATGATGACGTCATGCAGGTTGTAGAGTGCACGAAATTCACAAAAAAATGTAAAGTTTTACCCCCTATGATTTTGTTAATAATAGTTTGATTTTCTTCAAACTTCACCAAATTGTGCATTATGTTCTTCATTATACGCATGCCAAATTTTGTACTCCTCGTTATGTTCATCGGGAACATAACGGGGGTGCCGGGTGAATTTCCAAAATGTGGAAATATACTATTATTAACTTTATTTGTGCAGGTATCGGAACCGGATATATTTTGAGGTCTAGATTTCGTAGAGATGCACTACTGCGATTTTTTTTCAGATTTTTCGGTTGGATAGGTCCTGAGAACGAGACCTGTTACACTTTTTGGGGGTCATATTTTGAGCCCTTACTCCCCTATGTTTCATCCAATATCAAATATTGAACCAGTTTCGAAAACTACTAATTGAGACCTTTCATTTGATATCCCACATGGCTACATTCTGTGAAAAAAAAATTTTACCCTCCTTTCACATGTATGGGGAGCCCCCCTTAAACTTAACACAAAATGGCGTCAGTTGCTGCATGCAAAGGGAACGGCAGATCACATACTCCTACCAATTTTCGTGATAATCGGTCTAGCCGTTTCCGAATAACTCGGCTGTGACAGACAGACAGACAGACAGACGGACAGACAGACAGACGGATAGACAGACAGACAGACATCGAATCGATTCTAATAAAAATAACGGCTGGACCTTCACTGAGAAAGCTCTTACCACATCTGGCGGTTAGGTATAAAATGCAAATCCAAAAATGAGGGGGAGGAGAAATTTGAGGTCAGTTACGGATAACCGCCAGGAATCGTCTGACTTGATGACAGGATCGGGCTTCGAAACGGACAGCGCGGCGCCGAAGCCTCTAATCGGTTCGACGTCTAGATATCACAACGGCCAGGAGCATTGCTCCGCCTGCTGCGGTGTTTTGCCATGGTCCACTTCAGCAGGTTCGTGTAGGCAGCTGATGAAGTGGACTGAGGATATGAATCTCTTTGTCATCCGCCCCTACTAGGGAATAACGGCAGTATCAGCTACAACATCTTACCAGCTTACCGGCCCATTTTGCACCAGAGGTTCATCGAGCGCTTTCCAGAATATGCACGCGTGACTGTGCAGCGAGTTGCAGACCAGTGCCGCTTCATTACTCGCAGCGATAAAATCCCGGCCATCATCAGGGAACCTGTTCGATTTAAAGTCATCCCGGAAGCTGATAACCAAGAGTCAATGGTGGCAGAGCCACCACGCTGCACTCTCACTGTGTGGCTGAAGTCTCCGCTGAGGTTCGGGTCGAATTCCAATAAGTGGGTATAGAATTCTCGGAAATGGATACTTTACATAGACCAGGTTCTTCTTAAGTCAATGATATGTACTGACATGTCTGCTGCCAAAGTTAGGCCGACTGTAGTACCTAAATCGCGTCTCTGTGCAAGCTCTTCTCTGGCGTATGTATTCGGAATATTGCCGTGGAGTTATACCGACCTGTGTGGTTCATATTGCAGTACAACATCAACGCCAAGTCAGCTCGCTACGAATTTATTTTTACAGCAAAGAGCAAGCATGTCCTTTATATGGAGTTGTTTGTAAGGCAGATTGCGGGCTGACTCGCTACCCGAGGTAGCGTTTTAGTCGTCCGACCTTCTCTTTTCTAGCTGCGCTGTTATAGGGCCGATGCAATACACGAACAAGCATAGTGCTGTATGAAAAGTGGTCCATCAAAACCCTGCATACATGTATGGGCTGATCACGGGAACATGTTCGGTTTACTTGTATAGGTCGCGAGCAGTACTCAATAATTTTGCTTACAGAATATATTGGACCCGGAAGCTTTAACTGATCGCCATACACCACAAAACAAGTCTCACGTGTTGTTAGTTGTCAAGACGGGTTGCTCCGTGTATATTATTGATGTTGCTTTTTCTTATTTTTTCGTAACCACGGCTCCACCTTTTATTCTTTTTTGTAATCACCGCTCGGCCTCTGACCTACCGAATCAAGCGAATCAATCTCTCAACCTCACCAGCCGGCCATGGTGTACGTTGCTATTTTTAACAGCTTCTGCTTCACTCACCAATCCAACAGTGGAATTCCTTTTGCCACGGCATATGCCATGGTGCCCAACTCCACTCGTCGCCATCAACATAGTTCATGATAAACCCCCAAGTTTCCACAGTCACTTTTGATGCCGGTCCAGTACCAATCAATATTCTCGGGCGGGTCGTTTAAATTTGGAGTGCAGTGAAGTTTGCACGTCAACAGGAATGACAGCCGGATCGCGGAAACAGCCTTGAATTTTGGGGGCCGACCTCCTCTTTCCATTCGAACAGACGTATAAGCGAAGGTAACCACCCGTCAAATAATCGCCCTTTTCCAGGCTAATATGGTAACAACACTTTTTTTGTTACGTACATTCAGAAACAACTTGTAAATTTACTACTGAATACTATCCGATCGATATGGTTGGTTGGCTGTTTTCGATCAGTCCAATCCCAACTGAGCTTCTGCCAGTTCCGGTATTATAAATTTTGTACCATTGCTGTTACGGTGACCAAGACCATACTTCTATTACTTCTATTTTGGCATACAGAATACCCATCACAATTACAATGTCACTCCATAAAAGGCACTCTTCTCCTCTTGTTGGAAATCTTTTTAGTATGTAGCGTTTTACAATTATCACGCTACATAAGCAGGATTTCCATTAGTGGATATGGTACTATCCGCTTCAACTGAAATACATCAACACCAAAAATTTGATTTCTGATACATCCTTTCTCGGTGCACTCACTTCCTCATTACAGAGTGTACATGTATCATTTTGGAGAATTCCTATTCTGGACATATACCCAGCTAGTGAATTATGACCAGTCAAACCATGCACAATGTTGCTGTAACCCTTCCTGTTTTTCGACAGGGTTTACTTTTCAAAGTGTTTCTTTGATTTTAACCGGAAAAGTTTTGTGTGTATAACGGCAAGTTTTGCCATCTGTCCTTGTGGAAAGCTTGTTTCCAGTCTTTGATAGCAGCATTACCCAAGGCTACCGACTCTGCAATTGCTGGTTTCAGTTCCGGTTTTCGCATGCGAAAATGCTAACCCTCTTTCGCTAAGAAGTTCAGTATTTCATTTCTCTCAACGGCTCAATGACTAAGTACCTAGAGTACTTATTTATACCGTATTGAATCTCGGTAGAAAATTCACATTAACACATTATATTCCTGAACGATTATTATTGACTTGATCAAAGGATTGTTCTTCGTGATTAGGAGGGGTTTGATAACCCTGCAAATTCGATGCGCCTGCGCTTAATTCGCTCGGATTTACTTTAAGTAAAGCTTTAAGCATGGATTTCCTTAAAGTTTCCTACCTACTACAGTTTAAGACATAGACACAGACTAGATGTACTTATCTCCAGTTTCATCGAAGCAATCTCTATGGGGGTATCACAAAACTTTCGCAAACACCCCCGCCTTTCAGAATTGCGTTCTCTGTATTAGAAAACAAAGAATGAAGTACAGGTTCACAGGACTTTCCAGGCTGGTAACTATTTTAGTTTTCAGCGTCTTCTCGCAAATGTGATGTTCAAGGAATGTCTCCAGAGATTCAATCGAGAATGATGAGGGTCTAATATGAAGGCTAAATATTTCAACCTTTAGCCCAGCGCAAGACATAGTAGAAAAATATTTCTTGGATGTCACTGCAGTTACTCTACATCTCCTCTCCCTAACAAAGGATAGTATAGTAATTTTTGCTTTATCCCTGCTAACCATTGCTCTCATGAGATTTGCAGAAACAACTAATTTTTTCTTCTCCTCTCGTTTCTGTCATCTGTTCGCCCGAATGATGTATCTCTAAGAGAGTCTGTACTGATTCAACTCTCGAGTTCGTGGAAGTTCCGGTTTTATAAGAGAGTCTAATTTGGATGACTCATGCCTTTTAAGGACTATGCACAGCCTTGAAATCTCCCTGTCACCTTTCAGTTCGTCACTATATGTTCTAGGAAGGAATCTCACTTCAAGTACAATACGTGCGAATTATATTCACGCTGTCAGTTTCGGAAGTTCAACGAGTCTTCATTCTTACTGATTTTACAAGCACGTTTTAGAAGTTGTTCCGTTGATTTCCTGATTTTTTGCAAGGAAACCATTTTAGCGCGTTCTCATTTTCTCATGGAACGTGCGTTCCGTGTACAGAGAAGAAGCTGCCAAGCAGCTAGCCGATACCCCGTCCCAATGTACCGCTGGACAGAGATGGGTTTCCTGGAGGAGAGCTACTACACCAAATATTATAGTAGCCCTCCTGTAAACCATGTGCTCAGAGTAGGTTTCTTAGTTAGTCAGGAAATGAAACCTGTTGTTACCGGCTTTAAAAACATAAGCAAACGGCTGTGCTATGTAAGCCCCATTAACGTTCACGCCCTTATAGAGGAGACTGAAGAGTCGGAGAAAGATACCTTCTAAGAGGCAGTAGAACGAACTCTCGAAGCCTGCCCCAGATATGATATCAAAATCATACTTGGGGATTTTAACCGCCAACTAGGCACAGAACCCTTATTCAGGCGATACTTTGGCTCTCGTAGCTTAATAGAGTCACATGAAATGGTTGTTTAAAGTACCTGGTTTGCGCGGACAGCGGGCGTGGGCTCGAATAACAACACCACCTAGAATCCCCTTTGACAATCAGGTGGGAGTTAACACTGAAGCCATCCACAACACAGCCCTCCGCGACACATATAAGAAGGATATGGATGCTGCAATGATCGCAGTTAACAGACGTCTTGGGGCTGGAGCTTCAAGAATGATCTTCACAACCACCTGAAAAACTTTATCAATGATAAGACCACAAACATTCTTTGCCTCAGACGCAAAAGAAAGATCGAAACGACTGGTTTGACAATGAGTGTAAACTAGCAACGGAATGAATGCCGCATACCGAGTAATGTTGTTTTCTCAAAGAACGCAGGCACGCGCAGAGACTTATCACAAACTCCGTTGAGCGGAGAAGCGACTTCACAGACGGAAAAAGGAAGCCTGGGAGAACTCGAATAGTACAGGAAGCAACTGCACCAGGCGCGAAAGTTTTTACCAACAAGTCAGCAGTATGAAGATTTATTCACCACGATGCTCATCCTGCCAAAACAAAGAGGGAAATCTGATTTTTGACAGAATGGGCATATCGAAGTGATGGGTATTTTCATGAACTGTTCAACAATCAGAACATCGGCGAGTTGGAGATCCCGCCCGATGGTGCAATCTATCACTTCAAAAATCATAAGTCGGCAGGAGACGATGGAATCACAGCCGAATTGGTTAAATATCGGTGCGACCAGTTACAACAAGCGGTTCATCAACTTATACTTTAGCAACGGTGCTCCATACATAAAATGGCCGGTACCACCAGTACAGTACCAGTGCAGCAATTATAGAGGTATCACGTTGCTGAGTACCATTTATAAGATATTCTTAGCTGTCTTGCTAGGTCGGATAGTCCATACGCCGTGATCCGTGATGCTGAGTTGCGAGAGGAACCACCCTCTTTAAGTCCACCCAACTACTGACCTATGCTATCGACATCATGGGAATAACGACCCAAGACGTACAAACTGCCTTATCCAGATCGAGCCGGCGGTGCGTTATCTGGGACTGCACATTAATGAAGGCAAGAGAAAATATAATATATGGTGACAACGTCAACACCAAAAACCAATTGTTGGCACTCTATATGAGGATGGACGATTCCGTAGCCTATATAACCATGAAATCTATGAACGATACCACGACCGGCTCGACAGGTTGGTGTGGGCAGGTCACTTAATCCATATGGATAAGGATGATCCAGCCCTGGAAAGTTTATGACGGCAATATCTATGGTAGAAAAAATAAGGCAGACCCTGAATGAGATGGAGGCGTAGGTCAGGTCGCCAGACTGCTTTTAGTGATACCGGATTGATGGACCTCGGCGCAAAACCAGGATGTCGGGAGTTCCTTATTAAGGTAGGCCTAGACCGGATACCGCTTGTTGCGCCGTTGATGATGATTGTATTCACGCTGTCAGTTTCGGAATTTCAACCAGCCTTCATTCTTACTGATTTTACAAGCACGTTTCAGAAGTTGTTCCGTTGATTTCCTGAGTTTTTGGCAAGAAACAGACATGCTAATCCAAAGCACTCTAAAACTGTGAGATTCAGAGTTGCCGACTGATTTTCTATCATGAAAGAAGTCCTTAGTCTTTAGTATGTCCTATCCATTTTCCTAGAATTCCGTGTTTGGGTTACAGTCTGTTCGCCTGCAATAGTCGGACTGCATTTTAAGTTAGTAAGACGTCGTCTAGCCAATTCTAGTCTCTAATCAACTCTAACATTTATAAAGTGTAGATTGTTAGGTCAGGTACTTCTATTCTTCTTGCCTCCTTGAATGTAGGGGCGCACCCTACGTTCGCAAGCTATGAGACCAGCTGGAGTGATCTAATCAAATAACTTCTGCCGCATTCGCATCACAAGATATTAGAAGCTCAAAATCACTTGATTTAGCCAACGCTACCAGACCCCTTAGTTGTTGCATCGTCGGAGGACACAAAGAATCATAAAGCAAATAAGCAAAAACGACTGTGATGGCGTCCGTGATTAGGTCGTGGGAAGAGAATTGTTTCAGGATGGTTGCCTCTAAGAATCGTCAAAGCACGGGCTTGCGGTCCTGTGGATCTTTCATAGTAAAAGATCCGGGCTAATATAGATTCTTTTAAATCCAACTCATGCCCTAGGAAAATATAAGAGCAGTCCTGAAGCGGTGTTAGCCATACTGCTAGCAGAAAGGAAGGGCTTTGGCATGTTACACATTGATTTGATCAATCATTATGTTTGTTGAAATAAGCTTACTCTTATGTGTAATAGAAAACAGAAGCGTATGCCACGGTCGTTGTATAGCTAGTTTTCCCACAAACTGTACCATCAAAAGCAAGATCCCCTCGTGATCGATTTCTCTGAGAATCGCGGCATTTGGTAGTGCAGCAGCGCCCATACCCTTGTGCAAGGTGTAGGAGAAGTTACTAGCATGTAGAATTGTAGAATATTAAGATTCCAATCAATCAATTATCATTATAAAAGTAAAAGTGAGATTATCATACCCTGAATGCAGAATGAAATGAAAACAACTTTGAACTACATCACCATATGGCGACCGTCGTTATTATCCGAGGCTTTGATTGGTGTTTTCCCAGTTTGAGGGTAGAAAAAAAATAATTTACACCCAGCGACTAAGGATGAATTAGTATGTATTAAAAGAATTGATTTTTGGCTGACTATTCACATTTTATAATTTTATTACTTTTCTTATTCAGTTCTTTAAGTTCTTTTTTCGTTAGTCTTATTAAAATATTCTATTTGCTTCGTTCTAAATGACTATTTCCTAACTGTCAGGTAGTCAATTAAGTTAGCTAATAAAATACTCAACTATATTAGAATCTATGTATAATAATAATAATCATCGTTGGCGCAACAATCCAATTGGATTAGGGTGTTGAAGTGTGTTAGAGTCCTTCATTCAAGACCGTAACGGTACACTAGAGGATTACAGTACCTTATAGGAGGCAATATGGTCAGCATTGCGCTCGCCCGAGATTATTACTCTGATTTGACTCAGGTACTCATTCACAGCTGAGTCGACTGGTATCCGACGTCAAATCACGATATAAATCCCACTGCCACCAGTGAGATTTGAACCGCCACCTTACTTTCGCCTTGGTGTATAACCGCTCCAGTTCCAGGATCTTTACTTGAGGTTTTTAAGATCTTTGCTTACAAAACCTCAACCTCAACAAACAAAGATCCTGGAAATCAAAAAATCGAAGAAATCCTAAATAATTATCATTTAAAACCTACCGGGAGACTTCTTGAACGGCACATGATGTATAAAAATCTTAAAGAGTTTTAAAGATGGAAAATATGAACAAAAAACAATCGAGAAATACGTAAAAAAGTGTTAGCTATGTGCGAGAAACAAACACAAACAAAATATCATTGCACGAATGGAGATAACTACCCTCCGATCCGTTGTGAGGAAGCGCACTAAAGATGTTGCAATTTGATCTATTTTGTACTTTTGTACGAGTCGAAGAATATTGGTCCTCCCTCTCCAAATAAAAATGGTGCTCCATAATTTCTTGATATGATTGCATTTCAATATTCCTGGGGTGGAGCACCAAGCTGAAACCTTCCATGATTATGAATTAGCCCTACCTAGCGTTGGTGATCTAATTTCAACGTTCAAGATCAATGCCTAATCACCCAATATGGGTATCTCTCTCCTTCTTTCGGATCGAGTATCCAGAAGCTGCGTTGCCTCCCAACACACAGATTCCACTCCTGGGGAAAGTGTGGAAGTAGGCCCAATTGCAGAGCGCAACAAAGCAGTGTGGGTCTCATTGGGGTTACTAGTTTGCCTTCACCTTCCATCGAAGTTCCCATTCCATGCGATTTCTCTGGATATTACCTAGCCACTTTCATGTCATCATTCTTGAGGAGCTTCAACTTCTTCCGAAGTGCCTTCCTCTGCTCTCGACTGAGAGGCTTTCAAGATTCATGGTGTCCTGCCCCCATATCTCGATTTTCCCATACGTGCATTAGACGAGTCACCGGTTTCCCTTTCATCCACTTTTCCTGGCAAGGGTGAAGGATACGGTTCTGAGCCGCTCGGTTTAGCCTGCAGTCCCCTCTATAGTGACTAAAGTATCATTTAGCCCAGCTTACCTCTGCTTTCTGGTCGACTTAGGCGGTGGTACGGGGGACGGGGCGACCATTCTGGGATTTCCAGTTTACCCCAAAATGAGAGTTGCCGTACTTTTGTTTCCGGCTGGCTGTGCCGTAGGCACTAAATCCTATCTAAATTAAAATTCGCGCTGTTTCTAGCGATTAAATTATTTGAAATAACTAAGACTTGCTTTTTTCTATTCGCTATATTTATTATGATTGCAAATATCGATATTTTGAGAACCGCTTGTTCTCTTCGTCAGTGCTAACAAGTCTGCCACGGCGCTAACATGTCTGATACTAAATCGTAGCTTTCCGTTGAAAGGAATGCCTGACTTTCACAGATTTCTCCGCAGGTGGTTCAGTCGTGCTCTGCCGTAACCTCTAGGTGCGTATTTTTATTTAACATTCGCGCAGAATTCTTATAAAGTCCTTCAGGGCTTCATGTAACTACGGGGTTTAAGTGAACCGATTAACAACGAATTTAGCAGGAGTAGAATTGGACTGAAGATAAATACCACGTAAACCAAAGGTGGAAAATAGTTTCCGCTTTTGAGACTACCCGTTGCCCGTATTAATGGACTATATAATAGATCGTGTTTTACTCTATAAGATTCTCTATAAGCCGGTGGACCGAGGGGGAGATAAGTACAGTGGGCGGCGGGGTAGACTTCAGGGATCTATTTTTGGTCCGGGTCTCTGGACCGCTTTATGTTATGGTCTATTTCGACTCGTGTCGGCACTTGATCGGATACGCAAGTGATGTTGCGATACTTGTATTCACTGTGAGAATGGTTATGCAGCGATTCAGCAGATGAATGATTAAGCGCGGACTAAAGTTGTTATCCTGACATGATTCCTGTTCATATATATATAGGTTAAGACCACGAGCACACAAGATACTTCAGCATAATGACTCGAAAATGATCTTTGGAAAACCGCGATTGAAGCTGCAGCTGGAATGTTTGCGATTTGGTTGAAGGTAAGCTCTACTACCAAACCCTATTTACACCTGCATGTGGTGACCGCTGTTAAGAAAGAGCTCTCTTAACAAAAAGCTGCAGACGGAGAAGGATGAAGGTGAGTCTCCCGCGCCTAAAAACGGGTCAAATTGGTCCTCCCTACACGGAGAACAGCCCGTTACGAAACCACAAAAAAGCCTTGACTATACAACGACGAACAAGGCAACGACAATCGAATAACGATTTGCGAATTTTCTCATGGAGATGGAGCTGCCATGCAGCTAGCCGATACCCTATCCCGACATACGGCTGATGTAATAGCGTTGCAAGAGATGCGTTGTACAGGGAGCGGTTTCCTTGGGAAGAGTCACTACACCATATATTATAGTGGCCATCCAGTAAACCGTGTGCTCGCAGTAGGTTTCTTAGTTAGCCTAAAAATAAAACCTGCTGTTATCGGCCTTAAAAATATAAGCGAACGGCTATGCACTCTGCGTTTGCGAGGTAAATTTCTAAATATAAGCCTCACAAACGTTGATTCCCCTACAGAGGAAACTGCAGAGTCGGAGAAGGATACCTTCGACGAGGCAGAAGAACGAATCCTCGAAACATGTCCCAGATATAATATCAAAATCATACTTAGTGATTTTAATAGCCAAGTAGGGACGGAGCCCGTATTCAGGCGATACGTTGGCTCCCATAGCTTCCATCAAAATACGAATGATGACGTACTGCGGATTATTCAATTAGCAGTGTCACACGAAACGTTCGTTGGAAGTACCCGGGTTGCGAGGAAAGCGGTCCACAAACAAACGTGGGCCTCTCCAGATGGGACTACTATCGACTAAATTGATGCCTTGATGAATATCAGAACATATAGGGGGCCAATATTGACTCGGATCACTATCTCGTTGGCATGGTGCTTCAAATAACAACATCGCCCAGGATCCCCTCTGGCAATTAGGTGAGAGTTAACACTGAAGCCATCCACAACACAGCCCTCCGTAACACCTATGGATACCGCAATAACCGCAGTCAACAGAGATTCTGGAGATGAAGCATCAACAAATGATATTCACAATCATCTGATGGGTGTTATCATTGGTACGGCCACAAACATACTTGGCTCCAGCTGCAACGGAACGGATCAGCAACAGATTTTCTTTGTGCGGCAAGTAATGGAAAAACTGTTGGAACGGCCATGAGAGAATTCGGTATCCCGGCGAAAATAATAGGATTGACTAGGCTGACCCTGAGTAATGTGTGAGGCCAGATAAAAAAGCAGAATCACTCTGGAGACCATTCAACGTCAATAAAGGTAAGACAAGGCTAAGACAAGGGGATGCCCCATCATGCGCCGTCTTTAACTTGGAAAAAGTGATCTGCGATGCTGAAGTAAATACCAGAGGGACAATTCTTTTTAAGTCCACCCAATTACTGGTCTATGCTGACGATATCGACATCATGGTAAGAACGACCTGGAACGTACAAACAGCCTTCACCCCGATCGAACAGGCGGTGCCTGATCTTGTGCTGCACATAAATGAAGACGGGACGAAATATTTGGTGGCAACATTAGCATCAAAAACCAACCAACCAACATCATCAAATCGCACTGGTCAAATGAGAAGAGTAAAGATAGGAGACTACAACTTTGAGACCGTTGATAATTTCTCTTATCTAGAGTCGAAAATCACAACCGATAACAGCTACGACGATGGAATCCGCCGTTGTTGGAAGCCAACAGAGCCTATTTCAGCTTACAAAAACTGTTCCGATCGAAACGTCTCACCATAGCGTCAAAGCTCTTACTGTACAAGACAATGATTTTACCAGTCCTCATGTATTCCTCGGAGACTTGGGTTCTTAGCAAGAAAATTGCGAACTCTAGACCGCGTTTTAGAGAAGAATCTTCCGAAGAATTTTTGGCCCCCTACATTAGGATGGCCGAGTCCATAGCCCTACATAATGACGAAAGCTGAGTTCCTTATTAAGGCAACCATTCGCATGCGCATGTTGGCGCATTTTCATTTTGCTCTTTGCACGAAAGCATATGTTACATACGTACATACATGTCCAACTTATTGAACACTACCCGCAAATGCCATTAGCACGTACATATCCATACACATGCCTGTCACTTGTAACTGATACCTATTTTCAGATAAAAAAAATAAACTCCGCCATGCTATTCACATGGTATGATGGTCCGAAGCCCAGGCAGAGCAGGAGGATTTGACGCAACGTACTTTGTACTATCCGCAGTAAAACAAAAATAAAATGCTGAGATCAGGGAAAGAAATAAATAAAGTATAGTCGGAGTTATTCCACTGTGCTAAATCCTACCTGATCTCCCTTGGTGACAGGTCCCGGACAGGCCGACCAAGAAAATGCCAATGAAACAACATGATCGAATGGAGTAACAAGCCTTGGGAAATGCTAGGGGGTTCACCTCAGTCGAGATGGCAAGACGGGCCTCGGTCCTGTCGAGAAATGGGCAAGGGTTTTTGACGCATGGTTGGCGTCAGGACGTAAGTAAGTTAGTCCGAGTAAAATAAATACGTAGGTGCATGCTAAATATTGGCATCCTGCCACTAAGAGAACATATACCTCCGGCTTAAATTCAATTTTCATGAATGAAAGCGACAGGGCTAATGCAAGTGACATTAATAAATTGCAATTGCAATGCAAATAGTGCCTTCTGCAGTTCTCCAAACAAATTCATTCAATATTCGTTTTGGGAATGATGGGGGGGTTGTTTTTTCGCTGCTAGCCGCTACGGTCACGCTGCTCCCAGGGCTTGACTTTTTTGAAAATTCATTCAAATTAATTACATTCAGCAATAACTGTCGAAAACGAAAAGCGCCACCATATTGCAAATGACGCAACAAACTTTCTCTCACCCATCGCAAAAGTTCAATTTTCCGAACTTTTCTGCGTGCCGCATTGCGCATCGGACTTGTCGTATATTGCCACATACAAGTCCATCTAATCAACTTCATTTGACAGCTCTCTCACTCCGCACGCACGCAATCACTCCACTGTTGTGTTTGGGCTTTAACTGGAAAGACAGAGGAACTCCCAAGAGTCCTTCGGAAAAGATATCTGCACTCTACAAAAAAACCCGATGGTCTGGTGTAAAAAGCTGCGACATAGAACGCAAACGTGGTAAAAATGGCTATAAACTTCTTCATTTTGGCAACCCTCGCACTCAATACGATCGATTTGATGACCGGTTAATGAAGCTCACCATCATATCAGCTGATAATACTATTCATTTCTTCACCGCGTACACACCACAGACAGGTCGACCTGATTCCGAGAAAGATACCTTTTGGTAACTTCTCGATGAAAAGACCTGCAACGTGCCTGCTGATGATTATATCATCATTGCGACCTTAATGGTCGTGTGGGTGAAAAGTCAGACGGTAACAGGTGCAGGAAAATGGTTTGGAGCGCGCAATGAGGCTGTCGAGCGTATAAACGATTTTGCGGACACCACCCCCTTCAAACCCAACATAAAATGTAAAGGGATTCATAGACCACACGTTTTCACCATATTCCGTGCCATTTTCGAGTCAATAGGGTATGACAGACAGACAGACATCGACAATTGATTTTAATAAGGTTTGGTGTTTACACAAAATCTTAAGAAGCATAAGTTTTATTTTTAGTAGGTAGTAGTAGTAAGCAAAGCATTTTTTTAACCTCGCGCAATATAAATGTTGGGAAACTCGAAACTCCACATCAGCGAAGTTCACTCCAAGTTGGCAAGGATCGTTCAGGTACTGCATTTCGCACCGCTCATTCATCTCGCATACACTCATTGATCTTTCTCGAAAAACCGACACTCGATCGGATCGGCAGCAAGTGCTAGCGAACGGACAAATCCGAAGCAATACACCCTGCGCACACGTTTGCCTTACGACTGTTTGTTGAGGATTGGTAAGTGTCTGTACGCGTCAGATCGCTACCAACCACGCCAAACACCCTGTCCGCACGCTTGCACTTCACACTTTTTTTAGGCTTGGCAAAAAACACTACGCAATCCAATTGACGAAAACGATGTTGACAGCTATATGAATACGCCACCTCTTACAAAGTAACAGCTACGAATCAATTTGACACCGCCAACAGAACAGAACAAATGCTCCAATTCCCAATACCAACTGCGGCACCTTAATTGCACTTTCATGGAGTAATAAAAGGGAGCGCGCAATTCGAGTTTTTACCGATTTTTCTAGTACCTGAAACTTTGCAACGTGTTTTTAAAGATGCTCAGAAATAGTTTAAACCAACAAAAAATTACAATTTTCAAAAGTTCTAGGCTTGTTTTGTTCCTTGAATCGCGCTCATGTATTCTTTAGCCTGCTTGTGCCCTTGATACCCACCTGCTCTTGAACTCTATGTACAAATCGCACCTCTCAATTTCTAAGTTGTGCGTAAGTTACTAGACTCAACTTAGGAAGGTGTGGATTCAGCCACCCCGAACATCAGCTCGGATGTCATCCTCACGCGTCATGCTTCCCTCACCGCTCCCTACCATTCTATTTCACTTGCTTCCTTGTTAAGTTCCTTATTCACTTTTATTTACCACTAAGTCTATAAGAGCTCCGTCTATAATATATTACAAGGAAAAAATTCCTGAATTGTACGGATTCTATTCACTCGAAGGCCTTCTCTTTCCTCTCTCCGCGGTAGTGGGAGGATCGTCATGTGTTGTGACGAAACTAGGGAACTGATATTTAATTTTAATCACCTAGATGAATAGCAATGTGAAAGTACTGTACAGGCACCGTAGCAGCGTTAGTCGCTTGATCAATCTGAGTGATTATGAGATAAACAAAAGTCTGAGTCCAGAAGAGAACTGATCTTAATAATCTGAATCGTCTTTCCATGACATTGCAATTACTTGATCAATATGCATTCCCTATATTTCGCATATTTTGGCAAAAAAGATATCAGACCATATGTACATTCGCCAAGAATGACCATCCCATTCCCTTCTCTCCTCCTATTCCAAAATCCTTGATAGATAAAGCTAAGGAGCAACATGGTTTGGTAAACATCGGTTCACTACCATTCCAGTACGCTCAAACATACCGATTTGGTGGCCAAATGTCTTCTTGACAGGAACTGCACACCATCTACAAGAATTTCTTTAAAACCTTTGATTCTGTTAATCATAGGGTATTTGCCTCCAAATTGGCCTATCTTAACAGTCCCCTGCCTCTCATTACACAGCTCGCCTCCTATATCTCTCACCATTCCTCCAGTGATTTTTATGGTTGTATGTCCCGTTCCTTTCCTCTTATAGTATAGAACAAGATTCCCATTGAGATCCACTGTCATTGACTTTCGCTTATGATTTTACTTTGCTTGCTTTACACCTACGACTCTTTTCATCTGCAGCTTCCTCAATAATCTGTGTTCATTCAGTCGAACTAAATGCCATTCGATGTACTATTATCTACCTTACATTATACCGGAGCTCCATTTTAACTATCTGGTTCAAAGCATTCTTTCTCTATGATCTGGATCCTTTCCCGTAATTGTCATCGCGTTACCCTAGAAAAAGTCTAATCGTGGCCGACTCCACTCTCTTCATCTATTTAAAACCACACAAAACTTCCTCCATATGTGTACTCCCTTTAGATTTTCTGCTGACCTGATGATCTGCTCCACCTTTACTGATACTGCTTACCCCACGGTTTTGCAAACCTGTATTCCTACGTACCACCACCCGGCGTATACAGAAGGAAGTATAGCAGACACCACACAAACGGACTTTAAAATATTTATTTACAAGATACAGGCAATACATATTTAATGAAAATATTACAGTTTACGAATATTTGCTGAAAATTGCACCGAAAAATAAAATCTATTGAGACGTCTCCAATCAAAGTAGTTTTGCGGTGACGGCTGTAACTTATGTGCCGACCATCTGAAGAAAAAAAAACCAAAATGATTCTATTGGTATATGAATTTTCCCCCGGTGACGCTGTCAAGCTTTTCTTTTCGTAATGATTTTGATTTCGTTAAGATTTTCGATAACACTGGAAAGTAAAAAAAACGCCATTTTCGCTTAAAAATCAACAAATTTGCATCGGTGGATATGGAATGGAATGGAATCTATATTGTAAACGACAGTCGTTGCCGACTTTGAAAACGTGAAATGAGAGAAAATCGTTTTAAAGTTCAACAGATCGGACGAAGCGACTTAGATCTGCGAATGGTTAAAACTTCATATCTCCGTTATTTTTGCCCCAATCGCTCCAAACATTTCTTTCTTGAGATGTGCATTCAAACAAAACAAGTCGGGAAACCGGAAGCTGGACGCTTCAGGTACGAAAGGTTTTTTGTATTTCTTAGTACGTAGTACGTAATAGATCCATATACTATGTGAGAGTATCCACTTTTTTCGGGTGATATTGACACTCATAGTCTTGAATTTTCAAAGAAGCAACAGCTTTGACGTATTATAACTTTGTTAGTAATAGTGCAATTTCCACCAAACTCCTTAAGATCATGCTCTATATCACACCTTAAATCACTGCAAAATTGCATCGTGTTGCTAGGATGAACTTAAGGGGGGTTTTGGAGTGAATTACTAAAAATTATAGTAATATACAATTATTCACTTTATTTGAACAGATATCGGTATGAAAGGTATTTCAGAGCCCAAGCACCATATAGTGGCAGCCTCCTGATTTTTTTTTAGAATTTTCGGTTTGGTAGTTTCTGAGAATGGCCCCCTTAAAGAAATTATCACTTTCAACCCCCCGCACCTCCACCCCCCTTTTGCATGTAAATTCTTGTAAATTTCATGTAAATTCCATGTAACAGGTTGTAACTCACTGTATGCGTGAGCGTTCACAGTTGCCACCTTTCTACCAAATTTGGTGTCAATCGCTATAACCGTCCTGAGAAAAACGCGTGTGACGGACAGACAGACATACTGACAGACAGACAGACGGACCGACTTGTGAGGAGTGGCCAGATCTCCCATCAGGCGCGACCCCAGCTGGCGGATTGGGACATACTTATTGATGTGTAAATATGTGTTCATGTACTTTTCTTTTCTGACTGTGCGTGGGCTCGTGTTTGTTCATCTCTGGTGCGCGGACCAAAATGGCTACGGGAAGAATACCCAGAACATAAAACCACTATGGAAGACGTGAGAAGGAGAAATCTTACGGTGCAGGGGCTCGAAACCCCTGTATCGGTGGCTTTTGGGAATTAGCAAGCGGGCTTCCGGTCGTCGATATTCCTCGACTGCAGTGCCTCGGCGGTGGATAACTTGGCCATCGTGGCATCTAATTCTAAAAGTGTTTTCGCTTAGGAAAAGGAAGTGTTCAAGCGAAGTACGACTCTACCAAGGACACCATTAACAAAACCGAAGAAGGATGAACTGAAAGCAGATCGCTGGACAACAAAAACAGCAACAACATCGACCGCACATATTCAAGAGGAGCAGCAGCAGGAGGTACTCCAGTACCAGGAAAAGGGCCCATTCAGAAGAAGTTCGTCAACTTTGAAATATCTGCCAATGCCAAACATCAAAAAAGATAAAACGGGGGGAAGGTCAACGAATGTCAAATGTGAAGGACTATTTAAATGTAGTACTCTGGTTAGGAAACATGGAGAGCATGGCTCTGAAGCAGAGCAATTACCCTTCACACAGCTTGGTGCAATAATAGTGGAGCAATCTGAGTTCATTAAGGACAAGCACAACGTCCACCAAGCCATAAAAAATATGGTGAGAGCAATTAGAGGAACGCAGCAGGAGGAACGAAATTTCAAGGGCAAGTCGGAATCTGTTGCCCCGACGGTGTCACAGGCGACCCAAGTGACACCTAATCGTATGGCAATCAACCTGCCACCAAACAAGAGAGTGCGAGAAGGAGATGTGGATCCTTTGGGAAGTCAGCAGGCGCCTAAGAGGAAAAAATCCATACAAATAGTTCCGAAAAAACGGAACTAAAGGCACCGAAGGAAGACAGTAGGTCCCCCAAGTGCGAGCTCCAGCAATCGAGTCGACAAAATCCAACGAGAATGAAAAAGGTGGATGGACTGTCTATATACAGTGGAATGATCTCGACGAAGTGACATCCAAAGGAGAAATTTGTACTGCCTTGATGGAACAGTTCAAGTTGGAGGAACTAGCCGAAGAGTCCATTGTGAGTTTGCGAAAAGCCTATGGCAATACTCAAACGGCCACATTGCGATTGCCAGTGGACACAGCGCAGAAGTTGTTGGCGGCTGGGAAGGTTCGGATGGGTTGTTTGCCGTCTCAGAGAGCAGATTTCTCTAAAGAGGTGCTTCAAGTGCCTCGCGTTTGGCCATTTCGCGGAGGTATGCACCAGCGGCATTGATCGGTCCGATCGATGCGGAAGGTGTGGGGAGAAGGTCATATTGCCAAAGCGTGCAATAGGGACCCCAAATGCTTATTGTGCGAAGGAAGTGAGGGACGGGATTACCGTCATATTGCCGGAAGTGCTAAATGCCCGGAATTTAGAAGGCGCTGACTTCAATGAAAAAATGAGTTTTTTTCGAATAAACCTCAATCATTGTAGGGTCGCTCAAGATTTACTTGAGTAAACCATCTACGAATCCGAGGTGGCAATTGCCATCATTAGCAAACCCTATAGAAACCGTCACGGTGGCGTGTGGGTTATAGATTCGACTGGTGGAGCGGCGATATGGGCATGCGGTCGACAAGTCATACAATTTACTGGGATTCAGACATACAGCGGCTTTCTGTGGACGAAAATAAACGGGGTATATGTGTACAGCTGTTATACTCATGAGAAGCGATCAGTGCTGTTAAGGGTTGGCTAGAGAGATCTGGTTTGATACTTGCGGAGGAAAAAACTGAAGCGGTCCTCATCACCAAGCGCCGTAAAAGAAATTTTGCCCGTATTCAAATTGGCAATCATATCATCACTTCTAAGCCTGCCATCAAATACTTAGGAGTGATGATAGACGGGAAGCTTAGCTATAAGCAACACGTGCAGTATGTTTATGACAAAGCATCCACTGCGAGTGCGGCCCTGGCAAGAATGATGCCGAACGTGGGAGGGTCACAGCATGCTTCCAGGTTGCTTATAGCTAGGGTAGTGAGTTCGATACAGTTTGGGGAAAGGCATTGCAGGTTGCATTTAATGCTAACAAACTGAGTTCAATCTACAGAAGAACAGGCCTAAGTGTGCTCGGTTTTCAGGACTGTCTCTGACATCTTGGCAGATGAGATGACGAATATATATAATGCGAAGTCTCTCTCTCCTTAATCGCAGACGAAGAACGCCGAAAGGGAGAGATCTCTAAATAGATGACAAGAGCGTTGGGAACGCTCGGGAAAGGGTCGGTGGACACAGGCTCATCCCTGCCATCAAGGAGTGGTTGGAGAGACAGCACGGTGAGATTAATTATAATCTTACTCAGTTTCTCACGGGGCATGGAGGATGTCGCCAGTACCTGTTCAGGTTTAAACTAGATACCTCACCCGATTGTCCAAACTGCGATGGAGTCCCAGAGGACCCAGAGCATGTATTCTTCCACTGTTCAAGGTTTGTGTAGGAAAGGAAAAACCTAAAGGAGACTCTAGGAGAGGTGCTTGTACCAGAGAATCTGGTGCGAAGAATGTTAGCATGTCAAGAAAATGCGATCAATTCCATGGTTGTATCTATCCAGAGTAAACTGCGAAAGGCAGAGGAGACCAGAAAAGCGCGGTTACATACGCCGCGTAGAGACGAAAGGGGACCAAGCTAAAATGAGCTGACTCCCCCGTGATACAATACCGTACGGTGATTCCAGGGGGCTTGTGGGTAATCGGGGGTGGTTTTGGTGGGTAAGAATCCTACACGCTGGCGTGTCTAGGCGTGCTTACACAAAACCCTAAAAATTAAAAATATGGAAAAAATGTGAAGACCAATGCGCCGATTCACAAATCGATGAAAAGGATGAGAAAATTGCATGATTGACGATTCGGATTGCTCCCACATCCCTAACAATGCACATAAGGCATTATTTCACAGTTGGTGCAAGTCACAAATTTTTTTTGATTCACATCTAATCTTGGAATGTGAGTTTTTGTGCCGTTTACTGAAAAGGGAAGTGTGTACCATGATTTACCTTGCTCAAAGCCAGAAAGTAGAGGTAATAACGCAGAACCTTTTGTTCCACAAGGATATTATTAAAGGAAGGGGATCCAGCAAAAATCAATACATATTGATGCTGACGTGGCCTTCATTTACTTAGTAAAGTGAATTTGTTGGCTGCAATCGGATCATACCATGATTGAACCCTTTTCCTCAGTCCATTTGGAATACTTACATAAGTATAGTCATAACGAATTATCATTTATAGGATGTTAGCCTGTAAAAGTAAAACTTGCATGATCCAATTTCGATAAGTTTATATACGCTTGAACCAATTTAATTAGAGAGACCCCTTTTTGAATGTGATACTGTCGGTAATTCCAATAATGACTCAACTGGAAGCATTTATACGCATTGTTTAATTAAGCATGCATGAGTCAATTCTAAATCAGATTGAAGGTAATCAATCACATTACAATTGAACTTCTTCGCGTAGTTTCTGGATGTTTGTTTACGAAACAACATTGTACATAGTGAAGAGGTCATTCATAACCGTTCGGTTGTTGAAAAATGTCAGCTTTGAATGATTCAAAAAGTGAACGCTGGATATGGTGTGACTGGATTCGCTAAAACTTACACAATTGGTGGAATGTGTGCAATTCTTGCATGTCTCTTCATTGGCATTACAGGACAAATGCTTACGACACCGAATATCACAAGTATTGTTGGCAATCTTAGCGTGTTGGGGAAATTTGTTTTACAGTTGGAACTCATTATCACGGTGGTGGCATACATTACTTCAAACATCAGTCAACAGATTCAACGAAATAATCATATTGAATTGATCGAGTGCCTTCACAAATTAGATACAACCCTTATTGAAGAATTTCGGGTCAACATGAATTATCATAAAATCTTCCGGAAAAATGTTTTTCTGGTTATCCTTTTTTTTGCATTTTTCCTACTGTTTTCGCTCTCCTATGCCGTGGAGTTTTTCAGACACGAGATGATCTTCGTGCCTCTAATTGTTTTCAGTTACATGGTTAGTTACATGGCATTAGGCGTTTCAAGCTATGCCGCTATGAACTTTGCAGATTTGATGAGAATTCGTTACCGCCTTTTTCTGAAACTGTTAAACCCCGAGTTTTTGAAAGAACGCTATAAGAACGAAAAGGTCCGAGTGAAGAAATTCAAAATCTTGGTGGAAAAATATCAGGATACATTCTACATTATAAAAAAGATAAGCGAAGTTTATGGAGTTTCTCTGTTGATGGTGCATCTTCATGATTTTACCATGACCACGTTTCAAATGTATTTTCTTTACTCGAAGTCGACAAATGCAAACGGTAGTGCTGTGGAAGATTTAAATTTTATCTTTTGGGTATTCCCAATTATTTGGAAGAGTATTTTTCTACCACTATATATGCATTTAATGATGAATGAGGTAAGGCTTGAATTAAGGAAGAATAACCCATCTAGAAAGCTTCAAAAGTTTCGTTGTATTTCCAGTCCGAGGAATGCATCCCTTTAGTGGTAAACGCAGATGAGCATTGTTTTACAGAAAATACTAAAAGCATAGTAGGAACATTCACTCTATGGAATCGGCATAATAATATTCGAATTTCGGTGGCAGGCTTTTTCAACTCAGACCTGGCTCTTGGATTTTCGGTGCTATAATTACATGTTTGAGATTTGTTGATAGTTGCTTTCTCATTTTTTTACTACTCCACAGATATGCAGTGGAGTCGCATCTTACCTCCTCATTTTAATACAATTCAAAATGCAAGAGGAGTACAAATAAACAACGTAGCATCTCATCAGGCAAATTATGTTTTAGGTAGTACTTTTGTAAAGTTAATAAAAGTAAGAAAATGGTTTCTTTATTTCCTTCTAAGTTTTAAAAATTAAATTTTTTTATCTGAAGTACCTGCGCTGGAGGTGGAAACAACCGGTTCCCACATTATACATTGAGAACATAAAAAGTGGCATATACTCTACGTTATGTTTGAATAATGGTTAAAAAGTAATTTCACCTAAGAATAATATTTAGAATTTAGACGAACTTTGCCCGTGAATGTAATATAATTTCCGTTTTTTTGTGAATAAAACACATAATTCCAAGGGAACCGTAACAGTTATTTTATTCGAAATATTTTCCATCGCTTTCTACATATTTTGTCCACCTTTCTGGTAATTTGTGAAGTAGAATTGACTGTCTTTGGAGGTGAACGACTCAGTGAGCCATTTCCGCAAATTTTCGTAGGAGTCGAAGCGCTTCTCAGAAAGTGCGTGACCCAAAGAGGCAAAGAGGTGGTAATGGGCCCAGGTCTGGTGATTAAGCCGCATGGTAAAGCACCTCACACTTGAGTTTTCCCAGCGTGTCGCGAACGACTTTCGACTTATGTGATGGTGCATTGTCGTGGAGCAAAATCACCTTCTTCAGTCTTTCTTGATATTCTGGTCGGTTCTCCGCAATCGCTCGGCTCAAATCTTTCATTTGTTGTTTGTAGCGAACGGCGTTCATAGTTTCACCAGTTTCAGCAATTCAAAGTAGATCACACTGGTCTGGTCGCACTATACACACAGCATGATCTTCCGAGACCATAACGATTTGGGTGTGTCGTCGATGTCGATGCATCACCTGGACTCACCCATGATGTGTTGCGTTTAGGGTCCTCCAAGGAAATCCAGTTTTCGTCGCCCGTAACAATACGATGGAGAAAAAACTTTCTTTTGTATTGTTGAAGCAGCATTTCACACGTCACTGTTCAGTTCTCCATTTGTCCCTCGGTCACTTCATGCGGCACCCACTTTCCACACTTTCCCATGGCTCGCAGAAGTTTCGAAATTGCTGTCGTTGTGTTTGCGTGTTGTCTTCACCTAATAATGCTTTCGATTGGGCGTCATCAAACGATTTTCGCTTGCGGCGTCGTTCAGGTTGAAATCTCCATTTTTGAATTGTCGAAACCACGTTTCACATGTTCGAAGTGTTAATGCATGATCGCCATAGACTTTCACAAGTGCACAGTGGCTCTCGGACACTTTTTTCCTTGATTGAACATGAAAAGCAATGCATAGCGCATATGCTTGAAATTTGATACGTACGCCGACATTTTTGACGCGCAATAAAAATTTGCTGGAGGAACTTTTTGGTGAAACGTCAACGCAGTTTAAACACTCGACAACAACTAAACAAAATGACAGGTATATGCGACCAACAGCGGCACTGTAATGACATGACAGCACCAACATGGCAACGCCTTTCAACAGCTGATATGCTTAACAAAGTAACGTCACTATATGGATCGGCAAGGATATAAATTCGACGCCATCCGACTCTTTCTCTCGACCTTCTCGGTGTTTGTAACTTAATTGTTTTTCTCGAATTTGAATAAATGGGTAGAACCTAAAAACGTACCTTTTTTCATGTTTCTACAGTGGTGACCCCGACGACTAGAGTTAAAATAAAAAGTGCAGTGATCTTAAATTTCCATACGTTTAATCGACACCAAGCGCGAGTTTCAAAATGGCCACTGAATCCAAATCGCCAGAGACGCCGAAAACATCCCTTCAGAGTGATTTCCTGCCGCCGATAGCTAATCGACCAACAGGCGTTCCACACTAATCACATCACGTCGGACGAAACAAGATTTAAGTACGTGATACAATTTGCCGAGCCGGAAATCCTTCCGCATGTGATCTCGATAGCACGCAATCCTCCGGCAACAAATAAGTACGAAGCCGTGAAGGAGAGGATATTGGCAGCATTTGCAGAGTCCGCCGAATCCAAGCTGCGACGACTTTTCCAAGAGAAGAATTTGGAAGGAAAGAGACCATCGCATTACCTGCAGGACTTGCGAAACACTGGCGGGGAGCAGGTAACTGACGCCATGCTAAGATCGTTGCTACTTGAGCAATTGCCCGAAAATATTCGAATGGTGTTAGCAATTTCTAACGAGGCAGACGTCGATAAATTGACGAAAATGGCGGATTTAATGATCGAGATGCAACAACTGCCTTGCATTTCCACCGTTCAGAAGGCACCCACGGAAAATGATGTCTTGGAGCAAATATTGAGCCGAATTGACCGACTGGAAATCACGACACGCAACCGGTCCCGATCCAAACAACGGAGCACCAGAAGGCAAAGATCAGGTTCACGGAATCGAGGGTTTTGCTTCTTTCATCAACGGTTTGGGAAACAAGCGCGTAATTGCCGACCGCCATGTAAGTGGCAAAATAATTCCGCGACTTCGGAAAACTAAATTCGTCGTCCCGAATTTCGGCGGTCGAGGACGACCCCTCTCCCAGTAAACCAGCCGATTATTAGTACTCGATCGGAAAAGCTGCATGCATTTACTGGTGGATACCGGTGCTGATATTTCAGTTTTGCCTAAAGACAAAAATCAGCACACGCCAATGCAATTTCAGCTTTATGCCGCCAACAATACGCCGATCAAAACATATGGACATCGCATCATAACGCTCGACCTCGGCTTACGACGACCGTTTACCTGGAGGTTGGTTTTAGCGGATGTTCGACAACCAATAATCGGTGTCGATTTGCTGCACCGTTATGGCTTATTAGTGGACCTACGCAGGAGGAAAATAATCGACGAAAAGACCAACTTATCCTGGATCGCAAAGCTCACCGGCACCATAACTTGTGGTATGACAACACTGAAGTCTAGCGAAAGTTATCATGACATTCTGAGAGATTTTGTCGACATCACAATTCCATCTGACGGAGCGAAAATGATGGCTCATGATATCTACCACCATATCCTGACTAAAGGACCGCCTGTTTATGACCGACCCAGACGATTAACGCCCGAAAAACTGCGCGAAGCAAAGGCCGAATTTGACTACATGCTACAACAGGGAGTTTGCCAACCATTGAGTAGCCCATGGGCGAGCCCGTTACACTTGGTACGGAAGAAAAACGGACAATGGAGACCATGTGGAGATTATCGGCGTTTGAACGCTATCACCGTCCCAGATAAGTACCCCATCGCTCACATTAGTGACTTTACGCACAAACTGAGTGGATGCAAGGTATTTTCCACGATTGATCTGACAAGAGCATACCACCAGATTCCTGTAGCACCCGAGGACATTCTCAAAACAGCTGTCATTACTCCTTTTGGGCTTTTTGAGTTCCGAGTAATAACGTTCGGTCTACGTAATGCCGCACAAACTTTCCAGCGGTACATCGATCATGCACTCCGCGGATTGGACTTTTGCTATGCATACATCGATGACATTCTTATCGCTTCTAAATCGAACGAGGAGCATCGGAACCACTTATTGACGATATTTAATCGACTCCGTGAATACGGATTATCCATCAATGTCGATAAATGCAGCTTCGGAATCTTCTGCCGAATATTTAGGATATTTGGTGAGCGAAAATGGCATCAAGCCTCTTCCAGGACGAGTGGAAACCATTTTGAATTTCGGAAAACCGCCAACAATTGCCGATTTGCGACGATTTCTAGGAGCTGTTAATTTCTATAGAAAATCGTTGCAGAATGCAGCCGAAATTCAAGCACCTCTCCACGAGTATCTCATTGGTGCAAGGAAACGGGATAAACGCAAAATCGAATGGAATCCACGAGCAGATGTCACATTTGAAAAGTGCAAACAGCCGTTACTACGACATTCCATTGAGAATGCACCATTGGCCATCAAATCAGACGCATCGGACACGGCTATGGGAACAGTTCTCGAACAGTGGAACAACGATGTTTGGGAACCGCTCGGTTTCTTTTCGAAGAAGTTCTCCGATACACAACGTAGGTACAGCACTTACGATCGAGAACTCCAAGCAATCTACAGTGCAGTCAAGTTTTTTCGCTATATGGTCGAAGGTCGTCCGTTATTAATCAAAACCGATCATAAGCCGATAACGTTTGCCTTCCAACAGAAAGCCGATAAAGCTAGTCCACGGCAATTAAGGCAACTGGACTATATCGGCCAATTCTCGACCAATATCATATACGTCACTGGCGAGGAAAACGTTACAGCAGACCCCTTGTCCCGAATTAGTGCTGTTACATCGCCGGTTGCCATTACGCCCGAAGAATTAGATACAGCGCAACGAAACGATGAGGAACTCCAACATCTACTGCGTTCTGAAACGACCTTGGATTTGAAAAAGTTGCGAGTTGACGACGAGGATACAATGTTGTGCTGCGACGTGTCAACTTCCCAAATACGGCCGTATATGCCAATACTTCTCAGGAGGAGAATATTTGAGATTACTCACCGACTATCTCATCCAAGCGGACGCGTCACGAAGAAGCTGATTTGCCGAAAATATGTCTGGCCTAGTATGTCCAAGGACATTCTCGAGTGGGCACGAACATGTCTAGCGTGTCAACGAAGTAAGATTGGACGACATGCAAAACCATCGCATGGCCAAATCGATATGCCGGACACGAGATTCAGTCACGTACATATCGATATTGTCGGACCGCTAACGCAATCACAAGGTCACTCGTATTTGTTTTACAAACAAAACCTTAAAAATTGAAGGTTTCTCTGGATTATGGTAAGAGAATATATCTAGTTTTGGTTTTCGTTTTCGATATTCATGTCGAGTGTTGCCCTCTGTTGGCGCTTACCTCATTTTCCGGATTGGTATCAATCAGATGGGTTCTTTCTCCCGTATTCCGAATATTTCGCTTATTTTGATATCGAACATTGGTATTTTGCGAATGATTCGAGGGATGGTTCCGGTTACGGTTTTGTCATTATGTTTGATTTTGATGTCCATGATTCCGATTCGTGTCCGGATAGTTGAGTGGTTAGAGCACAAGGCTGTCATACGGAATGTCGGTGTTCAAATCTCACTGGTAGCAGTGGGATTTGTATCGTGATTTGACGTCAAATACCAGTCGACCACAGCTGGGAATGAGTACCTGAGTCAAATTAGGGTAATAATCTCGGGCGAGCGCAATGCTGACCACATTGCCTCCTAGTGTACCATTACGGTCTTGAATGAAGTGATCCAACACACGACAACGATTATTATTATGATTCCCGTTCGGATTTTGGAATGTTCGTCGTTCGAACCGATAAGAGTTAGACTGGAGTGGTTGCGAAAAATTATTATTACAATAACTGTTATTTGTATTAAAATTGTTTGAACGAGTGTTAGAACCCTGTTGGTTTCTATTACCGTGATCACGAACTAGATTTTGATGATTTATGTGGCTATTTCCGCGTATAGTTCTGAAAAAATTATGACATTACGTTCAGGACCTGAAATGTATGATGAACCGGACGCTACGTCTATAGCCTCGTGCAAGGCCTTATTTTGAGTAATAGAGTTAATAATGTGCATTTCATTAGTAGTGGTTCCAAAAAAGAGGGTTTGCTTTGGTAAACCCTACTCTTTTAATAATTTCTTAAAATCTTCGAAATTCTTTATTGTATCCTTATCAATTGGTGGTTAAAGGGTAGTATAGGTCCCAGGGCGAAACGTGGATTTGTACCCACGATGGAGCATAAAACCTGGGAAATGCCTGCTGAACCAACATCAACAGCTCTACCACCAAACCCTATCTCGACCTCCACGTGGTGACCGCTGGGAACTCTTTCTTAACGAAAAGCTGCAGACGGAGAAGGATGAAGGCGAGTCTCCCGTGCCTAAAAACGGGACAAATTGTACCAACCGGTCTTCCAGGTTGGGGGGGTAGGGCTGACAACCCTACACGGAAAAAACTTGTTACGAAGCCACAACAGTAGCCTCGGACTGGACGGATTATACAACGACGAACCCGGCAGCGACAATGGAATAACGATTTGCGCATTTTCTCATGGAACGTGCGCTACCTGTACAGAGATGAAGTTGATAAGCAGCTAACCGATGCCCTGTCCCAATATAGGGCTGATGTAACAGCGTTACAGGAGATGCGTTGGACAGGGATCGGTTTCCTGGAGAAGAGCCGCTACACCATATATTATAGTGGCCATCCAGTAAACCATGTGCTCAGAGTAGGTTTCGTAGTCAGCCAAAAAATGAAACCTGCTCTTATCGGCTTTGAAAACATAAGCGAACGGCTATGCACTCTGCGCTTGCGAGGCAAGTTTAGAAATATAAGCTTTATTAACGTTCACGCCCCTACAGAGGAAACTGCGGAGTCGGAGAAGGATACCTTCTACGGGGCAGTAGAACGAACCCTCGAAGCCTGTCCCAGATATGATATCAAAATCATACTTGGGGATTTTAACAGCCAAGTAGGGAAGGAGCCCGTATTCGGGCGATACGTTGGCTCCCATAGCTTTTACGAAAATACAAACCACGCGTTGGTCGAACGCCGCCACCTCTCAGCTTTGATGAATGTCAGAGCAATGCTGACCACATTGTCTCCGACAGTATACTGTAGTATACCGTTACGGTCTTGAATGAAGCGCTCTAACACACTTCAAGGCCCTGATCCAACATGGATTGTTGCGCCAACGATTATTATCATTATTATTAACAGAGGACATGGAGATGAAGCAGCAACAAATTATCTTCACAACCACCTGAAGAAGGTTATCATTGATACGGCCACAAACATACTTGGCCCCAGCCGCAAAAGGAGTCGGAACGGCTGATTTGACGATGAATGTAAGCTAGCAACGGAACGGAAGAATGCTGCATACCGAGTAATGTTGCATTCTCAAAGAACGCGGGCACGCGCAGAGACTTATCACGAATTCCGTCGAGCGGAGAAACGACTTCACAGACGGAAAAAGGAAGTCTGGGAGAACCAACAAGTCTGTGAACTAGAAAAATATAGGGAGCAACCGCACCAGGCGCGGAAGTTTTACCAACAAGTCAGCAGGATGAAGATTTATACACCTCAAAGCTCATCCTGCCGAGACAAATAGGGAAATCTGATTTCCGACAGAATAGGCATATTGGAGCGATGGGTTGAGTACTTTGATGAGCTACTGAACAACCAGAACATCGGCGAGTTGGAGGTCCCGCCAACTGAAGACGATGGACAAATACTGCCACCACCAAGTTTAGAAGAAACAGTCCGTGCAATTCATCAGATAAAAAATCATAAGTCGCCAGGAGTCTATGGAATTACAGCCGAATTGGTTAAATATGGAGCGACCAGTTACACCAAGTGGTTCATCAACTTGTGCTCAAGGTATGGGACAGCGAATCAATGCCTGACGATTGGCAACGAGGCATAATCTGTCTCATACATAAAAAGGGAGATATCACACAGTGTAGCAATTATAGAGGTATCACGCTGCTGGGTACCATCTATAAGATATTCTCCGCTATCTTGCTAGGCCGGCTAGCCCCATACGCCTAGAACATCATTGGCCCATGCCAAAGAGGCTTCACTCCAGGCAAATCAGCAACAGATCCGATTTTCTCTGTGCGGCAAGCGATGGAAAAACTGGTGGAATATGGACAACAGTTGCACCATTGATGCCATGATGGCATAGCCAGGGTAACATTGTACACGGCCATGAGGGAATTCGGTATCCCGACGAAATTGATAAGACTGACTAGGCTGACCCTGAACAATGTCCGAGGCCAGATAAAAGCAGCAGGATCACTCTCAAGACCATTCGACATCAACAACGGTCTACGACATGGGGACGCCCTATTATGCGTCCTCGAGAAAGTGATCCGTGATGCTGGAGAAAACAATTTTGAGACCGTTGACAATTTCTCCTATCTAGGGTCGAACACCACAACCGATAACAGCTACGATGTTACCCAACAGAGCCTATTTCAGCTTACAAAAACTGTTCCGCTCGAAACGTCTCACCATAGGGTCAAAACTCTGACTGTACAAAACTATGATCTTGCCAGTCCTCATGTATTCCTCGGAAACTTGGGTTCTTAGCAAGGAAAATTGCGAACTCTTGGCCACGTTCGAGAGAAGAATCCTCCGAAGAATTTTTGGCACCCTACATGAAGATGGACGATTCCGTAGCCTACACAATGACGAAATCTATGAGCGATACCATGACCATCCGGTTGTGGATAAAATCCGGCTCAATAGGTTACGGTGGGCGGGTCACTTAATCCGCATGGATGAGGATGATCCCACCCGGAAAGTCTATAAGGGCAATATCTATGGTAGAGAAAGAAGACGAGGTAGACCCTGCCTAAAATGGAGCGATGGCATAGGTCAGGACACCAGACAGCTTTTAGGGATATCAAATTGGTGGACCGCGACGCAAAACCGGGATGTCTGGAGTTCCTTATTAAGGCAGGCCTAGACCGGATACCGCTTGTTGCGCCGTTGATGATGAGATCAATTTTTTTGTGTAAATGGTTCTTTAAAAGATAGCGCAGAGTTAAATGTTCAGCTATGTACACGCGGAACTGTCATACAATCATCATTCCTCACATACGAAACACAAAACCTTTTATACCTGAGGCGTCTAGCTTCCGGTTTCCCGACTTATTGTATGACTAATACGAAAATAGATTTTGTAATACTAAGCTAAATCCGTGCCTGTTAAAATCTTATAGCATAAGCATATTTTTGTGTATCTATTAGATTAGCCTAAACCAATGATACTTATCATCCGTGCGTTGCGTGTACCGCAGCAAGCTTACGGGGCTATCGGCAGTGTTTACCTTTAATATTGCAGAATTGTGATAAAGATAAAAGCGGCAGAAGTGCAGTTGAAAAAAAAGTAAGCGTCAATCGCGATCGGCCTGCATAGGCGAGATTCATCCTTCCCGTGGTAAACCTCTTTAAATAAATATTACTTTCTTTCTCCTATGTGGTACTTTTACATTTTACCTCAGCAACGTTAGACTTGTTACCACTTCATTATTTATTTGTTTATTTAATGAAGACCACATACAGAATACAAAAAGAAGGAACTAAAGAAGGAGACAGAGTTAAAGGACCCAAGCTGTAGGATAGGTAAATCTCGAACTCCGCGAAGGGTAGTTCAAAAATATCCGCACTAGGGGGTGGGGTCTGGGTGAATTTGCGTTGTACAACTTCAAGAGCACGACAGTCACCGATGTGGAAGGGGGACCAGACTACAAAGCAATATTGAAAGATGTTTCTGACAAGGGAGATGAAGAGTGTTAAGGAGGCCTGAACTGAGGTAAAGTCGAAGGAGTAAACCAGACATTTTGGAAGTTCTGTTGATGATGTCAACGAAGTGACAGTTGAAACGAAGTTTGTCGTCGAATATTACACCCAGGTTTGGAAGGAGGTAAATAGTGAAAGGTTTTGTCCACTAAGAGAATAGGAAAAGGATGTTGGAGAGGGTTTAAGGGAATAGCACATCCAGTGGCATTTGCTGACATTCAGTGTTAGCTTGTTGACCGAACACCAACGGACCAAATTATCACGGTTGGACAGCAAGAGAGCACAGTCCAGCGGAGACGAAACAAAGGCAAATAATTTATGGTCATCTGCGTAAAGTGTCCGGATAGCTGAGTGGTTAGAGCACTAGGCTGTCATAGGAAAGGTCGCGGTTCAAATCTCACTGGTGGCAGTGGGATTTGTATCGTGATTTGACGTCAGACACCAGTTGACTCGGCTGTGAATGAGTACCTGAGTCAAATCAGGGTAATAATCTCGGGCGATCGCAATGCTAACCACATTGCCCCCTACAGGGTACTATAGTGTACCGTTACGTTCTTGAATGAAGTGCTCTAACACACTTCAAGGCCCTGATCCAATGTGGATTGTTGCACCAAGGATTATCATTATTATTATCTGCGTAAAGCAGACACGGGTGGGTGAGGTTGGAGACTAGGTCATTGACAAAAAACAGGAAGAGCAGGGGGCCAAGTAGAGAGTCTAAGGGAACGTCATAGGATGGAGAGAAGGAACAAGATGAATAGGTAGGTAGGTAGGTATCAGTGGCCGCTCTGAGGAGCCCAATTAGCGCTGTGGTGCGCCGTTTTGATACCTAAGACCATGACTGCTCTTTTGAAAGCAGGGCGGCTGAGCCAGTCCGTAGCATTCACGAAGGAAAGCAGCTCCCACACCCTGCAGTCAGAAATCTGTCTGAGGTTCCCCAAGAATGGTTTGCCCAGTGTCCGTAGCCCGACTCTAGAAAAAGCTGGGCAATCTCAGAGAAAGTGCATCAAGGTTTTCGGACCTTCGGCAATGCGAACTGTAGCCTGCATTTGCACGCGTCTGGCACAGGAGTTCTCGTGATCGAGCAACATTATAAGCGTTATAAGCGAGCCAAATTCTCCTTGACTTGGAACAGCTCGTAAGTCTTCGCCATCTAAGGCCCGCGGCTGCCAGGTAGTGCGAGTAGACTCCGCCGAGATAAGTAACCATGAAAAGAAACTTTACAGGAACGGTATGAGAGATAGCAGGAAAGCCAGGAGATAATTGAGAAAGGGAAGTTGAATAATGAGAGTTTAGAGAGGAGAATGTTATGGTCAACGGTATCAAAGACTATGGAGAAATCAGTATAAACAGCATGTACCTTTTGTCATGAATTAAAGCATTTAGCAACGAAGTTGGTAAAGACCAGAAGTTTGAAGCCGTAGATCTATGTTTCACAAAACCATGCTGCTGTTTGACATTGAGGTGACCGAAGTGCGCTGTCAACCAGTCGCTCACGTATCTTTCCAGGATTTTGGAGCAAGAGGGGAGAAGAGAGATGCGGCAGAAGTTTACAGCAAGAGAAGGGTCTTCACTCTTGAGGATAGGGATGATAAGGGCCTCTTTCCAGAGATGGGGAAAGTAGTATTCTTTTTTACTTTTGCTGTATATTATACACACGAGGAGGGAAATGTGTTTTATACTTTAAGGAAGTTACAAAGCTCAGGGGAGCCAGGTCCGGCATTGGGATCAAGATTACCAATGAGGAACTTAATGAAAGAAGGCAAAAGGTGAGGAATGCACAGATTCGGAGCGTCTGCAGTTAGAAAAGGCATAGAGGATGGAGGAGTCGAGGGAGAAAACAAATGCAGAGAAAGTTGTAGAATTGCCGTGGGGAGTTGGCAGCGGAGCCAGCACAACTGATAGAAGAAGGGAGAGATTGAGTGAGATTATGAGAATTTCCGAGTGTGAGACCAAAACGGTTTTAAGTTACCGCCGGGAAGGGTGGCTTTGAAGCTCAATAAGTACCTTTTATGCGCTTTTTCAATCATTGACTTCACAGTGGAGCGCATAGCCTTAAATTGAGCAAGAACGGCGTCTCTCTTAGAAGCCCGAAACTTCTTCCGCAGTGCATGTTTCAGGCGAATTTTATTAAGAATCTTCATTGTGAACCAAGTTAAGTACGAACGTAGGCAAGCAGGGGAAGAAAGGACATAACACGAGAGGAGATCGGACAGAATATTGTAAAAGGTACTTAGATCTTGATCACACGTTGAGTTGCTTTATATATGTACCCAGTTGAAAAACGCTAAAGCTGAGTTCAGACCGTCAAAATTGGCTTTGCGGAAGTTGAACTTAGTAGATTTTCGTTCGGTTTTGGAGTTTGAATGAGGGAGCTCCGCTTGAAATTTAAGCGCGGGTGGTGAGCGTCAGTTACGGAGAAAGAAATAAAGAGAGATAGCGCTCGTCGAGGTTGGAAAGGAAGAGATGGAGAATGTGGCCCAAGGAGTTTTAGGTGGTATTGAAATTCAGGGTAGAGCAAGTGTTCACAACAAAGGAAGAAAAAGAATAGGAAGGACAGTGGAGCATGGAGAGGTTAAAATCTCCGCAAAGGAAGAAAGGGTTGAAAGGGAATCTGATAGTAAAAAGTTCATACTGGTGAGAAGTGCAAGCACAGGGGACGTATACATAAGATACAATGAACGGGAGAAAGTTGGGGGGGAGACACAAAAAGCAACACAGTCAAAAGGAAAGCCAGAGGAGGAGAAGACGAGTTCAGCGGAGAGTGTATATTTTATTGCAGTTAGGACCCCACCGCCGGTGGACTATCAAGATGCATCCCGGTTCATGTCACAGCGGAGAGCGGAGTACCCTTGAGGGAGCACGCAGTTCAAACTGGCATCATCCACCCAGCTTTCAGAGATACGGATGACATGGTGGTGCTGAGCCAGCACGGATAAATTCAAGGCCTCCAGTTTGGTCCTTAAGCCCCTAACATTCTGATAAAATAGAAGGACAGTAAACATGGATCCACTTACATTGCTCGGCGGGGCAGGCGGGTTGTCCTGAAATTGTCCTGCCAATTTGGGCGCTTGCATGACTTGATGAATACATCTTCAGGTTGCCGAGGACGTCAGATTCACGAGGATTAGTGACTTTGAAGGACGCAATCACCCGGTCGGTGTTGTTTCCTTTTGCCATTTTGACGAAGGACAGAGGAGAAAGAAAACCAACTTTGCTCGTTATGTACTCCAGTATATGGTCCGTAGAAGTTGCGAACGCTAGCCTAGAGATAAAAACCAATTTGGGGGGAGGCGCCACCTTTATCCCGGGACCGCTGGTATGGGTACATAAAGTGCCAGGGTATATGGCAGCGACGGGGAGTGAAGCGTGGTTCGTGACGGGAACGTTGTGATAAAGAAGAGCGGCTGTGTTTCGATTCGTAACCTGCTATGGTGGCTGCGGATATTGTTCCGTTAAAGGCGCGATGGAGCGAGACAGGATCGGAGGTTCGGTGGGCGGTAACTCGTCGCATAGGGGCCGCTGAATCAGGGGTGTTGAGCCAGTTGAAGCAACCTTGATGTAGGAAGGCGTTGCAGATGAAATCAACTCAGATTGAGAGGCCTGATGCACAGACTCCTGACAAGATATTGAGGCTACACTGTTCGCCACAGTAGGAAGCACCTTTTCAGAAATCAAAATCTCTTCGAACAAATTCCTAAGCCGCCGGAAACACGTAGATAGCGACGACTTAGTAGATGGTAGATTCACGTTTTCGGGGGAATTCTGTGATTGTGGTGAATCGCTGGGCTTGGTTAAATCCTTGGCAGAATGAGAAGTAGAAACAGCTGAAGATATAGTTACCGTATAGTTACCGCTGGTAGAGGGATTCGATTCGGCCGTGGTACCAAAGTAAAAGTCTCAACGGCGCACTGAATGGCTGCCAAAGTTTTAGACTGTTAATTAAGCAGCTGAATCATATCCGACAGCGTGGAGCCACGGTAGGTGTTGCAGCAATAACACATCGTTCAATAAGTCCCGGGACTAACTATGAAAACAACATTTTATCGGCAAAATTCTTTATTATTCATCAACATAATCTCCTCACTCAAAATGAGCCTCAGTAGCAGAGATCACCTCCTCATTTGAGCCAAATCTTTTTCCCTGGAGCATCTTTTTGAGATCCGCAAAAAGCCAGCAGTCGCTGGGGGCCAGATCCGGCGAGTCGGTCGTACGCCATTCAGCTGACTGCCAACTTGACTCCGGAGTGAAATGGTGAATCCATGTTTCGTTCACTGTCACATATCGACGCAAAAAATCCTGTTTATTGCGAGTAAACAGTGCCAAACAGCTCTCCGAATCATTGATACGTTGTTCCATTGTGAGCATACGCGGCAGCCATTTGGAAAAAGCCTTTTTCATAGCCAATTTTTGGTGCAAAATAGTAAATGCACTACCAGTTGATATGTTCACCATCTTAGCTATCTCGCACACTTTCATTTTGCGGTCATCCATCACGATTTTCAATACTTGCTTGGTGCTTTCGGGAGTTACTCCTTCATTTGGCCGACCCGAATGTTCCGCATCATTTGTATCAGCACGACCGCGTTTCACGTCGAAAACCACCGACAAATGGTTGTTTTCGACGGAGTAGAGTCCGGATAACGTTTTTCAGGCCATTGCTGAGCTTGAACAGTGTTTTTTCCCCATTAGAAAACAATGTTTTATCAACACACGAAACTCGTTTTGGTCCATTTTTTCACGATTGCAAAGGTAGCGTCAGTTTAACCACTATAGTTTTCTTGGTTATCTTTCGAATTACATCAAATTTTGACACATCTTATCTGAAGGTCGGTACTTCTGAACCTTGGTATATAAATGGCATTATTAGCGCCATTTGTACGCTAGTCCCGGGACTTATTGAACGATGTGTTAGAATATGTTGTTGGCAAACTTTGCTCGAATGTCCAAAAATACTGCAGAAATACCTAGGCATTTGATGCGGTAAGATTTCCCGCAGCAGCTGTCGTAATCGAGAAACTTAGAGCACGCCGATTCAGGTTCATTACATTGCGGGCATCGGATATCATAAATTAGAGCTGACGCAATATTCAGAAAACAAAATGCAACGGAGAATCAATAAAATATTTGTCTACAAATATGCAAATCGCAGGTGAACGATTATACCTGACATGACATGACCTGACACATCAATCACAACATAGTTATATGAATGGTTCTTGAAAACTAGTGCACAATTGAATTTTTAACCATGTGTAAGTGGAACTGTCGTGCGCTCAAAGTCCGTTCCATAAGCAAACACAAAACCGCTCATAATGGAGCAGCCAGCTTCCGGTTTGCGGACTTGTTGGGATCTTAAAATATCTCCAATTACAATATTGTTCCCTCAGCTACTAAAAGTGAACAAGGGGAGCAAACCTACACAGAGTAAGCAAAATTGAAATCCGGAACCCGTCGTGCTTTCCCGGGTACAACTGAATTTGAAATGAAGAAAATTCGTGTCAGAGAAAAACCTATCAAAACAATGAATAGTAAAAAAATATTTTTATTGAATGTAATTTACTATACTGTGCACACAATCATTACAAGCTATAACCATACTCCTTGATCCAACCCAGCCCACTCACCGTATCGCTTTTCGGTTTGTATTCGCAACCTACCCAGTCTGAGTAACCGACATTTTCTATTTCCTGGAAAATATGTCTATAGTCCAGCTCCCCTCGAACGTTGGGTTCGTGTCGGTTGGGCACTTGCGCAATTTGAAAATGTCCAATGTAATGCTTCAGGTCGTGCAACGTATTCGTCACATTCCCCTGAATATGTTGTAGATGGTAAACATCAATCATCAGCTTCAGATTCGGGCTGTTCACTGCATCCAAGAGCCTCACAGCTTCGGTGAAACTGTTCAAAAAGTATCCGGGAACCGCGTATTTATTAATCGGCTCGATAACGCCAACGATACTTTCAGCCTCAAGCAGTTTCGCGGCATATTTCAAATTGCTCAGGTAAACTTCGGTTTGCTTCTGGCGGTCATCCCCGAAGTGGATACCGGCCATCACATGGATCTTGCGACATTTCAAGCTCTTCGCCACTTTCACGGTGTATTCGAAATTCTTTCGGAATTGTTCTATCCCCGTTGGATGCGCTGCACACACCTGCTCTGCACCTGTAGCTCCCTCCGTGTACAAATTTAGAAGAACTTGCTCCAAACCAGTCTCACTTTTCGCTTTCAACACCGAATCGACAGTCGCCGCGCTGGGACATGGCCCCTCGACGCCTCGGAAGCCAGCTCTATGCGCCAGAAGATACCTTTCAGCTAAGCCCACACCGCCTTCCGTGAAGAGGAAGTTCAAATTTGGACAAAACTTCAAAACCATGGCGGCAGGATGCACTCGTACGGGTTGCAAACGTCCAATGCTCGGATGGAGTGACACTAACCTGCCAGCTTAGAAACCACTGCACACTTGGGGCTAATCCAACAATAGAATGGCAAACACGAAGCATTCACGTTCCCCTGACAGCCGAGTGGCACCCATTGTAGACGCAAAGCGAGTCGGCTTTTAGCGACCCGCTGAAGTGGAGTTTGAGTATCTGCGACATACGTACAAGCGTACGTACATATGTATCTACTTTCATGTGAGATAGATTAGATGGGGAAGCGTACTTCAGGTAGCTCACCTGTTCTTATAGGTGATAACACTCCCGTTTTTTTCTTCCTTTCAGTGATCATCCACATACGTACGGGCATCAGCGTGAACCAACAATTTCAATTACCAAGGCAGAAACTACACAATTTCATTTGACCTCTGATAACAAAGCGGTATCAGTTTATATGGCGTCGAGAAGCGACGGATTTCACATTTATTTCAATCCAACTTATTCAATTACGATTTTCTTAGAGCCGCAGTTCGCTCGGAAATTGTTTTTCGTTGCTTATCTAAAGAGCGATTCGTGTGAAAATGTTGATTGGTGGAATTTCATGCTTCAAGATGCGAATTTGGTCTTCGTAGAGCAAGATCATGAGCAAATAAGTGTTCATATGCGATATTTAAAATTTTTAAGACGGTTACATCTCATATTAATGATTCCCTTTGGGAAAATCGGAAACACTGGAAATGGGTCTTTAATTGAACGTTGCTTTTATGAGGGATAGCGTCAATTACATACTAGATCATATATGCGGAACGACCCGTTTTTCCACCCAAGGGCGGTGACGCAAGAATCGACTTTAACTGAAATAATTATCGGAAGGAAAACCATCTCGAGGGCATGTTTGTTTGTTTTACATAAAACCAGCCACATGCAGACCTTATGCATAATTATCTGAACGACATTTTGCCCGTTAGCAGCACTATTCGAGATGTAAAGAAAGGTACTATTTATTTAAGTTAATTTTGCCCACATACTATGTACAGTGCCGGAAAAAAGTGTAGGCTCTTCATCCCAAAGTAACAAAGGAGGTATAGCATTGCAAGGGTATTGGAATTCTTAATTACTTTTTTACACAAAAACAATTCGCTATGCATATGCACGACTTCACAGATGGAAGAAGAAAGCGACAGGTCTGTCAACTCGAAAAGTACAGGGAGCAGCCGCACCAGGCGCGGAAGGTATACCAACAAGTCAGAAGGATGAAGCCTTATACACCTCGATACTCATCCTGCCGAGACAAAGAGGGAAATCTGATTTCCGGCAAAATGGGTATATTGGAGCGATGGGTTGAGTACTTTGATGAACTACTCAGCAACCAAAATATCGGCGAGTTGGAGATCCCACCAACTTAATACGACGGACTAATGCTGCGACCACCAAGCATAAAAGAAACAATGGATGCAATCCATCGTCTTAAAAACCATAAGTCGCCATGAGCCGATTGAATTACAGCCGAATTGGTTAAATATAGAGGCAACCAACTACACCAAGTGGTTCATCAACTGATGGGACAGCGAATATTGGCAAGGGGGCTTTATCTGTCCCATACATTCAATATCAACGACGATCTAAGACCCTATCATGCGTCCTCTTCAACCTGGCTCTGAATAAAGTGATTCGCGATGCAGACGTAAATACGAGAGCCACCATCCTCTTCAAGTCCACCAAAGTACTAGCTTACCAACCTACTACCCAATCTCAATAGCGACATTGACGACGACCCGAGATGTACAGTCTACCTTCATCCAGATCGAAAAGGCGGCGCGAGATCTTGGACTGCACTTTAATGAAAGCAAAAAGAAGTACACGATGGCAATATCAGCGCCAAAAACCAAAAAACTAACAACATCGAATCGCACTGATCAAACGAAAATAATAAAGGTAGGAGACTACAACTTTGAGACCGTTGAAAATTTTCCCTATCTAGAGTCGAAAATCACAACCGATAACAGCTACGACGATGAAATCCGCGCACGGTTGTTGGCTGCCAACAGAGCCTATTTCAGCTTTCAAAAACTGTTTTGTCCCACTAGAGGGTCAAAGCTCTTACTGTACAAGACTTGGCCGCATTGGAGAGAAGAATCCTCCAAAGAAGTGTTGGCCCCCTACTGAGGATGGACGATTCCGTACCCTACATAACGACGAAATCTATGAGTGATACCATGACCGTCTGGTTGTGGATAAAATCCGGCTCAACAGGTTGCGGTGGGCGGATCACCTAATCCCTATGGATAAGGATGGTCCAGCCAGTCTATAAGGACAATATCTATGGTAGAAAAAGAAGTCGAAGCAGACCCTGTCTGAGATGGAGCAATGGCGTAGGTCAGGATGCCAGAGAGCTTCTAGGTATATTCCAATTGGTGGACCTCTTCGCAAAACCGGGGTGTCTAGAGTTCCTTATTAAGGCAGGCCTAGACCGGATACCGGTTGTTGCGCCGTTGAACATGATAACGATAAAATTAAATATTTTTGAATATTAAATTAAATATTTTTTAAAAGAATTTGATTTTGTTGTCTAACTCTCAGTGTGAAGCATGCGAAGTTGACTATTACAGTGAAACTTCTCCTAATGGATACAAATAACGGACAAAATGACGTGCACCGAGGGCGTTCGGTTCTATTAAGAGGTTTTACTGTATACTATCCTGATACCAATTAGTTGTGTAAATGGCTCTCGAAAAATAGTGGACAAGTGATTTGTTGACTGTAGTCTCTGTACACACAGTTAACCAATTAAAACGTTGGACAGTTATTGCAGTACACTTTGGAGTCAAATATCTCAAAAACCATATGATATTTTTAAATTAGTTATGAAAGAAATAATTACCCATTATGGTATTTTTCTACCGTTATTACTATTTTAGTAATTCTATGTTACACATAAATATTACAGAAAAACAAAAAAGTGACGGTTTATCGCAGCCAAAAATAAAATTTGAACACTTCAAGTTATTTTTGACATCATCATAATCATCAACGGCGCAACAACCGGTATTCGGTCTTAATAAGGAAGTCCAGACATCTTTGGTTTTGCGCCGAAGTTCACCAATTCGAAATCACTAAAAGGTGTCTGGGCTCCATTTTAGGCAGGGTCTGCCTCGTCTTCTTTTTCTACCATGGATACTACCCTTTAGACTTTCCCGGCTGGATCATCCTCATCCATACGGATTAAGTGAACTGTCCACCGTAACCTATTGAGCCGGATTTTATCCACAACCTGACGGTCATGGTATTGCTCATAGATTTCGTCGTTATGTAGGCTACGGAATCGTCCATCCTCATGTAGGGAGCCAAAAATTCTTCGGAGGATTCTTCTCTCGAACGCGGCCAAGAGTTCGCAACTTTTCTTGCTAAGAACCCAAGTTTTCGGGGAATACATGAGGACTGGCAAGATCATTGTCTTGTACGGTAAGAGCTTTGACCCTGTAGTGAGACGTTTCGAGCGGAACAGTTTTTGTAAGCTGAAATAGGCTCTGTTGGCTGACAACAACCGTGCGCGGATTTCATCATCGTAGCTGTTATCGGTTGTGATTTTCGACCCTAGATAGGAGAAATTATCAACGGTCTTAAAGTTGTATTCTCCCATCCTTATTCTTCCCGTTTGACCAGTGCAGTTTGATGTTGTTGGTTGGTTTTTGGTGGTGACGTTGCCACCATATACTTTGTCTTGCCTTCATTGATGTGCAGCCCAAGATCTCACGCCGCCTGCTCGATCTGGATGAAGGCAGTTTCTACGTCTCGGGTCTTTTTTCTCATGAGGTTGATATCGTCAGCATAGGCCAGTAGTTGGGTAGACTTAAAGAGGATCATACCTCTTGCATTTACCTCAGCATCACGGATTACTTTCTCCAGGGCCAGGTTAAAGAGGACGCATGATAGGGCATCTCTTGTCGTAGACCGTTGTTGATGTCGAATGGTCTTGAGAGTGATACTGCTACTTTTATTTGGCTTCGCATATTGGTCAGGCTCAGCCTAGTCAGTCTTTTGCTATTCAAAAGAAAGTATCGTTATGTTTCTTGTTGTATTTAGGATTTATGGGCTCCCTGACGTATAGGACAACGATTAATTCGTTGCAATTATCCCACGTTAAAGGGCCGAAAATGACACAATCAGCAGCTGTCCTGCGACTCTAATGAGATGATCATTAAATATTATAAAATTATTATGGATATAGCTCAGAAACAAAAAGCCAAACTTTAAAAAAAGTGGCTCCGTTTCTCGCAAAACAGTTGGTGGTGAAACAGTGAAAATCTAGTCGGAGCAAACAAAATGACAGATTTTGGGAAACAAAAGAAACAACTGCAAGACAACTGCAGTATTTTTTTGCAAAAAAAAATTGGCACAAAGGTATAGTAACAGATCTTCCTGAAACCATTCGCAACTTTCTTCACAGAGAGGGATTGAATATGCTCAAGAAGTCGTCAATAAAACAGAAGAGCTTTGGAAAACCGCTATTTTTTCATGCCGAGTCTAAATTGAACATTTTCAGTCTCGATGGCCTGCATTGGTGTTGAGAAGAGTGGTCACTGCCTTAGAAGTTCGTAATATTGAGCCAACAGTTAAACAAGGCGATGCCAGCATCATCATGTGGGGTGCTATGGCGTCAAAAGGACAAGGATTACCGCATATAAACCAAGAAAACGCCACTAAAATAAATTAACTTGAAATTCCAAGCCAGTACACACCAGGTGCGGTTGCTATTAATGTAGCCTAATGGCTTGTCATCTGATATAATTGTTAGATCATTGCAATGATCCAAAAATCACAACCAGGGTCGTTAAGGAATGGATCCTCTATAATGTCAAAGGGACTCTTGCCCAGCCACCTCGGAAAAAAGGAAAAGGAGCCACGCAAAAGAGAGATAAAAGGCAAAAAGGACTTGAAGAATCACAAATAGCAAATCTGGAGGTCTATTCCTGCAGAAGTTACCGAAAAACTTTTAGGATCAATGAAAAGAAGACCTCTCGCAATTTTGAAAGTTAATGGTTACCACACAAAAGTTATCTACTCAATTGTTATCATAAATTTGTTCCCTTTCTATTAAATTTCAAGTGTCCAAGTTTTTTTTTGCCTGCGCAAAACGCCCATTTTTTTTGTGTTAACGCTATTTTTCTACTTAAAATAAAACTAATCAAATAATAATATTGTTTTATTTTCTCCAATAGGTTATCTGAAAATATAAACTGTTTTGAGACATTGTAGTAACTGTCCAACTTTTTAATTGGTTGACTTTATGTATACACGCTCAATTTCCATGCACGCTACATAAAAAAACAAAACATTTCATATCTGGAAGGTCCAGCTTTCGGTTCGCTAACTTGATAATTCGGGCGTTATAATTCTAGATCGGTCGATAGCCATACCAGACGGTAAATATTAGGTTGTTGCACATCAAATGGCCGATTTGGCAATCAAGTGACGTAAAGCTTCAAAGTGAGCCACGTAGACATCTAGGACCATCGATTGACAACGACGAGCTGCGGTTGCTAGTCGAATCCGACACACGCCAGTCTGTGAGAGACTTTGCAGAGAAACTGGGGGTACCCTTTTCGACAGTTTCCCGGCACTTGCAACAGCCTGGGAAGGTGAAAAAGCTCGACAAATAGGTTCCGCATGCCCTTACAGAGTAAAACATGGCGTTTCGAATGGAAATTTGCAGTTCTTTACTCTCCCACAACAGAAGCGATCCTCTTTTGCACAGAATAGTGACATGTGATGAAAAGTGGATTAATATCCACAATACATCCACATCCACAATACAACAATCGTCGCCGATCAGCACAATGGCTAGATGCTGATGAGCCACCGAAGCATATACCGAAACCGAGCCTCCATCCGAAGAAAGTAAGGGTGACTGGTGGTCTACAGCTGGAGTTATCCACTATTCTTTTTTGGCACCTGGAGAAACGATAAATGCACAGAAATACTGTGCCAAACTCGAGGAAGTGCACCAAAACTTGAGTATTCAAAGGGCTAGTCAACAGAGATGATGTGATACTCCTTCACGACAATGCGCGACCTCATGAATCCAGAACAACGGTTCAAAAGTTGAACCAACTGCAGACTTTGCCTCATCCATCATATTCACCGGACCTTTCGCTAACCGACTACCACCTTGTGGATAATTTTCTGGCGGAAAAACAATTTGGGAACGAAGAGGCTGTCAAAATTGCCTTCGACGAATTTATCAACCCCCGACAGTTGGACTTTTACGAAACTGGCATAGATTCTCTTGAATCTCGCTGGGAGAACTGTTTTGAATCGACTGGCACCTATTTTGATTAAATAAATAAATTTTTGTAAACTTTACAGTCGTTTCAAATTTTAGTACCGAAACGGCCATTTCATTTGCAACAACCTAATATTTCACTCCATATTTATGGTTTTGCTTCGCTGCCAATTCCCGATTCAAAGCCAGCAATACGGGATTGTGCTATGAACCAGAAGTTGCCTTAAGATTGTCGTTGAGTGCCCTCTAGTATGTCAATAATAAAAATTGTATGGTGAATGTCCAGGGAGTTGTGTCTCGAATAGATTTTCTTCCCATCCATCCCATGTGAAACATGCAGAATGGGTCAATTCTGAATCAGCTGTTCAGTTGCCGTGTCTTTGTTTACAATCGCGGTGCCGCGAGGGCTTCCCACAGTTTCCTTGATTTCCTTGTATTGTTATAGTTTATCCACGGTGCTACGTTTCCTGCATTCTGCAGTTAAAATATTCGAGTGTGATCCTAACTAAAATCGCGTATGCTTACCGTTTAAATCGGGAATGTTTTAATTGTGTTGTGATTGGACTTACTCCAATTGGGTGTTGTTAAATTAATTAAAAGAGTCGCGCAATAGTCAAATGCTAAAAGCAGCGCAGTGAAAATGCATCGCGTTTTGGTGAATTGGTGAAATTAGGGGCGGAGACGCGGAGCGTGTCTGGTGTCATTTCAGTGCAACATAACAGTGATGATCCGGTTGATGTCGGGCGAATCTGTTTGCTTGGTGATTTTTGAATTGCTTTAAAGATGAAGAGGAGCAAGTGAAGAAACAAAATCTACCTCAAGAAATGTGAAATTGTACAGAAGTAAAGAAGGTAAGTAGATAATTTCCTATTGCGATCGCGACTGACGCACGAGCGAATGGTTGTAGGCGGGTAATTAGCTGATTACAAAGTTTCGCTTTCAACAGAACGAATTCAATGTTTCAACTTGAATGCTTCCAAGCAACTGATGGCGGCCGTAAACTTGCCCTAGACCGTAAAAGATTTAAAAAGTGAAACTTTGAAAGACGATGATCGCGCGATTTTTATTGGCGGTCATGGAAATAAACGGTTATTCAATAGTCAATGAAAATTATTCCCGTGCCAATTGCATTTCATGGCTGCACATGGTTGGGCATTGGATTGAGTCAAATGTTTTGCTTAAAATAAGTTTTGCAAAATGAACAAAAAAGGTTGTGATAGTTTCGATTTAAAGGGTCAATATGTTTTCTGTGTTCAATACAGGGTGCCTCAAAACTCTGAGACAAACTATATGCCGGGCGGTTCATCATGCAAGCAAAAAGTATTCTATTCGATTTCTTAGTCCTTTAGCTGCCATAGCCATTTTAATTGATATTTAGGGAAAATCGTGGCCTTTACATTACCAAAATCTTAATAACTCAAAAACTACGATAGTCAGAGCATTGCAGTGAACGTTTAATCGTAGCTAGTACTTCCAGGGGCAATTTCAGAGAAAATACATACATCCTTATCTGTGGAAAGAAAGTGAGCTGTTCAGCCTATTTTTTCGTGTTTTACACAATTAGTGGCAATTACGTGATGGAACGTGATGAAAGTTAAAAGACGCTTCTATTCAAAATGTTTTCATTTAATTTTATCCACCCTCCAAAGTTAGGCAATAGGGGATTTTTCTACTGAAGTTATGGATTGTTTAAATCGGACTATTTTGCAAGAATTGTATCGGAGAATTTTCGATTGTGCAAAAACAATAATCATTTACTGCCAGTATATGAATTAATTAAAACTAATTTTGACCGGTTCGGTCTATAGCTGGCTGTAGACTGCCTAGCCCAGTCCCTACGCCGGGGTCGTGGCTGTCATCCTGCTGTCGACAGGTGGGCGATTTGTTCAGCCGGGTAAGATCCGAGTTGCTCAGTCGTGGTGGCTTGTGCTGCGCTACTTTGGTGTGGCGCTCGAGTGAATCTCTGCTAAGCGGTTCCATATTGGAGCGCCTCCACAATAAACTTTGTTTTAATTTCATATATTAATACAGTTGAATCCTGATAACTCGTATATCGTATTTCTGGCTAATTCGCACAAATTTGCCGGGTTCCCATAGTTAATTTTCTTTACTGCACTCCCAATAATTGGTAATCCCGCTATTTCGTACTAAATGGTCAGCCCCTTAACGATACGAATTACCGGGATTCTCCTGTATTTGTGCTATTTTTTTTTGTTTGAATGCATTTACGCACACAGTGTTGGACTCCCGGTTCGGTACGGCATCGGACTATCAACTAAACACCTCCCCATCGTCAGAGAGCTAGCCTGGAACCGTTTGCCACATTACTTCGGGCTAGTCTAGTCTCCCGCCTTGCAAAGCCTTCAAATCAGGGAATTCCTTTCACCAACGGGAGGGGAGAGGAGCTAGGGAACTGTCAGTTCAAGGAACCCCTTGCCATCCGGCTCCTCCACAAGAGATCCCCTGTGTTTAAATAGAGCTGCTGACGAGCCCCATCCCACTTTCCACAAGAAAAAAAAAAGTGTGGTGGGCGTCGTCCACAACTCCATACTCCATTGTAAAACACACAATCCGGAGATCGCGCCTTTCCAATCTTGTGCAGGTAACACTGAAAGCTTCCATGCCCACTTAAAAATTGGGTAAGGAAATAGTCAGTCGATGAGCCGCACATTCCATCTGCGTCTAGTTTAATTTTGCCACGAGAGCTGCCACTCGTCTAGAGTGCGTTGCCGTTCTTCGCGAGCAACCACCTCACTTGCGCTTGTATATGGCTTGACGCTCCTTAGCAAGGCCGGTTCGGTGACAGTGCGATACGCAGACGCCACCCGCAAAGCTCCCCGTCTCTGTACTTGCGCGAGGCGTTTACGATATACCTCCTTGTTAAGAGCGCCAGCCCATACCTCTGCGCCGTAGAGCAGGACAGACTGCGTTGAACTTATCAGAAGACGTCGCCTGCTGGATGTAGGACCCCCAATGTTTGCCGTTAGCCTACTTAACGCCGAAACTCCAGCTGCAGTCTTGTTCGTCGTTGCGGCTTTGATTTGCTCAAAAAAGCTCATCTTTGAGTCAAGAGTCAACCCGAGGTACTTTAACGCTGATTTTGACTCGATTATCGACGTGTACATGCATGTTTTTACAAGCTGAATGATTACATTAACGTTTTATTATTTCTTGCGATCATGCCAACAGTAAGAATCAGCAAAAAATCAAATTAAATAAAGAGCTTCGGAATGTCAGTGAAAAACTAGATTTTTATAGTTTCCTTTGGTGGCCGAAATTCAGTCAACTTTGGGAGTGGCAACTTTTATGAGTCTCTACTGTATGTTTAAAGTGTACACGGTAGGGTTTCAAGAGGCCAAAAAGACAGAAATTTGAGCACCAACAACCATACAATTTCATCAAACAAAGGCCACGCCTCCAAATCTCTCAATTCAAGTAGCAAGCGTTGACGGTCTTCCTTAAGTAAAAAAGAGTGTTTTTTAAGTAAAGGATTTGCATATTAGCACTTAGTCTGTACATTAGATTGTCGATTCTATTGTCAGTAAAAATAAGATAATGGATGCAATATGCAATCAAGCTGCTGAAGTTGTTGCACTTATTGAATCTGGTGAAAATCAAAGTTAAGCTGCTTGACAACTAAATTCTAGTCGTTACACTGTTCGGCGTGTATACCAAACATGTCAAGAGACTGAAGGCTAAACAAGGGGATGTGGGTCTGAAGAAAAGCACGCCACATCTCAAAGGGGTGATCGTTATGTTATCACCACTTCATTGAGAAATCGGCACTTAAATGCTGCTTAATCGGCATAACGCTTAAAAAAGTTCGGGAAATCAATATCAGCCGGTGGTCAGTTAGAAGTAATTTAGCTGAAGATGGCTTTGCAGCCCCTTTAGTTACGGATCTAACATTATTTGACCATGAAATGAAGGAGTTGGTGTCTTTGTGGCTGCAGGGCTATTAGAGAGCACACAGGCCATCCTGGTATGTGTGAATCCGTGGATTCATGAGGTCCACGGTCCACGTGCGACCTGTGGTTAGCGGGGTGTCGCGACATATCAAGCCAGGTGGCTCAGCTGCAGTACATGGTGAACGCATTAACACACACACACAAACTACCGTATTTTCTCGACCTTCGGCTTAGTCGATATACATAATCAAATCCCTGTAGCTCCCGAAGACATTCCGAAAATGGCAATCTACACACCTTTCGGACTCTTTGAGTTCACTAGAATGAGAGAGCTTCATCCATTCTGTGCTGCCAAACCTCCACGTTGTTTTCGCATATTTGGATGAAGCTGTGGTGACGTCTTACCCGAGTTCAAGCATTTTTCAACGTCTCATTGAGGTCGGTCTAGTACGTAACGTTGAGAGATGCAAATTCCTATAGTCGCGGGTGAGATTCTTCGGCCACTTGATTACCCCTGAAGATATTCAACCGGATCCAGTTAAAGTACAAGCGATTTCGAGTTCCCAAGATTTCTAAGATTTGCAGATCTGTAGAAACTGCAGGTGCAGCGATGAATAACTCCATGGTGAGACCGTCAAACCCAGTGGCTTCAGTTCGTTTGGGTGCATTGTTGACCGAAATGATTTCTCTTCTGCCGGGAGGAACAATCCCTATCCGCATGTTAGGCTAGTCACTTCATCGATAAGAGGAGAAACCTCGCCGGATATGATACGGTGGTGATTGTTCTTTCCACCTGTTTAAATGCTCGTGATGGTGGATGATAAGTGGACGGTTAACGTCCTCCACAGGATCATTGGAAGATTTGCGATTATGCAAGCACTTTCCTGATGCGGTATAAACTTCTGAAAAGATTGCGTTCTGCGTTATCTTCCGCTTCCTTGACCAGCACAATAGCAAATTCCCTTTTGTCACGACGCATATTATGCTGAGCTTTCCGTTATTTCGGTCGGTATTGGAATTCGACCACGCCACGGCCGTAATCGCTCCCAGCGGCCAATAGAGTTTTTAACGCCTTGCAATCAGAAAGCTTTTCATCTAGAGTAACTTCCAGATATTTTACTTTTTCGGAGAGTTGAAGAGTTGTACGCAAGCCCCCTCAAAATGTACGCACTTAAAGTGAGACAGGATTCATTTTTGGAAACTACCCAACCTAAAAATCTGACAGGGTGGTGTGCTTATATGAAATCTACGCCTCAAAATATGTCCCATTCTGATATCTGCTCAAATAAATTTACTAAGAGTATATTACCAACTATTGGAAAATTACTGAAAACCCCACCTTAAATTCATCCTAGGACTTCCAAATTTAAATTTCATGGAAATCTGGCCATTAACGCCAAAGTTATATGAGTTCAAACTTAGCAACTTCGCGCGAATTAGCTGCTTCCAAAGCCATGCAAATAAGATGCTGACGTCATAATTAACGGGAATAATTGACATTCGAATGGTATATTAAAATTCCATTTATGAGGAATCTACTTCTCTCCAGCCCTTTTTAGATATACATTGTATATTTTTACGCACCACTTTATTATAGAATTGCGGGAGAATTGGCAAATTTTGCAGCTCGCATATTCGAGTCAGATTAATAGATCAATTACCTCACTTCTCCTCGGTTTCACGAACGTAGGGGCACATCCTAGGTTTGCAGCCATGAGTCCAGCTGAAGTGATGGCATCAAATAGCTTCTCTCCTCTGGGATTTCATTTGCTACTGTCCCAACAAATAAGTTGAGCGTTCGCATCGCAATCTATTAAGAGTTCGAGACCATTTGATTCCGCATAAGTTACCAGATTTTTTAGTTCTTGCGTCGATGAAGGATACAAAAAATCATAGGGTAAATAAAGAGGGGCAACTATGTTGTTTTTCCTCTCGTCATTGATCTGGTATTTTACGATGACCATGATGTGGGAACAGAACTGTCTCACCATGGTTGCCTCTAACCGTCTTAACATCAGGACACAAGCTCTTAGTCTTATGAATCTTTCATCATAAAAGATCCTAGCCTTGCAGCTTGTCAGCCTCGCTGCCAGTAGATAGGAGGAGACTTTGGAATGCTACATTTTAATATAACCAATGTTTATGTTTTTCGATATAAACTTAGTGTACTGTGTAATATAAAGCAGAAGCGTCTACGTGTGACCAGGTTTCCCACACAACATACCGCCAGAGACACGATTCTCTCGTATTTGATTTCTCTGGGGATAGCTGCAATTGAAGGTACAGCAGTTCCCATGTCCTCATCCATGAAAGTTCCCATCTCATCACGCAGAGCATTCGTCAATTTTCCACTTAAAACCTTTCCTGGTTTACGGATTTTGATCACACAAATTGGCATCAAGTCAATTTCGTTCACACCTCTTGTTTTCCTTTCTTCCGCTTGTACCGTAAATTGTGTAGAAGAAGTTACTATCGAGGAAAAAGTTGAGCACCATATGGTGGCTGTCCCTAAGCATCATCAAACTATTTTGGTCCACTTCGAATACGAAGCTGAATCCCTCCACGTTTGTAGATTTGTCCTGGCATTCACGAATTTTAGCCTCCGATGTCCGAACTCCATGCCCGGTTTCTGTTGACGTAACATGCGGATGATGTCCCCTGCCTTCTTTCGAGAGCCAGGTAACCAACATCGTATATGCTCTGCCCTATGCAGCTCAGTGTTCACAACAGTGAACTTGGCCCGACAGCCAGAACTCAAAGCCGGGATTACTTGCTGAAGCCACTTTAAGACTGCCTCATCAGTGCACTCGAAATGAAGGAGCTCATCGTGAAAACCTTGATTGTTAAATCTTGGCTTCGTTCCAGGCTCCAGCATTTTTTCCACAGCCATTGCCGGAGGAGGGTAAATTATCCCTCTGAAACTTTGCCATCTTTTGAGGAAACTCCCACGGCAGCGATCAGAAATGAGGCTGCAGCTTGTGCGTACGTCCTCTTCCTTCCCACTTTCGTGTCCGTATTACTATAGGAGGAACCAGCTTCTTTGAGATCTCCCACTCGGATTTGATCACCTCCCGGCACTCCACTCCACCAGAAATGGTCTTTAATACTTGAGAGAGTCTGACTTATTACTATAGACAACTTCTTTGAGGCGATTCAAACATTTAATTTAGGTAAATATAAAAGCTGTTCATGAATAGTCGATTCTCAAACGCGTTTTCAACATTCTGAGGCTTGGCAGCGGGACAAAGGACAATGTTGCTTCTGCGTTTAGTCGATTGCGGATCTAAGAGCTAACCGGGAACGTATGTACTAATAGTGAACGGCAGTCAGCGAAGCGTACCAAACTTTTCTGCATCCGAAGTAATGTATTGTTTGGTTTTAGCAAGGGCAAGCGAATCCGTTCTTTCTTTCGAATGGTGTTTGTTCTTTGTTTAGTTTCGACAAAAGCTTCTGAGGTGAACCACTGGGCTGGGTTCCCCGCGTCAGTTATAGTTTATCTTCCCATAATGTTCTCGTATTGAAACTTTCACAACCAAAATATGCAACAGGTTTAGGCAAAAGAATTCGTCTCATTACAGTGCGGGGCAATAAACTTTTGACTCAAATCAATGCTACTTCGCCTTTCTAATCTTACTGTATCCATTGACCACATCGTTATTGATTTGCGTATTTTAAAAAACGTCTAATTTCCATTTTGTTTGGGTTCCTCGTGCGTTTCCCATTGATATAGCATGTACACACTAATACAGTGCAACGATCTAAACGTGGTGATATCCAATTACCCTTATTTTTCGCGAAAACAGGTTAATTACTAAGTTTACTCGCGTTTACACGACATTTTCATGTGACTGTAAAGTTAGAAATGGTTGTCACGTTCCCGATTATCTAACAAAAGATTCAGTTGATTGATAAACATTTCCGAATTTTCTTACTCAAAGTTTGCAGTTTCTTACAGCATTTAAGGTGACGCTATCAGATACATATTTTGACGCTTTTATGTATTTCTCTTTATTGCCTTTGTCTTTACAATGATTTCGAATTGATATGTAGGAAAGTTTCCCGTAAATATAATCGACGCATTTTGATGGATATTGTTCCTGTTTATAATTTGCTCGAAAGTTTGATAAAAACAGGAAGAATCTTCGTTATCTACGTTATCCAGCGAATGTGTTATGAGAAATAGAAATATATCGTGAATGGAAGTTTAAAAATAGACAACTTAGTTGCGATAATTGCTGCTTTGATCAGTATTCAATTGGAATACCTTATTGAATTCTTCTCCAAGAATTGATTTGAAACTGCTTTGAGAAAACCTTTTTATTGGATTTATAGTGAATCGCTACGGTCAGCTAGGAAGGTAGTGCTGGAAGTATCTAATCTATTGAAGAAAACTAAAAAGGGTGGGAGAACTGTATTTCTCGATATACTACCTTCAATCAAAAAGTACCCGAAATTACCAACGTGCTTACTCCCACCGGCTTGATTGACGCTGCGTTAGGCTGTAACCACAGTAGATCTACTATAGGCAGTACCCTTACAAAAATGACCCCACTTGCAAATGTGCTTGCAGAAGCTTATCTGTACACATCAGAGACGCTAAACAAGGAAAAGGCATAATCTTCGTCAAATCGTATCGGTAAGAGAGAGATCGGTGAGCTTTTGCTATTCTGGTACTACGGCGTGCTCACGCATATAGCAAAAAGTTGTTTCACGTACTCGCTTATACATAAGCAAAAACTTGCCAATCTCACCAATACATTGGCAAGTCCGGGCGGTATGTCAAACACAGCTGATCGGGTTTTCGGTGCATCTCGCTCATGCTCAAGGGCAAAACAATTTGAAATCGTGTGTACTCGCACTGATTTCCCCCCTTGAGGGGCAAGGGGGAGTGAGGTAGCTGTCTAGTATCTAACTGTGGCTGTAACTTTTGTTTCTGACATTTCCATCAAATTTTTACCGCCATAGCTGAACAGTGGTGAAAGTAATACCATATCGAGTGCATTTGTAAGTGTGCGTGTTTTCAATTTTCTATACTTTCAAAGATGGAAGTGAATTGCAACAACTAATTTGTACTAAATTTTGCGAGGTGATATGATGGCTGAGTCCGAGCCAACATCATCAGTCATTAGTGGATACGAGACGTGGTTTTACGTGCATTAATGTAATCCAGTCATTAGGCGAATGAATGGCGTGCTACAAATGAACCCAGACCGAAAAACTCGGTAGTTTTAGTGGAAAAGAAGGCGATGCTCACGGTTTTCATTGATTACAAGAGTGTTGTCAGGGAATACTATTTGAGCATTATGAGATTTTTGCGTAAAGCAACTCATGGAATACCATTTAACAGGCACCCAATTCATCTGATTTTGCTCCCTGGGATTTCTTTCTTTTCAATCGAGTGGGAAAAAACCACTACGGGAACGCGTTTCGTGGCGCTGAAGAAGAATGGGTGGATGACACGCTGGTAAGTGCATTTCCGTCGATAGTGATCATTTTAAAGGGGATAATATCGATCTTGTGACTGGATGTCTGATACCAACCGATTCAGCTAACAATGAATGAGTACCCGAGTCAAATTAGGGTAGTAATCACGGGGGTGCACAATGCAGGCCACATTGCCTCCTATAGTATGACGGCCTTGAATGAAGTGCTCTAACACACATCTACGAAGTTTTCCAACGATATTCAATTGCTTAGATACCGATGATTTCTATTATATATTGCAACATCTTTTGATGAGCTACATGCTGGTAGTAACGCAAGTATGACATTAGGACTGAATGATCCAACCTACGATGAGACTCTGTTGCGCAAAATGAACTCACTTATTAGACACTTAATTGTCGGATCCTCCCGGGTAATACATCGACACTTTCCAACTTAAAAGCAAACATGACTCCATTTGACATTTCTCGAGTACAGTGATCATAGACTTTGTCGATGGCATAACAGCTGCAACAGTATGCTGAAAGTTTTCGTCTAATCTGCTTTTCGATACCGCCGGTGACGCTTTCGTTCCCTTTTTTCAATATAACTCGTGATTTTCTTTTGCGTAGGTTCATTACATCTTTCGAACACTTGTTCTAAACAGATGGTTTAGTGGTTAATGTACTAGGTTGTCGCAGCGAAAGGTCACGGTTCAACTCCCATTCTTGGGACAGGGATTTTTACCGTGACTGCATGTCGGGTACCAGTCGACTTAGTTATTAATGAGTACATGGGTCAATTCACGGTAATACTGTTTTGTCAAAGGCCTGATCTGGATGCAGTCGCGAGGCTTTCATATCACCATTGAGTCTATTAAGCCGCCGTTGCTTCGACCGGACTTTTGGTCGCTTACCATCGATTTGATGTTCAGCAAATCTAGGCGAGTAAATTTTCGTTAGTGCGAATTACGGGACCATACCATCGAAAATGCCACATATTGGCCGCAAATATCCACATTTCGGACATGATCAAGGCGTGTCACGCTGCTAGCCCAACGCAACATCTTTGCCTCTATTATCGCCAGACGTCGTTTATTGTCTTTTATATTAAGCCAACATTCAGAACCATATAGAGTGACAGGGCAGACGACACCGCTGTAAATTCTGGATTTGAATTTTATTTTATTCAGGTTGCGCTAATGCGTGAAGCAAATTCATAAGACAGTTCGCCATTGGCTGATCCGAGATAATTAAATCACTTAGTTCTGGGCAGGTCACTGCCACTGATAATGATAGGAGCCTGTTTCATTAGGATCGGTCGTCGAAAGTTCAGTTTTATTCAGATTCTTTCTGAGACCGTATTGGATGAGACCATCATTCCATTGTTGTGGTTGTGTTGTGTTGTTGGGATAGTGTCCATTACAAGGACAAAAAGAAGTGGTAAGAGGGCGCTTCTTTGATAAAGCCCGACAGAAAAACGAAGCCCGGCACACATCACACTTTACTTTTAGGATTGTGGTAGAGCAATTTCACCCAGTGTATGAATTCTTCTGGTACTGAGTGCAAGCATTTTAGTTTTGATTTTGAATTGGAGAATGAGTGAGTGAGGGGTGAAAATGTGCAAACTTAAAGTGAGGCAGCACTCACTTTCGGAAACTACCCAACCCAAAAGTCTGTGAAGATTTTACAGATGAGGATATTTTGAAAGATGTGAAAAGAGGGAGCACCGTTAATGGCAATTAGTCTTCAGACGAGAAAACCATAACCGAAAAGAAACCACTTCCATATAGTTGAGAAGCTGCAGAATGCGCACGGCAGTTGAGGCGTTATCGAAGCTTATAATAATAATAATCGTTGGCACAACAATTGGATCAGGGCCTTGAAGTGTGTTAAAGCACTTCATTCAAGACCGTAACAGTACACTATAGGAGGCAATATTGTCAGCATTGCGCTCGCCCGAGATTATTACCCTGATCTCCTACCTGTCGCGTCGACTGAGATGATCATTTTTGTTTTGGACGATATTTAATGCGCCTTGATGGACCTGTCACCGGATCTGTTATCCAGAAACATCAGGTGTGATTTAGCATAGTTGAGTAATTCCAAATATATTTTTCTCTTTCCCTGATCTCAACATTTTATTTTTGTTTTACTGAGGATAGTACTTTACCTCAAACGCTCCTCCTCCGTCTGGATTTCGGACAAGCATGCTATATAAATATCATGGCGGAGTTAATGAACTCATAACTACATTTTTCATATTGGTGAAGTCTTCAAGTCGCTCGCCGTTGTCGCTGAATTTTGCTGTGGTTCGCTATATGAGCGACTTCTTTTCCAATTCTGTTGTTACTTTTATTCGGTTAAGGGAAAGTCGCACCGCGTCCTTAAAGAACTATTGTGCCCCTGCTACTAGTTATAGTGTACCTATTGATCATAGTATCTCAAGCAGACCTATAATCGTCAGGAACTTTAGTATGTTCCCTATTTCCAGATCTTTCAGCTTTGCATCTGGTATTAAGTGTTCTCCCAGATGCCTCGACCTACTTTGCACAAGTGCCGGACACTGTCCCAGGACGTGTATATAGGTTTCGTCATACTTCTCACAAAACCTGCAGGCAGTCTCCGTAGATATCCCTAGCTTCTCTAAGTAATAGTTCAGCCGACAATGACCAGTGAGGATTCCCACTATGATTGGAAGGTTTAAGCAATCCTTTGTGCGTATGGGTTCGTATTCCCAGTAAGCACCCTGGACTGCTCCATCCCTGGTAGGCCCGCCCAAGATAAGTTCCCTCAACCGTTCCTCTTCATTTCTTAGATTCATAGCCATGAAACCGTCTCCGATTCCGCAGAAGGGTTCTGGCCCGTGTAAAGACGTCCTTGCTTCCTTCTTGGCTAGTTCGTCCGCTGTCTCGTTGCCTTCCAACCCAGCATAGCGTGGAACCCAAAGTATCCAGACCTTGTTGGACGAGCCGAGTGTATTCATATCTCAAGGCATTCCCACATCAGTTTAGAGTTCACCTTGGACCTAAGTGCTTTGATCACTGCTTGGCTGTCGGTGAGAATAGCTATGTTCTGCCCCCTGTAGTTCCTTTGCAGATTAAAGGAGGCACATTTGTCTATGGCGTATATTTCCTACTGGAATATGCTAGTGTATCTGGCTCAAAGTGCATTTTCCTTGGACTCGCGGCTTTCCGACAAGTGTTTCCAACATGTGTCTTCCAGAGTAATTTTTGGTCTAGCGTAATTCCAAAATATTTGACCTCTATTTCTGACTTCACCTCCATATCATGTAATGTTATAGCTCTCAGGTGATCAAGCTTACGCCTCCTAGTGAGTGGTACTATGGTGGTTTTGGCTAGGTTGATCTGCAGTCCCCTTCCTGCGCCAGGCACTAGTAACCCTTAGTCCAGTTTGGATTCTATCACATAGGGTATCTTCATATTTGCCCCCACAGATTAAAACAATGTCGTCCGCGTAACCCTGGACTTGTATTCCAGTATTTGTTAACACGTCCAGGAGTTCATCCATTACCATACTCCACATCAGCGGCGATAATACCCCACCCTGTGGATAGCCTTGAGTGGTGTTCATGACAATATAATTTGTACCTGTCAACTACTCCGGGAGATTTCAGTGGTTTAAAAGTTCACACTGCCCACCTTAGCCTAGCTTCTGGGCATACCTCTTTTGCTAGTTTCCAGTTCTCCTTTCTTCCCCTTTTATTCGTTCTTGGGGTGTCAGGCAGAATGTTGTCGCCTGCCACCGTGGGGTAGGACCCCGGGAAATGAGTTCTGAGAAGCAGGTGTGCCCTGTCCTCCTCATTCTCGGTAAATGTCCCATCTTCCTTCTTCAAACAGACAGAGGATATTCCCTCGTCTTTGGCTACAGCCTTGTACAGCCTGGTCGCTTCTGTGATCTGTTCCTGCTGTTAAACCATCGGCAATTTTATTCAAAAGGAGAGTAAAATAATAATTGCTGGTTTCATCTTTCTCTTGAACTAGGGCGTAATAATTATCCACCGATTGAAAAAGTTCATTCATAATGCAAGCTGCTATTTGAGTGCTTTATCGTCGGCGAAGGTCATTCCAAACTATCTACTTCCCTTCGTCCTTCTGCTAGGGAGTCCACCAAGCGTCCTATAAACATTGATTGTCCTTCCAGCTATATCGTTTTCTGGAGTGTTGAGATGTTGGTTTCACACCATAAAGCTCCAATTCTATACAGAGGTTGGATTTTTCAAGTTCCTTATGCTTGGTTTGTTTTCTGTTGCCGTTAGATGAATTGTGTTCGTAAAGATGTCCCCTAATTACTGGATAAGCTGCGTTTAGGGAGCGTTGCCATCATTTCGGTTCAGGCGATTTGTGGTTCACAGGTGATATTTCATTTTTCAATTCATCGTCGTTTTCCGGGGGGACAATCCCTTTATCCGCTATTCGAGGAGCTTCCTATCGAAGATCGGATAACCCACAGGAGAAGTTGATATTCTAGAACCTAAAAATCGAATCTAGCATTAGGCTACAGGATAATTTGCCTTCATATCACTCACTTCGGGCTTCACTTCTGGGGTTAAGTCCTGGCCGCTTTCTGCAAGTAAGAATGAAGGGTCTCAGTAAGATTGTGGTCGTTAGCTTACAATGGAAGATCCACTAGGAGAGACGGTTTAACTTTGGCCGTCTCCATTCTTCCAGAAAGGAAATTAGAAATCTGATGATTTTTCATAAATTTAGAAGAACTGCATTCAATATGCTTTACCATTTCGTTCAGATGCACACTGTTCCGATTTCTTACATTACGCATAAGAAGTTTATGATGAACGTTCCAAGTTATGTCATCGATTCGTACTCATACGTGATTCGCAATGGCTCGTTATGCTTCTCATGATGACTTGCACTTCGTGCAACACTAGCGACTTTGAGTTAATAAGTTTCTGGTGAAATTAGAACTTTGCAATCGGCACGCTTATGATGCAAGATGACGAAATAACAATGCCCAAGAAAAGAACTGACGTCATTATAATCGGGTCTTGCGCTAGCAATTCAGATTACATTGTGCACGTGATTGCGCGGAACTCTGATTGCATTCGTCTCCTCGATTTAATATGCCATATAAGCCGTAGCGAGATAAGCCTTTTAGTAAGCAATACACGCGGTAGGGGAGCTAGCGCTAGTTTAGTTCCAGCCACATCGCGGCCCTTTTCGGGTTTCTCAGGGAGCGGAACCAGTTCAAGTCGTTTAGCACTTTTTCCCAAAGATCATTAACGAAAGATGCGCGAACTGATATGGATAAGAGATGAATGGAATGTGCCCTACTACAGCAGCTCGTCCATCGGTCCGTCTGCCGGGCCGCTTGCTGCTGTGGCAGGCCGAATCTGCTGATTGTGTCTGTGTCCGTAGTTTGGCTCGATTGGTATCTTGCTGCAAAAGTTAACTCGATAATAGCTAGCTGGCTGGGCCGGCTGTCTGGTCGGCTATGTAGCAGAGCAAGCACGAGCAGTGAGCCGTCGCGATAATATGAGCTTTGACAAAATATCGCCAACAGTCAGTCTAGAGCGAGTCCTCAGCCAGTATAAAACTGCTTGGTGGCCTCGCAATCAAGCAGTGCTTGGAGAACTTTCTCGCCTTAAAATATAAGTAGTATAACCACCTTCGAGCAGTTTCTAGTTAGCCGCAAAAATTTGCACTTGGTTGTAGCGATTCACGAAACTTCACGTAACTCCTAAATTGATTAAATTAATTAGACCAGCATAGATGGTCCCGTAAGCAGTTCGTCGATTTAAGCTCATTTGCAAAGCGATAACTCGTTGGATGCAAATACTTCCTGTGATAGAATAATTTCTTCGTGCCCATTAGCCTATTTCACGTGAAACGGTGTGAAGTCTGTTGTTTTGCACCTGCCGGCGTTACATCTGCATCTCGAAAACGTGCATTGTGTGAGTGTCGCGCCCGTCGCAGCAGTCCTACTTTAGAGGTCATCCACTTTATGAGTAGCAATAATAATGCCATTTATTAGATATCCCTGCTAATAAGCTAACAAAATAAGAGGAACGCGGCGAATCAGCACCCAATTGCAGGCTAACACCCTCGCGTAAATAACGTTAAAGGTTTCAATTGGATTAAGTTTTGAGCTCCTTTATTTGTTTTCATTCCGGTGTCGTCTTACCCGTCATATCTCGTGTGCATATCAAGGTGGCGACAACTTAAACACCATCTAAGTTTACGGATATGAATTTCACTTTTTAGAGATATTTAAACATTTATGCATGCACGTCTACCGAGACCCGATTGGGTTGGATTGTGTTTACGATAAAAAGTTGAATTGTGTGTGAAGGTGATTCTTGTCGGTGACATTGCCGGAGCCTGGGATTCGAAAGGAGTGTCCGCGGTAAGTGTTAATTTAATATACTTTTAGTACCACTGCATTTATAATACTTTAAGAGCGCCAAATGTGAAGCACTGGATTTCCATCTGACGTGAAAAAATCTACATTCCTCGTTCTAGATAATAACCGCAAATTGTTCTTGTTGTCGGGTGTTGCACTTTTAATGAGAAAGTGATGGTCGGGGAAAAAATTAATTTACATTTTGTTGATTGCAAATTAGAAATACGTTTTGTGATGTTATCGTAATTTCAATCAGACGCTCGAAAAAGCATAAAACTAGTAAACAAGACGTGACTAAGAAAGATGGAACTGCGGGCTGAGAAAGTCTCATTAAAAATTTAGCATGGGAAGTTTAGATTCAATATCAAACGAGTTTTTGCCAGAAGAGAGTGAGGCCCCGAATTTTCGAAAACAAATGTAGTGTAGAGTTTATGGAAGCAAGAAAAAATGCAGGGAAACTGAGGCGGAAAGATTGAAATAGTGAAATCTTCGAATGACAGCATCCGCCTGAAGGAACGAAATGTTATTTTTAAACAATAGATTATTCGTAGTACTTCATCTGGTTTGCATAAAATTTACTAATACTTGGCGCTTCTGCATAGATATCAATTCGTATTCGAATATCATTGATAGTCAACAGTATTTAATGTTTTTTCATTAAGTTTAAGATTTACTATTTGCAACATTTTAATATTAAATCCACCAGATTTATATGGTTAAAATTCTTCGACTGAACAGGCCTTTCTAAAACTTTAAATAATTCTGATGAAACTTCGATGCTGATTTGTACTAATGCATGTTTTGGATGGTATCCTGGTGGCATACATAGTCATTGTAGTTGTATATTTATGTAGTTTTCAGATGCACTTTAGTAGATGCAACAATGAAGGGGTGTACGATGCATTTTTCAGGTATCTTTAACTTTTCAAATACTTTCGTCTAAAAGAATGAAAAGATAGTGACATCAGACAAATAGGAGTTTCTCAACTTGTTTACTGCTAATCACCCAACGTATAGAAATTTTCCTCTAGGTCGCTCTTTTCTTCACTACGGCGGTTTGCCGAGATGGCTGTCCTAAATTACTGCAAGTATTTAAGGGGTTTTCCTATATGATGGAACCAATCGATCATTTTTTATACATATTTAGGAAGTAGAATGTGTTAGGGCCATACTGTAGACCAAAATTCAAAATATTTACCAAGGTATAAGAAATACATAGATTAGCACGCGCGAGTATATTATCTACAAAACGAAATCTTTGAATTTAAAATACCATTTTTAAGGTTTTGTGTAAAATCGGTTTACTGTCTGTCTTTTTTTTTATTTTTTTTTGCCGATGGAAGGTGGAAACTGTGGGACTCTTACCCACTAAAACCACCTCCTTCTCCTTCCACTCTCCCCGCGGGACTCCCATTTGATATTACTTCGCGGGGCTCGATCAGAGTTTATTCTGCGCTCATGTTAATATTCATGTTTCTCTCGCGTTTATTCTTTCGGATGACTTCTTCCTGCCTAAGCCTTTTTCCGATGACTGCAATCACTTTTTCGACTTCGGCCCATATCCCCTTTGCTTTCACCATAAGTTCCATTATATTTTCGGGTGTAAAGTGCTCCCCGGTTGTAGCTTCTAATGTAGCCCTTTGGGCTTCGAATTTGGGGCAATGAAAAAAAAACGTGTTCTGCGTCCTCTGCAATATTTGGGCAATATGGCGAATCATCACGCCCAAATCGATACAGATATGCTCGATAGCCTCCGTGGCCGCTCAAGAATTGAGTTAGGTCAAAACCTACTTCGCCGGGGGGTCGCTCGAACCACTTCCGGATATCCTATATGATTTTGTGAGTCCAGCGGCCTTTTTTTTAACTCCCCCCCCTCCCGTGGCATTCCGCGACAGTTACAGTTCGTGCGAACTGTCGCCGACGGGCAGGAGATTCTCCGGTGAGATACGTTCGATCGTAAAGTCGTTGTATTTCTTTCGCCAGAATCTCAATCGGGAACATTCCTGCTATCACGCAACCTGCCTCATTGGATATTATTCTGCACGCGCAACGTGTTCAGAGTACACTTATGCGATACGCAGCTTCAATCTTTCTCTTATTTGCTATATTTTTCAGTGCATCTGCCCATACTGGGGCTGCATACAGTAGGATCAAACTAACTACCTTCGAAATAAGGAGTCGATGGCTCGGCCTTGGGCCACCTTTATTTGGTAGCATTCTCGCAACCAGCACTCCGATGTTATATGTTTTGGCTGCTGCACCCTCTACATGCAATCTGAAATTTAACCTCTGGTCAATCATTATACCTAAGTACTTAAGTGCAGGCTTGGAATGAATTGTTTGCGTTCCAACTTTGATCTTCATGGAAGTGCACTTTCTCCGCTTGGTAATAAGTACTACTTCCGTCTTATGCTCTGCGAGCTGTAGACCAGCATTCTCTAACCAGGATTTAATCTCATAGACTGCTTCATTTGCATAAAGTTCGACTTCTTTGAGAAGGCGTGCAACAACCATCACACCAATATCGTCCGCGAAACCAATGGAGGCCACACCAGTAGGAAGGTCTAGGGTCAGTACTTCGTTATACATGATAATCCTCAAGAGTGGCCCTAGGACAGACCCTTGTGGAACTCCGCATGTCATTTAGTATAATTTCATTCCTTCATTTGACTCGCAGCACAGAATCCTATCGATTAGGAAGTCGGCAACGATACGCACTAGGTACTTCGTCACACCTAAGTTGATTAGGGACTCCATCTAGCGGAATTGAAGGCATTCTTCACATCAAGTGTAATCACTGCACAACATTTGTCCTCGTGCGGTCTTACCTGTGTTCGCTGAAACTGATTTTCGGAGAGACCGCCATCCTTTTCGGCAATTGGAAGTAGTCTGTTATAGATGACTCGTTTGAATAGTTTTCGAGTATTATTTAGAAGGCATCTCATGTCAATTTCGTGCGAATTAACAGCATCCTAAGCCATACAAATAATATAATGACGTCATAAATCACGAGAATAATTGACATTCGAGTGAAATATTAAAATTCCATTCATGAAGAATCTATTCCTCCTCAGCCCTTTTTTATATCTGGTGTCGGTTAAATTCTTCGCATTTGCTAATAATATTAAACTCAGAGTATGAAGCGTATGAGGTTGACTATTATCAATACAAGACTTTCCATCAAAAGATTTATTTAAATAGGTTTCTAAAAAATAGAGATCAATCGAATTTTTAACTATGTGACACGGAGCTGTCATGCGCGTTTTCTTCAGCCATTGTGCCTTTCACCTTTGACTTCGATGTTCAGACCAATATTGGTAAGTGAATTCTCGTTAGCGTGAATTACGTGACCATACCATCGAAAACACCTCTCTCGCAGTTTTTCCACGATCAGTGCAAAGCCATATTCATCGCGGATATTCTCATTTCAGACGTGATCAAAACGTGTCACCCCACCAGTGCAATGCAACATATTCGCTCCCATTACCGTAAGACGCCGTTAATTGTCTTTTATAGTCGGCCAACACTCAGAACTATAGAGAGCGGTAGACGGACTATATTGCAATAAATTTTAGATTTGTTACGTGCGGTGATACGTCGATCACAAAGAACACCAGTTGTGAAATGCCACCTCTTCCAGGTTGCGTTAATGCGTGAAGCAATTTCATTACGCAGTTCTCCATTGGCTGATAGCATTGACTCGAGATATTTAAGTCGCTAAATTCTGGCAATAGCAGTACCCTGCCCCTCGAGATATTTAAATCGCTCAGTTCTGGCAATGGCAGTAACCTGGCCAGAACTGAGCGATTTAAAAATCTCGGGCCAATGGAGAACTACGTTATGTTCCTCACATAGGGAAACACAAAACCTTTTATACCTGAAGCTTCAAGCCTCCGGTTTCCCGACTTGTTTTTCTTTTATTTACCCTGTTTGGATTGAACGGATTTCTAATAAAGTGGAGAAGGATGCTTTCTATGAGGAATTACATGCCGTTCACGGGAGGCTTCCTGAAGGGTGATCTGTTGGTCTCTGACACTTTACGCATATGATCGGAGGCCAGGTCTAGGTCATTGTAATAACAAAGGTGGTAGGCTTATAAAGTTCATACATTGCCTGGCTTTACTAATTCTATCTAACTGTTGGGCTGAAAAGTTCGTAGGCTAACAGACATGGTGCTACAAGTGTTAAATCCATATGGTTTTTATGTTAGACCTACTTTGAGGCTAAAGACAAATTGTACCATAAAAATGGTATCGAAAAATTGTATAGCGACTATAACCGTTGTATCGCCTTCGAAGGCAACTATATTGAACAATAGAATTTTATCGAAAAAAAGTTTTTTCCTATGTTAACATACGGACTTTTCACCCCAACTGTTTTGTTGTTAAGTTTCCTATTTTTCTCTCTTTCAATATTTCATATTTCTTCCATTTGGGAAATGCAGTGCCTGCTGCCATTCATTTTGAAGGTCTCCCTGTGAAGTCATCAGAACTAAAGCAAATTTCCCCATAAACTTATTAAATTAACAGATAAGTTTGCACTGTGATTGAATAACGGAACATAGCATTTGCCAGATTATTATTCTGCAGAAAAATGTATTTTTAAGTAACTCAACAGATACAAACGTGGTTACAACAGTCGTATTCACATGTTTTCATTTGCAAATTAATCTCTTCACTAATTACTTATGCCCAATCAACATGATAAGTATCGAGTGTTATATTCTGAAATTATGCAATCAGTTACATTTTTTAATTTCTAGAGCTTCAATTGCTTGAATTATCATCGTTCGTGGAATATTTAATTATTGTACTTTTTACATGCATTTTTATTTTTAGTCATTCGACCGACCAAATCGTAAAAACTTATGCAGGCGAGATGGAAGTTTTTCTTTATTTTTGCAATGGGAAAGATGCATGAGAAATCAGAACCTATAAATTCGTCACGGGCGGCAAACGAAAGGCTATCCACACCTGTTATACTATAAAAAAAACATGATTATTATAATTCCATTTAGAACACTGAGTCACATACTTGTTTGTGTGAAAAAAATTGTAAAAATTTTCTTTCGAATGTGGGGAAACCAAGTGGCTCTCCCAGAAAAATATTGTAAAAGCTCAGATAATGTTACCACAGGATAAGAAAGTTTGGGCATCTACACAGTCTCATATTTCTATTATTTTTTTCTGTTTGATTTGCAGTTAGATTACGTTTCAGTTTCATTGGCGTCAGTCTTAATGCTGTGCCTTACCTCTATGATCCCAAGTTAAATCGACTTCCTTCCGAACGTAGCGGCAAACTGGTTGAGAATTATCTTCTTGTCATTTAATGAAACGTATCAAATACTTCTTCTTCTTTAGCCTTTATCCTGTTTTGTGACAGAGTCTCATTTCTCTTGGCTGGTCTGAATAGACCCAAGACATCATTTCTTTCAGCCTTTAAGTCGTTTTTGAATTCTTGGGTGTTTAGGCCAATCTCAGTGTGGATAACGCAATCATATCGCTGAAGAGACCTATTTCGTAAGTTCTCTCTGATGGGTTCAACGATATATCGGTCATGAATGTTCCCATTTCAACGTGAGAGATACAACCAAATAATCAAAGCAACTGTAGAATTCATTTGTGAGTTGTTCTTGTCTTCTTTTGGTGCATATACATTAGACATCGAAACGTTAGAAAAAACTACTCTTTACTCCAAGTGTACATGTCTAAAAGATGTGATGTTGGTCGAGGAAACACCAAATACTATATTAATTTTATTTCCTGGATTGCCACGATATCACCCTTCTGCTTTTCGATCTATGCAAAGAATGAGACGGCTCGTTGTGAACAAGGAGCGTACACCGCCGGTTAATAATAATAATCGTAGGCACAACAATCCATATTGGATCAGGGCCTGATTTGACTCAGGTACTCATTCACAGCTGAGTCGACTGGTATCCGACGTCAAATCACGATACAAATCCCACTGCCGCCAGCGAGATTTGAACCGCGACCTTCCGTACGACAGCCTTGTGCTCTAACCACTCAGCTATCCGGACACACCGCCGGTTGCAAATCTGTATTTTGTTTTCAGATACTGCAGTCGCCATTGTAAACCCGAGTCGTTTCGAATTCCGTAGCAATGTAATTTCTGAGAACAAGTTGCGTGGTTGTTTCGCAAGCGCCAACTTGGAGAACCAGCTAATATAGCTCTGTTTTACGACCCCTCATCGATCATCTTGCAAATCTTCAATCCATCTTTCATCCTGTTCTTTTGATAACGGTCTAACGGGAACATGCTGCATGCTGCTCCTTTCCTGTACTATTTCGATTTCCATTCCACACATTATGATCATGGTAAGGAAGTTATTATCAAGATGTGGAGTTCGGTAGTCGGGGCTACTAAGGAAATTTCTTCTGAATAAACAGCTTCAATCTTCTTTTTCCGTCTTTGTCCCGTTTATAAACGGTGCTCAGTCATAGGCTTGATCTGGATGGAGGACGGCAAAGGCAGGCCCTAAAAATTATCATCTAGCATATGAAGCCATCGCTGTTTCCGTGGTCCTTTTCATTTCCCATCAACTTCAACGTTCAGACCAAACTTGGCAAGTGTGATTTTAGTAGCGCCATGTCCACATCATCGGAAGACGTACTTTTTCCGCGATCGGTTCAACCTCATATCGATCGCAGACGTCCTCATTTCAGAAGTGATCACGGCCTTGTACACAACTGGTCCAACGCGAATTCTCGTTTTCATCAATCCCTTGTCGCCCAGCATTCAGAACCATAGAAGGATAACAAGACAAGACGCGGTAAACTTTACATTTTAGAATCTCATTGATCATAAAGAACACAAATTGTTGAACGCCATTCATTCAAATTGCACTACTGCGTGAAAAAATTTCATAATGCAGTTCACCATTGGCTGATAGCATTGATCCGAGATATTTAGATCGCTCACTTCTGGGCAGGTCGCTGCCACATTCAAAAAGTCTGTTTTATTCAGATTCCGTCAATATCACATCAAAATGAATAATCTAAAGTAATAGGTTCCCATATATATGTGTGAATATAATACGAGAGTATTTTTGCTAGCTGTGAGTTTTATGACTGATCTCTTTAAGATCCTCATGGTGTAAATTTAATTTATTGCGATTGTTAGAATACAAATTACATACACAAATGTTGTAATAATATCTAACGTGACATCATAGTCCCAATGAAACGATTGCTTTAGTTGAGAATTGACTCAAGGACTGAAGTGGCGGTTGTCCGATCTCTAAGGTTAAGCGCTGCTCGAACTGTTTAGTAGTTAGATGGGAGGTCACAAAAGAGTTTTATTTTAACTTTTTTTTTCATTTCTTGTTAATTATAAATAGAACAGTCGGCGAACATATAAGATCCTGGTTCTTCTTGATTGCGGACGCTCGACTTGTTTTAAATTAGTTTCGGAATCACCGTAGAGTTTACTTGAGTTTATCCTTAAATCCTTTTCTTCATTTTCAATGTTTTTCTTAAACTGGGCACATTTAGGGACGCCATGATTTTGCTTTCCAGAGGTTTTTCGTGTTTTTATTCCAGAAAAAGCTAAAAGTAGATACAGATAGAAACAAACATCCTCTTCTATTTTTGTTAGATCTATTGTATCTAAACTGTGTTCTTAAAGAAGGAAGACTAGGTTGTTGTACATTCTAGTCAAGTGATATGTAAATACATTCCAATACATTTGGAAAAATAAAGAGAATTCAAAAGGATGCAAACTGACAACATTTGTATCTAAAATATATATATATATATATTTAAAGAATCCACAGATATATGTAGATTGGCATATTTCGTAGTTCCTCAGAGGCAATGGTTTCGCCGTTAGTATGAAGCCATCAAGTCGCAATTAATTTTGGTGTTGGAACATTATGTTCTTCGAATGCTAAATCAAAGGGTGATCGAGCAGGTGTGGTCCACTTAGTATAAGTATCTTTATTTTTTGGTGATGTAGGATACTAGTTTTTAATTCGTACTGATGAAGGACTAAGCATCCATGAATTTGTAGTGAAGTTGAAACAGCATCGGGGAGAAGCGGTGTTTTTCGAGGGATAAATTGTAACATTTTTCTATGAACTTATCAGATCGTAAGTTTATTTAAATCTATTTGTTCGGCCTCGCATAAATTTCAAATGATCAATGGAACTTTGCAGCACTGGGCCATAAATCAGAGAGTTGAGTGTTGGCGCCAAAAGTAAGGTATTTCGGGTGTTGATTAATCTTTTGGAAATCCCTTGAGATTCTCGAAATGTATGAATGTACAGGTTGAGACAGAGGGATATGCTGATTTAGAATTTTAACTAAAATGAAGCAAATGTGAAAAAGTTCACCTAACACACGCACAAAAATGTAGTACAGATATCGACTTAATTTAATAATTTAAGTTTTATATACTCTTAAATCGATATCTGCATACTTTTCTTTAATCGAATGTTTAGGTTTGCAATAAACTATTCCTCACCCCCCACCCTGTTTGCTGAGATAGTTTCAAAAGAAAAAATCGAAAAATGAATGACAAATGAAAATAGGGCAATATGCAACTATGTAACGTAGAGTGATGTCCATTGAGCGTTGTGTATTTGTCCCTTTTACACCTAGCTCCTAATGTATTTACAGTCTGTTACATAAGAGCGTGGTCACTGTTAAATAATAACAATTGATTTTTCGAAAATTCGCAAATTTATTGATAATTTGGTCGTCAATACTCAATGCAAATACCTCAGTAGCAAGTCCAATCTCCTGCATTGTCAATTATGGCCTGGCACCGTCGGGGCATACTGTCCACTAGTTTTTCTGCATATTCTACCGGAAAAGACCTCCAAATTTTCCGAATTTGTCGAGAAAGTTGATCTAAATTACATGACTTGCATCTGTGAAGCTGCATTTTCATCAGAGCCCACACATTTTCCATGGGATTTGCATCCGGTGACTGAGATGGCCAATCTAAAGTGACAACTCCGTTTTGCGCCTTCCATTCGCTACACGCTCAACTCCGATGTTTCGGATCGTTATCCTCTTGAAGGAACAAGCTTTCATTTTTGTTGATATACCATCGCTTAGCAGATGGTAACAAAGCCTTTTGATATATTTTATTCATTTTTTCGGCATTTAAATTCTCGGTAAATAAGAACAAAGTACCGAAACCTTTGTTTGAGAAGCACCCCCAAACATGGACCTTGACGGGGTGTTCAACAGTCCGTTGAAGCATCCTACTGGTGGAGGTTGTCCAGGCGTGTTTGATGCTCGGAAATGCCCAGAAGGAGGATTCATCAGAAAAAATTAAGTTGCTCCAATCGCGGTCCAAGTTTTCCTTCGCCTATTCCACTCGTTTTTCAACGTGTTTTGCACTCAACTTTGGTTTTTCCAAAGTACTGCGATATTTCAGTTTATTGGCAAGCAAGCGCCTGCGAATCGTTCCGTAAGATATGTCAACACCTTTTGCTTTCAATTTCACAGCAGCTCCACGTAAAGTCAAAGTTGGATCTTCCGAGAGCAATGCGAGAATCTTTTTTTCGTCTTTTTTTGAGACTTTGCTTGCACTTCCGCGATCAGGAAAATCATCAACGTTACCGACCTTTTTATAGCGATTTATCCACTTGCTAACGAACTGCTTCGACTTTCCCATATATTTCGCAGCAGCAGTTTGCGTTAATTTGGGTCCTTTTTCATGCAAACATAGAAAAATTGCCTCAAAGCGAGAGGCGTAAACAGCACTCATTTCGAAATTTGACAGAGAGCTGACTTTTTACAAAAAGCATGAAGGACTGAGGTGCCCTCTATGTCATAGAAAAAGAAACAGGACGCTCTGATTTTTTATCGACGTGTAACAGTGACCACGCTTTTATGTAACAGACTGTATTACCTGCAACTATTCAATTTAGTGTGATACTAACATTCAGTGTTAGATTGCAGTAAGTTTGCAGAATGGAGACAAATTAGACCTATTATAATTTGGCTAGTAAGAGTGCGATTTCCACCAAACTGACATCATCTAGAATAATCTATATTACTGCAAAATTTGATGATTATAGAAGAAACTTAAGGAGGGTTTTCAGTTGGTTTCTACTATCAACTTTTCTTAAACAGGTATCAGTACGGAGGGTATTTTGAGACCTAGATTTTTCGGTTGGGTAATTTATGAGATCGGGTCTGTGGAAAAATTATCAATGAGGCAAGATTTCTAATCCAGACCTTTCATTTGACACCACACATGACTATAAAACATTACATTCCCCTTTTTGCATGAATGGGGACCGCCTCGGTTAAATTTAACATAGAGCTGTGTTACTCACAGCATACGAGCAAATTCACAGTTCCCACCTTTCTACCGATTTTCGTATTAATGGGTGCAACTGTTTCTGTGCCAATGGATGTGAAACACAGACAAACAGACGAATGGATTTGAATAAGGTTTCCTTCTACACAAAACTGAGCCTTCAAGCTAAGGAGATTTCTTCTTGTTGCTTCTTGTCGACTTGGCGGCGGTATTCAACCGCAACGCCAACCATGTCCCTAACTCTGATGTCACAAGCCAAGTTAATCCCCTCCACGGCAGAATTTGGGTGATGCATTCAGAATTTGGACATAGTAGTCCCGCCTTCAAAAGTCTTACAGATCGATTTTCGTCCATATTAACATTTTGAATGCGTCTTTATTTTATCCTTCCCTGAAAGATTTCAGCACCAGTTTCCAACGTCTCAAGAATCTGGACAGCAGAGCATCCTCCAAGTTACCAATGCTGTTGCTCGTAGAAGCCTGCCACGGTCATAGCTTGCATGTGAATGTTACCAATGCTATGTCCAACCTGTGGCTCGTGACGTCCTTTCCGGATCGCGTGAATTCAACGTCGTGAATATGTCAATTATGTGCAGACGACTTCTAAGATAGACATCAATACCAGCATACAATTTGATTTCATCTAAGTATGTACATCAAGTGTGCTATTTAGCACTTAGCATGTAGGTCATATTTGGTTGCAAAAACATGCCCTCTAGTATCATTCAGTTAGCCATGAAAGGGGTCCAGTGCCATACAAAACCAGAGAAGGCTCAATGCCGCCTTGAAAATGTCTCGGTATTCCGGTGCGCTCTGAGGTCCTGGTACGCTCAGATGAGCGTTATGTTGTCAAAGACTATTAGTTTCAGATCAATGCGATACACACATAGGACATCTATTAGCAAGGTATACCGGACCCTGTGAAAAGTCTTGACGTAATGAATGTGGCACAAAAGAGACTTCTTATTAATCTTGTTGCCAATCTAAAAAGTTCACCTCAAAATTACTTTGCTTCCATTATCGAAAACCGCACTGGCTGAACACACTGTTGGGATTCGCTGAGGGAAGTGAAGAAGCTCCGCTAGACGCTTCAGGTTTTTTTGACACTTTATTGGTTTTGATTACAAGAATTAGGTTGGTGGCCAACCTCTCGCTTCGTCTGAGATCCTTCCATTTTGCCGGTGTTTACTACAAAGCAGTGATTAAGATTAAGCCAAATTAACCAACTGGATTGGGTCAGCTCTTTATAAGCGGCGGTATTTAGACGAGATAAGAATGTTCTGACCGATCTATTTGGTTGGTTTCGCAGTCTTTTGATGTAATTTTTACTGCGTATGGCACATCCTTTTTGGACAGTGCTAATATTGGTGTCCCGTTGTATTATTCTATTGTTAACACAAACTTAAATGGCGAACAAAAACAAAACAAACGAGGAGATAGTGGAAATGGAGAGCAAGCTGGCTGCGTTTCTACGCAGCACGAAAATGCGCCGCTCGCAACAGCGCCCAGCAAAGGACGCAACAAGGGCTGAAATACCGGACGAGACATCGGAACGCGGAGACGGAGAGAAGGACTCACAAAGTGTTGCGGCACCTGCAACGGAGACGAGAACCCAGACAGTACCACGCAGTGCTATAATTGAGGAAAGATGCACACTGGAAATTGAAAATGGTTTTGTATATAAGTCGTCTGGGAGGGCTGACTATTCTGGCGCAAGCTGAAGGGGAAATACTTATTAAGAAATGCGCGGCAGTTGTGAAGCGCATGCGATCTGCGATGTTCCTCCAGAAAAACATCAGCAAAGGAGTGAAAAGTGAACTAATGGAGCCGGAGGAACTCCTGGACAGAATTTCATATTATAGGCGGACATGGAGAGTAAGAAAAAATCCGCGGCAAGCAGAAACAACCGCGCCTCTCGACGAGAATAATATGAGTACCAAATGGATTGCGGACAGCCCATTGCAGAGCGAATTGGGGAAAAAACGAAAGGAAGAAAGCGAAGAGGAATAAGAGGCAACAACACGTCGCGTCATCAGAAAAATATCTGCCTAAAATTAAGGCGGACACGAAAGACGGACCATCAAAAGAAAAGGTGGACAGACGAAGAAGGACTAGACCGCAGCTCTACTTATTAAGCCGGCGGAAAGCAAGACTTTGCGTTACAAGATCAGATCCGAAGATAGAAGAGCAGAAGTGTCTTCCATTCGTAAAACGAAGAGTGGTAGAGTCCTAGTCGAATTAGGCCCGAAGACAACAAATAAAGTTACGTTCTGTGAGGCAGTCAAGGGGCTTCTGGAAGAGAAAGCTTTGGTTACCAGTCTGGAACCCACGTGTTCTCTTGAAATTCAAGAGTTTGACTGCCTCATAGAAAAGAACAAGGTAGAAGAGGCCATCAAACACGAATATCCGAAGGTAACCAATGCTCGGATTGGTATCACCTCTGCCAACTTTCGAGGCGAAAAACTCGCTGTGGTGGAAGTTGCCGAGCAATACGCGAGGAAGTTTCTAAACAGCGGGAAAATAAGAATTGGTTCGCATGTATGGGTACGGCTCTGTTTAGACGATACTACAAAAGCGATTTTTGTAAGATGTTGATTTCTTAGTTTGGGTATGAAACCTAAACAAGCGCTGCCGCTCAACTTCATGCTTTCGATTAGTGGCGCTGTCGAGTGATATTATTGATTATTCCCGGCCCGAAGTTTTCTCGGAGAAAAAGAAGGCCGAATAGAGAGCATACCATGAGATATAACTGCTTAGAGCGAAAAGGCTTAATCTGTTTCGTGATGTAGGCCGTGTCTTTTTGGAAGATAGCGGTTGAAATACAATATAATAAATACACTGTTATAAAACACTTTAAAAATGAGCCCTCAAAGACCTTATGTCTCAGCCAGGCTTTCGTGGAAAACGGGTATGTTCGCAAATTGGATGTGTCGAAATTTTCGATCGGAATTGTTAGTGGCCTTCAAGTAGAAGCGACAAGTTATGGTAGCGTAGCCAATAGCCATTAGCAAACTGCCTTTCGGGATAAGTAAAAATAGCCAGTCTTCTGAGTTATTATGTGCACCTTAGACCTTGTAAAAGCCTATGTAGTAGATCTGTCGGATTACCACAATTCTTACTCTAGATCCGTGCTACATGGCTTTGCTGGTTAGTTCACATATGAATTAGGATAGATTTCCTCAAATCTTACTATGAAATCCAGAAGCTAGGTCGACTTTTTGAGCTAGTGGAACCCGAAAACGCGAATGTGGATCTTTAACTCGCAATTAATCAAAACAAAGAGCGTAGTTGGCTCGCGCTAATTGCTAATATAAGTACGAGTAAGACCGCGTAGGCACTCATTTTGCATTAATAAGTTGTGTTCGTTTTGAGAATGAAGTTGTGGTGTTGCATTTTAAACTGCAGGGATTACTGTTACTGAGAAGTACTGACAAGACGTATCGAAACGCAAATGATATTAGAATTCTTCAAGGTAGAGTAGAACAACATACAGACCAAGTACAATCACTTTCCATTCTCTATCTCTTGATTTGAATTCCTTCTCCTTCGGCATTTGTGACCAGGTGGTAGCCGCCGAAAAACCTAGAAGAAAGAATTTATACTTACAAGATACACTCGAAAAATGTGTGACAGAAGGCTCAAACAAACGAGTCGAAATTACCATATTTTTTTTTGGGTTCAATTTCTGATTTAATTGGATGTGAGTAATATTTTCCGTATTTACATTTTCTTTAATATTTGATAGAATATTTACGGTGTCATTGGAGATTTTTTCGTGTTTTATTCCCCGCCTTTCTTAGAGAATGTAACCTCGATGGCCTTTTTTCTTATAATCTTTCAGCTATCAATTTCTTCTCATAATAATGGCGGAAATGTACTTGATAGAATGAGTAATTCCATGTGCCACAATGTGATTAACACTAGACTGCGATTTTCCCATTCGTTAAGGCAAGAGCTGATTATGGGTGAAAACCAAATTAGAAGAATAAGTTTCAGGTATTTTCTTTAGGATTTTTGATGATGAGAAAAACCACGGTTCTAGGAGGACTTCGTCCAAACCTTCAGTTCGTATTTATTGGTCAGATCAGGTATATACGACGAACTTTTGTATTGATGAAGAATGAACCCTTCTTCTGTTAGCTGCATTCCGATGCAGGTATGCAGTGTTGTTTCTATTTAACCGATCATATATTTGTAGTTGGAAGTTTGATGATGATTAGTTAAAGTTCGAACAACTCTTGGAATAATTCAAGCTAAAAACCAAAAAGCTAAATAAGTTACGCGACTTTGGTCCGCTGAAGATCGTAACTAGAGTTGTCCGAATTCGGGACGTGTAGCGACTTAATTTTTTATCTGCAACCGAAAAGGTTTTAATTTAACATTACTAACTTATTTTCAAAGAATATGACCCTAAATTTAAGTGACAATAAGCAAAATAAAAATTTTCTAGCTTTTGAAGAAATCAATTTTTTCACTAATTATGCAAAAGAAACCACCCTTAAGAATGCGAAATCACCCCAAATGTTGGTTCTTATTCTTGATAATTTTATAGAGAATCATACCGCCAAATTTCATAATTATTGGTTCATTACGAATAGCGAACACAGAAAGATTGTACACTTTTTGCGTTCGCAATCTCTAATATCTGCTAAACGTATCTGATATTTGGAATAGCAACAAATTTAGTGGTAGTTTTATTTAGAGACTAATTTGTTTTGTTCTAGAAACTAATATTCTCCGAAGTGCATTTGATCAACATTTAGGGAAAGTTGGGTGAATTTTTGCTTTGAAATTTCTATCTAAAGAATATTAAGTCGCCAGTTTTCTATTAGTTAAACAATTCTTAGTATATAGCAAAGGCCAAGCAGATTAGTCTAGATAAATAAAAAAGCCACTGAGATTATCTTTTTTGTAAACATTAGGGATATTTGTATCAAGATAAGAAAACTTTCCAAAAAAGCTAAACTTTTCATTGAAAAACTCCGCAAAAGAGATTATATCCGTCTAGAAATGGTTGATAATAAACCCAATTCAATTTTAATCTCTCACATAAATTCACCTGATATCTAGATCATGCAATAGGCATAAATAGAAACATTTCTGGATATATGTACGTATACCATTGTTGTCAGTATTACTCCCCAAAATTTTATAGGTCTGAACCACTTAAAAAATGTTGATTCAACTTTATCCCCGAATACATCTGAATTCATTAGGTCTGTTCAGTTATTATCGGGTATTAACCGAAAAATCTGTTATAAATCGTAGTTTTTCTGGGAAAATCTGGAAAATCATCCAGGAATGAATCCACGGCATTCCCATCTTCTGATGTATGCAACTTTAATAAGTTACATCTGAGCTAATTTAGAGTTCAGAGCTCATACAAAACAGAAATCCCATTGTGATGATTAAGGCTTTCTAGAAAGAAGAAAGTTTGTTGATCTTACTACATTAGTACGAACGATCTCTGAAGTAAAGAATGTAATAGAAGAACTAGCAAAGTTCATTAATGGCTTTCAGGTCTTCTTCATATCGTACGCCTATTCAAAAATGATAAAATAATCAATACTAAATTCAACTTGAAACTTCCAACTACAAATATATGATCGGTTAAATAGAAACAACACTGCATACCTGCATCGGAATGCAGCTAACAGAAGAAGGGTTCATTCTTCATCAATACAAAAGTTCCTTGTATATACCTGATCTGCCCAATAAATATGCGAACTGAAGGTTTGGGCGGAGTCCTCCTAGAACCGTGGTGAACTCTTATTTCTCATCAACGATGGACATTGATTCAATTTTGTTCTTTGTAAGCTTAGTCAATTTAATCATTGTCTGTGTAATCTGTTCCAACATTCTACGTGGCTGTCAAAAGGAGGTCCTCGTTTAGCCTTTTCTAGCCGATATGGACTCAAGACTTCCCGACTTCTTCTTAAGAATGTAGACCACATACACATACTTTCGGTATCAGAAAAAACCTATGTGGAGCAACAAGAACCCGCTAGGCCATAACAGAAAAAGTGATTGTTGCTAAACGATTAGCAGATGTAAGAGAGGACTGGAAGGAGTGCTTTAAAAAAGGTGAGAAAACAAACATGAGGACTCTACTCCAGATGTAGACGTGATTGAAAATGGCTGCAGAGGTTGTTGGTTCCGAATATATAAATTCAACAAAAAAAAAACACAATATGCATATAAATTAAAATGACCGTAAACAGCCAGTTTGAAATCCTCGCTAATTTGAGCCGAGACAACAACTTGACTCAATCTTGAACAAAAATATTGTTTTACTTCCGTAAAGGGAAGAACGCGAGACAGTGAAAACTGAAGTTTATGGTACAATACTCCAAAAAATGCTAGTGCCTAAACTGGTTTCATAAACTCCGGTGCTTCTCGGTCAGGACAGCTCGCTTGTGGTGACAACAAAATTGTGGGAATTAATAAGTCAAACTCATGTTACAGGACGCAAAATGTGGCAGAAACATTAAAGGTTATTTAAAAAGCGTTCACTTGCACCTAAAGAAGCTTAGATACCTAAATAAGCGATCGCGCTTATCGATTTGAAATCCTCATGAACTTAAAGAGGTTTGATGCCGTTATTTAACATCATGAACGCTACAAAAGGTCAAGAAAATTATCCTTTTTTGAAAAGAATGATAAATAATGATGAAAAATAGATCATCCTTAAGAACATGCAACGAAAACGGTCTTAGTCCGACGTGAAGATCTGCCTCAAATGAGTTCAAAAGCAGAACTTCATCAATGGAAGGTAGTGCTCTTGGTGTAGCGATAGGGAGTGGTGTTTTCTGATCTACTACCAAGGAACTGACCGATCAATTTCTAAGAGTATTGCCGGTAATTAGACAGTTTGAGCGCATCTCTCATCCATCACTATCTGCGGTTATCCGTAAAAAATGTTTGAAGCTTGGAAATCACGTAAACTTGCATCTTTAGACTTCCACTTGTTTCGCTTTCTTCAAAACTTTTCCAATGCAGTCATAATAAATTCAGACGAGGCGGTAAACCAGCACCTTTCCAGTTTCCGCCAATGAAGACTTCTACCAAGCACACCGGAAGATGGGAAAAGGACATCGAACAAAACGGAAAATATATCAATTATCGATTCTCTTTTTTAAAATCGGTTTACTGTCTGGCGCCTATTATCCCAGAAACGGTTGCTCCTATTGATACGAAATTTGGTAGAAAAGTGTGACTTCTGAATCCCGTTGCATGTAGTCACTAACATACATAATTCCACATTAAGTTTAAGGAGGGGTTTCCATACATGCAAAAGGAGGGTGTCATTTTTTTTTTAAACAAGTATACGCAAGCGGGGTATCAAATGAAAGGTTGCGATTAGTACTTTTGAAGCCAATATTAGTTTTGAGATTGGTTGCAAAGGGGGCGAGTGTGGGGGTTCGAAATGGATCAGTTACTTCAAGGATCCGTTCTTCCCAACCCAAATATCTGGAAATAGATATGATCGTCCATGTATATTGTATCTACGCCACAAAATGCTCTCCATATCGATACCTGTTTAAATAAAATTAATAACAGTAAGTTACCATATTCATTGTAAGTAAATTTTCTAGAAATTGACTGGGAACCACCGTAAGTTTATCCTAGAATTATTAAGTTTTGCTGTAGTAAAGGCTATACTATAGAAGATGATACTACCAAGTTTGGTGGACATCACACTATTACTATAAAAATAATAATCGTTGGCGCAACAATCCATATTGGATCAGGGCCTTGAAGGGTGTTAGAGCACTTCATTCAAGACTAAATGCCTATAAATGTATAATAATACGGGATACATAAAACCTTTCTTACCTGAAGCGATTAGCTTCCGGTTTCCCGCCTTATTCATATAAATAAATGACTTTAAGAAACAAAAAAGCGCAATGACTTTTTATTCAACCCGATAGTATCATATTAGGAACAGGACATGACCTCTTCCAAGTCTATAATAGACGACTCTGGAGGGTAGGAAGAAAATTCAAACCTAGGATGAAAATTATGCACCCCATTCCTGAAAGTACAGAATCACTGACGGATTACACATTTCTCTTGGAAGCTCTTTGTTATCTACACTTCTACGATTCGATTTGTGGGTGATATTTTTGGTCGTTGAAGACATTGAATGAATAATTTCGCACGCAAATTATAGATTTCTAAGGCCCAGCGTGGAGTGACAATCTATTATTTACTAATAAGAGCAAGGTTAAGGTTTTACATAGACTGGACTAACCTGATTTGATGATGAGTATCGACTTTTGGTTCACTGCTTTATTGGCTAAGTATTTTTTTTTCGTATATTAAAGATTATATTCTACCCAATACCAGCGAATCCGATCAAGGAATTTTCAATGTATATGTAGACAGATGATAAAAATGGTACTGCGAACAGAAATATGTCAAACAACTCAACAAACTCTTTGAAGACATCTCTTTGATATCATTGGAAACATAATTCTCAGGTCACAAATATGAACAGCCGACGTTAATATTCTGTAAAGTAATTTTGTTCAAACAGTTCAAATGGCGATAAATACCACAAACGCAATAGAGCAACACTTGTTCACATAATCAGAATGGAAGAAGAACATACATATATTAAACTGATGATCCAGAAGTTACAGATAACATATTTTGAAATGAATTGGAATTTGCATCAAATATCATCAACTGGGCACCGTGGCAAGTTAGTAATAGTAATCAAATTGATATAGTATCGTATTTTCATGTTGTCATGGGACTGCATTACAATCATTTTCGTCATGAAACTTTCAAAAGCAACGGGAGGTTTCATCTATTTCTGGTAGCAGTAGAGCCTGATCCTGGAAAAAGCACCATCCCCATATATATTCTCAAGTCCTAGCTAAACATGCTATTTTTGCTTGAAAAATAAGTTAAGGAGCGACTACAAAATAATTACTTGACCCGTGGTGTTCATTGTAGAAATTAGTAACAATTGTAACGTCAAACACAGAAGTAATTATACAAGTGTTAAAATATTATAGTTTGAACAGGCATGAAATTGTTAAAAGAAAGGTGATCTTTTATGTATTTCAAGTTGCTTGCACTGCGTGTTTGGAAAGATGGTATCGATATATACACATGTTTTCAAAATTAGCAAAAAGTCAGTAATTGTAAAATACTAATGTTGACAGAACTTAAGGAAAAAACTTCGCGTGGAAATATTGTTTATTGTTAAAATAAAGACAAGACGGTACTGAATATTATCCACGCAACATGCAGGTTTCAAAGGGCAGTCGGCTCCATTCTCTGAACGGGAAGTGTCTTAATGAATTTAAACTATGATGCCGTTTTACAAAACGACTAAAACCATTACTCTTGGAGTTCAAATATAGCGAAAGACATGACAGTTTTGCAGATGCTCATCCCATTGCAACATGAAAAATTTGCTTTACACTATGTTGTATTGCTTTAGGCTTCATTATCCCTCTGTTTATTTTCACAATGATGATAACCTCGCGGAAGTACAGCAGTTTCCAAAAATTAATCGGCGATTCAGGATCTTTAAGCTTTGACTTATTATTTCCGAGTTATCACAATCTCGGCAGATGCCGAATTTTACCTAATACTAGCACTAAGTGCCAAGCATTTAGGCTCGGATGATCCTACCTACTTAAAAACTAAAGGGGCACTGGTGGTGGTGGCCGGTGGTAGGTCAGTGGGAGAATCCGTCCAGTACTCCCCGCAACATCGAGCACGTATGCAGAATGGTGTACTTCTGCATGGTTTGAACCAGACTGTGCGAAAATCCCAGGACACCAAGGGAAGCCGTTAGGGATTTAGGTACAATACCTGTAGCTGACAATATTATGGGAACTACAACCATCCGCTCGAGACGCCAAATTTCTTTGATTTCCCGAGCCAATGGCTCATAGTTCCCCTTCTTCACGTATTTCCGTTCAATGTTGCTATTATGGGGGATAGCAACATCAATAATATACGCGGAGCGACCCGTCTTGTCAACTCAGTCAGAACTTGCCGGTCCCAATACATGCTGTAAGCAGAACTATCAAGTACTGCTTGCGGCTCATATCGGTAAACCGGACATGTCCCCGTGATCAGCCCATGCTTATATGCAAGGTTTTGATGGATAACCTTACATACAGCATTATGCCTGGTGATGTATTGCACCGGTGCCATAACAGTACAGCCAGAAATGAGATGGTCCAACGTCTCTAACGCCGAACCACACATTCTGCACTGGTCGTTCTCCACCCGTTCTTTCATGATAAGCTTCTTATAAGCTCGGGTGGCGACCACGCCATCCTGAATGGCACACATAAACCCCTCCATCTCAGCAAAGAGCTCTCCAGCGCACAGCCATCTGTTGGACAGATGCAAATCGACAAATGGCTGCCAAAGACAATTCACGTGTTTACCGTGCATTGCCTTCGACTTCCATTCATCGATCCGCTCTTGGTCCGACTTCACCCCACTCAGAGGATTGAAGGATCGATCCTTCAAGTTAAGTGGAGTCAGTCCACAGTCTGCCTTACAGACAGCCGCATGCAAGGGACTCGTTTGCTCTTTGCTGTAAAAATAAGCGCGCAGCGAGTCGACTTGGCGATGATGTTGTGCCGCCACGTCAACCACGCCTCTACCTCCGATGTCACGAGGCAGGTTCATCCGCTCCACGGCAGACTTTGGGTGATGCATTCGGAATTTGGACATAGTTGTCCGTATCCACCGCTGGACGTTTTCCAGATCGGTCTTCGTCCACGGCAATATTCCGAATGCATAAGCCAGTGAAGGGATGGCGAATACATTCAACGCGCCTATTTTATTCTTCCCCGAGAGATGCGATTTCAGCACCAGCCTCACACGTCGTGACTTATTATTATTATTATTATATTATTTCGGCATTTAACCAATAATGCTCCAAAAACATTAAATATTGTCGATTTTGATCATTGTTCAACAATGATTGACGTCTAAGGAGCATCATTTTATTAACTGTGATTGTGGCTTCTACGAAGAATAACTCTTCAACTATAAAAAACAGTCTTCCCATGGCAAAGACATGTGGCAACAGAAAAAACGTGGACACTTTTCAAACTAGCTTGTAAGTAGTAAGTGAAAATTGAATTTTTCGTAGTATATTCGGCTCGAGTGTGAGGCCTTCTTAACCACCCAGGGAACTGCTCCCTTACTTTCTTTCATGTATGTGCCTACTTCAGACATTGCTGTCTGCGACAGCCGGATACATTTGCCTACGCCAGACACAAGGCACTAGTGTGTTTTCAATATGTTTACCTTGCAAATACACTAGGATTTAGTCAATCTGTCGTATCGTGTCGTTCACAATGGGTGTTAGCAAAACTGTCGTGTCGTGTCGGTCCCAGTTGGCGTGCTCCTTGGGGTAATGATTTTTACGGGACAAATATTCACGTTCGGATAACCAGAGAATGTTTTTTCCGTAGTTTCTTATCATTTTACCTATCTACCTACAGATCCACCCGAAAATCAACTATTCTTTCATTCATCATCATCGTTAACGGCGCAACAGCCGGTATCCGGTCTAGGCCTGCCTTGGTAAGGAACTCCAGACACCCGATATCCCTAAAAGCTGCTGATTTGATCGTCATATCTGTTATCGGCTGTGATTTTCGACCCTAGATAGGAGCAATTTTCAACGGTCTCAAAGTTGTAATCTCCGTAAATTACTCGCGAGAACGTAACGTGGTGCGATCATTTTAGATACATATATATCTTCCGTAATTCGTTTTATTTTTTTACGATTTCTTGGAAAAATTGTGGGTGTCTTATCATTTTACCCGCACTGTAGTTTCAACATGAGCTTTCAAAAAACCTGAAATAAAAAAATACGGAGAAAGTCATCTCAAAATTAGGAGTTTGTCAACATTTTTTTCCTCACTCTATAATTAATTATAATCTATTCATTGTACTAATTTAGGAAAATGCATTGAAATTTTTGTGTTTTTTCTTTATTTTCAATTTTTATTGGTAAACAAATTGATTCATAAATTAAGATTATAAATAACTTTGGTATGTGTTCTAGTGAATTAGTTCCGCCAAAATATTTGGTTATAACTAGAAAGCTCCCAGATGGTTCATCTAAAATTGATATTAATTGGACATAGTTTTTGCTGAATTCCATTTGAATTCACTAACTTTAAAGCGTCCTCTAATTTAATTGTTACAAAAAATAATGTTTTGAATAGTTCCAGTGAAATGGCTCTACTGCCTTAAATATTTGTTGAAGGTATTAGGTTTAACAATAATCAGAAAAGCATATATTTCTTCTTAGAGCCTTTGTCAACAAGTTTATCAGCATTGGTATTGCCAAAATTTTTGCCTTTTACTATTACATAATAGTGTTTCGCGTTTCGCAGAAAGCGCCCGGTCGTTGACATTGCTATGCTGTCGGCAATCGATGCAGACACCACAATTTTTTTTCGTCAAAAGCGTCTAAAGGGGTCCTTTTGAGATTCATAAATTTGGCCAGCATAGAGTGGATGTATTGTGGTTAAACAATCACCTTTTCTATTGATGTATGGTGGAGCTATCTTGCGAAACAAATATTATATTTAAGCCGCCCGACATCGTTGATAAATTTTCCGAGTGGAATTGGTATATCAACAAATGGACTTGTCATACTACGACAAGGTAACTCCTGTCATTATCAAGACGTCACCGTAACTCCCTTTCAATAAAAGCCGCAATCGGTTTACGGATCATACTGGCTATATGTTAGTCAACAGTTTGCGCAGTCGAAATTTTTTTGCACGGCCAAGTGATCTGCAAGTGCAAACTATGAAGGAAATTTCAGATTCCTTTACTAGAGTTCAATCATAACGATTGCCTTTACATATCCTACTTTTAATATTGGGTCAAAAAAGGCATCTTCATCATAGCAAACATACATAGGACTTTGCTTCATTCATTTAGTCCTTTTTGAAGTGGGTTTAGTAATCAGTCTTTTACGTAAAAAGCATAGGAAGAGTCTTCTTTGTTGGCTATAGTCAACTTTATTAAAACAAATACTGTGTTTCGGAAATGAATTGTTCACTTCGCCAGTGTTGTTGGACAAAACTTTAAATTGTTTCACAAGCAGGAACTTTCTGTGATACGCGTTTGGTTGGACTGCATGGTAGATAGGCTCAGTTGTAACCACGTGCTCTGGAACTGTCAATACCAGATTTAGTTTTCATGATGTCATTTTAATGCCACGTGTTAGGTGCTAATGTCGATTTTTAAAATTTGTTTTTTCACACATAACATTTTTTGTACCAGTTGAAAAATCCTTCTCAGAAAAATTTCAACTTTTACAACAAGCTTTTGGATCTGAACCTCCAGCTCAGATCAGATAGATAAATAATTGGGAAGGCCACTGCTACTGCCAGTAATAGTGCTTGTTTCATTGGGGACGGTCGTTGGGATCAGCTTTACTATTGGACGCTAATAAATCATCTGCATAGAGCAATGTGTAGGGCCCTGGACGTTGGATGTTTTGTGGGACGGTGTCCATTACAAGAGCAACAAGAATGGCTAAAGGGCGCTTACTTTATGACCAACTGAGATACGAAAAAGTTTTGATATACCTGTCACATTTCGAATTTTACTCTTCGGATCGTAGTAGGCCAAGATAACCCAACAAACGAGTTCCTTTGGCACTAGGTTTTGCCGCAGAGCATACCAAATGAGCTTGTGCATTTTAAATTTTTATTTGAAGGTGGACCATGCGCAAGCCATTTTACGATGGTTTTATGGAAAAAGGAGATAAAATTTATATCGAGACGAAGTCATGATTGTTGTATGACAATGTGTTCCAACAGTTAACTTTGACAGTTCGTTGTTCTTATTCATAGACCTGGCTTTTTGCGATTGGAGAGGCAATACTCCAATATTAAAACCTGTGCCAAAAGGATACCGATTTCAGAATATGAATGATTCAGAATAAATTCGCCACATATCTCAAAGTCACTTTAAAGGGTCCAGTACTGTTTGGGGAAACGAAAATCCAGCTGTGAGAAGTATCTTTATAGGAAATGGATGTACTTTGAAGGGAACAAGGACCACCAACCTGTAAAATTAATAATCCAACAATAAAAAAATATTTAGCCCTACTAGTGCAAATCTATTAAGTTCATTCGAAAAGGCTAAATCCATTTTACCAGAAAATCAAATACCGTGTAACCAACAAAATAAGCCTTTTGATGGAAATCAATAGCAATAAGGTATATACGTCACAATTTAAGTATAATTTGGAAGTTATTTTACACAAAAACTAACTACAATTAAGACTATATGGTAGTCCCACAAATAAAAGGCGCTCCGTATGATAAAGCTGCTACATAGTATCGGAGCAATTTAGGCTTAAAAATATGCTCCCCAAACGTTACAATCAGTTTTAACGCTTTCCATACTTAACAAAGACACATATTTCGAAATTACAATGTAGTCTTTTAGGGTGATTATCGAGGGAAAAAGCCGTTGAACACAGTTTCATATTGGACTTGAGAAAACGAGTTATATTGCAATTGATGTAATGAAACCTAAGAATTAGTGCACACAGTATGATATATAAAATCTAGTTTTGACGAGATTGAAAAATATGTTGAATGGATTTCAATTACGAGTATGTCGGTGATGTGATTACCCGCGTAAGCTGCATATGGTATATCGATTTCAGTTAAAAGAACTGTTGTTTGCTTCGTTACGTTGGCTCGAAATTAATATTGCATGAAACTAAATATTCGATTTCACACCTATCTGAGGTGTTTACGTTTCATTTTGATGATTCTATTTAAGCACGATTAGCTCGAATGTTTCATTTTGAATTTTGCATACGGTTTGAATTGACTTTCAGTGATGACTTGAAAAGTGTGCGAATGAATCTGACACCGATATTGTCAGCAAAGACTTTTCTCAACTGGAAAGCAAAACGTTTAAAGACATTAAATTACACATATTGCTGAAAAACTGATAATACTTCTTCCACCGCATGAAAACAATGGTAGTATACTAGTACAGTGCGTGCATCATACCTATTTGTCATTCCTTTTGTTTTCCTGTTGTTGTATTCAGTTGGTTTAGTTAGGTGCTAGCGTGTGGCAGCGGAAGATCGCGGTTCAAATCCCATTGACAACAGAGGGATTTGCATCGTTACTGCATGACGAAGACCAGTCGATTCAACTGTAAATAGTTACCTGAGTCACGTCCGGCTAATAATCGCGGGCGAGCGCAATGCTATCCACATTGCATTCTAGTGTATCGCTACGGTCTTGAGGGAAGTACTCTAACACACTTCAAGGTAAAATTGCCACTTGCGGAACTTCTGGACAACTTTTTCAACAATCATGAATGCATTCAACTTAGTAATTTTGTAATTTATTCCATTTAAAAAACTTACAAGTTATGAAATGAAAGTTAGATTATCTAATAGACGTTCGCCGTCGTTTTGAAATGAGGCTTTATTGTTGCTTTGTTGTAGTTCTCGGACAGCGTACGGACCTCATATCGAAGAAACTCACCAGGTTCATCTCCAATCGACGAATTTATCCCATTTTGTGCTTCTCAGTAAGACTGGAAATGCTGGTCAGCCAAGTCACGTGTCATTGATAGGAACAAGTGAAAAGCAGAGACATCAAGTGGACTATCTTGCTTACCCACTCTCGCAACATAGGCAGCTCAAATAAATCAGTTACGCCCAGAACAATCGCCTGTGCCAGATGCGAAGACATGTATGACGCTCGCTTACATCTAACAATGGTTGCCATTTACCTCTTGGCTCTTGGTGGGGTATAGCATGTCAACCACACCTACGCCGCATCCTTCGCCATTACCCGAAATGCGCTTCAGCATCACCCACCTCACGATTTCTTGAGATTTCTGCAGTCCTTCAGCCATTGGACCATGGTGCGACGAGAGAGCAAACAGATGTAATCATTGTAGTCGAGGTATTTGAGGAAAGATGCCATCTTCCATTGAATTCCTCTATGACTTCCGGATGACGCAGTATGAAGAACGCCACGGGTAACAAGAAGAAATAACATCGATTGCATGATGCAACCCTGGCTTCGCTTTGGACTTCGAAATCCTCCGAGATATTACCTCGATGCAGCACCTAATATTTTGCGCTATCATATTTCACTCTGATAATAGCTAATATTTTTCCCGAAATGCCCTTCGTACTGTGTTGATATGGTCAATGTAAGGGGATCAGGAGCGGAAACCAGCCTTCTCTCTGTCGATCAAGCTTTCGAGGTGCTCTCTAATGCGTTTGAGGATTATTTTAGCTATTATCTTTGCCATGGCAAGAAGCACGCACCCCTCCAATTATTACACACAAAACGGGTGCCCTTTTTATAAACTTAATGATCATCTCCTTCTTCCACTCTCTGGGAAAGATCTCGGATTATCCATACAAGTGGAAGTAACAGACCTGCAGTGAATGCAGGTGCAGCAATAAATGGCACTGCCGATGGAGCTCAAGTGCAGCAGGTTTACTCCATTTGAGTGCATTGATGGCTGAAATGATTTCTCTTCTGCTTGGAGGAACAGTGCGTATTCGCATGTTACGGTGCCTAGCCATTTCATCCACAAGAGGATCAACATCACCAGATGTGATAAAATCAAGAACCGTGGTTCTTTTCTTTCTTGGGTTGCTTATCATCGTGGATTAAAACCGTTAATGTCCTTCACATCATCGAACCACCCACATGTAAGCTATTCCGTGATGCGTGGATGCCCTTTTCTTGCGGCGCTGAGTTCGAACACGTTACGCCCACCATCGCCCGCAAAGTTTTCAACGCCTTGTAATCATCGATCCGCTTCTACGATCACACAGTCAGCCAAATCTCATCTCTCATCTCAGCATTTCTGATGGCAGCCGAATGCTCATCGATATTCTCAGGCCGTCCGATCAGCACGATAGCTTTCCACTGTTGAGCGACAGCTGGATCATACAAGCGGTCAATGTTGAATTTGAGGGGTCGCAGCTCTCAAACCCTGCGAGAAATGGTGGACGCAACAAGCCAAAGAATGCAAGCGACCATCAGACGGTGAATTCTTTCAAGAATGATGTTAGCGCTTCACTTGTTACACATATCCAGAAGATGTGTGTAACATGTGCTACTGCTGAACGCAGTGATCAACCTGGTTGCTCGTACGCGGCCGGTTCCTTGAAACCCAACTGACCTTATGACAGGCTCTGTGCTCGAACAATGTGCCACCTATGGCGAGGCGGTGGAACCTCGTTGCCATCCGAGGTTGTGTTCACATTTCGGTAGCAGTAAAGTTTCATAACTTGCAAGTTGCTAGCCTACAAATTTCTTTCCCTTTAAGTCACCTCTTACGGCAAGCGGAGAAGACTTTGAGTGTTTAGACTGTTCTGCTAGTATTATTTATTTATTCGCATATACCAATATTTCGGCAACCACCTGTTCCCTTCATCGGTTCCCGAAATATTGGTATATGCAAATAAAATAAACAATAATAACGTAACCCTCTAATTATTTGAAATAATTTAATCGCTAGAAACAACGCAAGATTACATTTAGATAGACTTTGAGCGTATTCTTCAGCGCCAGCACACTGGGCTACTACATAAATAAATAAAATACGTGAAGCTTGAAGGTATTAACCTACTGCCCTGCTAGCAAGCAGAACCTACATTATCCAAGTATTTGTTGAAAATTTTCGGGCCGAATTTGTAAACCCCAAGGGACACATACTACACTTCAACCCTAACTTAAAATGTCTTCTTATTTCCACATTTAATTCTGTGCTTTCCGGACGTCATTTTGATACCATTGATGACATCAAGCAACATTTGCCGTGGACCTTGAAGCAGATTTCCGGAAGTGGAAACTTCGCTGGAATAATTGTGTCTTTAGAGGTGCAGAGCAAGTACATAAGGACAAAAAGCATTGATGCTTCAATTGAATTTCTTTAAGGACAGTACTCGTAAGTTCCTCCTCACAAGATCGAAATCTTCTCATCAATTTACAAAGCTATGACTTTGTTGATATTCCATGGTACAACTCGCTTTCAAATACATAAATCAAACAATGGAAAATACTCAATAACTGATATCGAAATCAACCACGTTGATAATTAAAAGCGCATTTCCAAAATTGTTTCTAAGTTCAAATAAAGCTAGAGGGATAAATAAGCTCCGAAATAATATGCAGATTTCTATCGTTTTTGCTGCATATCTAAATTATTAAAGTTAACGTCAGCACCATTGCCACTGATTTTTCATTAGCCCAGCCAGAAATTCGTTAATATACATCTTAATTGCTGATTTTATATCTTTCATCTGTCGAAAGTTAGAAACAAAGAAAGAATGCAGTCATAACAAAAATGTTATTTTCGTCCATCATTGAATTAAATGCAGATTAAATCAATTTGTTTGTGATTTCATCTGTTTGATTAAAAAAATAAGTTCGGTGCTTTCGTTTCTTTGTTTGCTTAAGATTTGTCACACCACACCACGATATCTGCATTCACCAAAGCTAACACTTTGATCAAATCAGTTCGATTCAAAAACTCCATTCTATAATGAATCTTTACGCTTCATTATTTTTGTTTGATATCTTGCTGGGATTATCTATCCACCGCATAAAATCAAAACAACATTCGCCACTTATCACAATGTTTACTCTAATTAAAAGTTCTGGAAATTAAAGTAAATCACACTCCGCCAAATCAACCGACGGAAAGTTGTTTTAGTCGCATTCAAGGCAGTTGATGATGTGACTTTGCTGGTGGTTATCTGTCCAACATTTTTTTTTGTTTTTAATTATTCGGAGCTGATTATTTGCACGAGGTGTAAAAATATTACTATGATTACATTTTAACAAGGTCAGACGAGATGGGCGAAGTGAAATGAATGAGGTGATATCAATTGTCATTGATGCTTATCGGTTATTCTGTAGGTGTGATAATAAAGGCTCGCGCTTCAATGTGGGATTAACAGCAAATGGGTTGTGTGTTCGGACCTAACGGGGTTGTTTCCCTTCTTTACGAAATCAATAATGAATGAATAAGATTGTTATCAATATCCTATATTGGAATGGGCTCAATGAGATAAAGGAATGAGACTCAAATTAGCGATTTAACATGTTCCAGCGGGTTGCGCAGAAAGGAATTACCTCTGATATTGGCCGTCGTACAGTTGCTCTCGTTCCATATTCTCCTTTTGTTGTGAATTCATCGATTCTTTAAGATGCGACGACTAATTTCCGATTCAGCAGCTACGACGAAATTTATATATTTATTCTATGCCTTCTACTCGACTTATAACACAACGACAGACCTGGCAAAGTGAACACATTTTATAAAGGAGCGTCCGCTCCTTGCACAGACCGAAAGCTGCTTGCTCAACAGCTAGCTTGTACCGTGTACCAATATAAAATTTATGTTATTACGTATAAAGGAGAAATAGATGCCGCAATAAACATAACTATTAGACTCCCTGAAGGTGAAACATCGACAAATGATTTTCCGAGCCAATTAAAGAACGTTATCATTGATAAGGCCACAGACATATTTGGATCCATTCGTAAAAAAATCGGAATGACTGGTTCGATGATAATTGTAAACTAAGAATAGAACAGAAGAACACTTCATACCGGGCAATGCAGCATTTTCAAAGAACGCGAAGCACAAACAGAAAAAGGAAGCCTGGAAAACCAACAGGTCTGTGAACTCGAGAAACACTAGGAACATTGGCACCAATCGCGGAAGTTTCACCAATAAGTTAGCAAGATGAAACTCTATGCAACTCGATACCTACCCTGCCAGGATAAAGAGGGAAATCTGATTTTAGGCGGTTTGGGCATATTGAAGCGATGGGTTGAGTATGTTGATAAACTGCTCAACAATCAGAATATCAGCGAGTTGGAGGCCTCTTCAACTGAAGATGACGTTCTGTCTGCCATTGCCAAGCATTAAGGAAACGATTCTTCCGCTTAAGAATACTAAATAGCTAAGATTTTTTGTTAGATCAATTTAATTACAGCCGAAGTGGTTAAACATGGAGGAGACGAACTACATTTAAGCAGTTGCTCAACTCATGCTCAAGGTTAAGGTGAGCGAATCAATGCCTGATGATGGTTGTGAATGAAATAATAATAATAATCGTTGGCACAACAATCCATATTGGATCAGGGCCTTGAAGCGTGTTAGAGCACTTCATTCAAGACCGTAACGGTACACTACAGTATACTGTAGGAGGCAATGTGGTCAGCATTGCGCTCGCCCAAGATTATTACGCTGATTTGACTCAGGTACTCATTCATACTTGAGTCGACTGGTATCCGACGTCAAATCACGATACAAATCCCACTGCCACCAGTGAGATTCGAACCGCGACCTTCCGTATGACAGCCTTATGCTCTTACCACTCAGCTATCCGGAATGAAACCCGGCGGAATATTCTAATTTGTATTGGTGAAGATAATCCAGCCCGGAGAGTTTATAGAGACAATATATTTGGTAGCAAAGAAGGACGTGGCAGACCCTGCCTCAGATGGAATGGATCGTAGGCCAAGATGCAATCAGCTAACAGGGATATAAACTTGGTGGACCTCTGCAGAAAACTGGCATGTCTGCAGTTTTATAGCAAAGCAGGCCTAGGTCAGAAACCGGTTGTTGCGCCGATGATGATGCTGATGTTTAATTCGATGTGAGATTCGTTTAAATCACGTCTAATATTTTGAACAACGAATACATGAGCTTTTTTGCGAGAAAACTTAGCTTAGCAGAGGAACGTTGATAATAAGTTTTATGATTACACATATTCCAAGGGCAGCCATATAGAGATGCAAAATATTAAGCAGAAACAGAATTGTCTCCTGTGGGAAGCTGTGGATATATTCTAATGATTTTCTAGACAAATTTACCACATATAACAAGGGTTGTGTTCAGCGAACCAGTTGGCGACCCTGTCAAAGTCCTAGAAATTTTAGAAAAGAACTGTCTGTATTTACTGGAATGTTATTGCCTGTACGATAGTGGCGGAATATCAGTTCCTCTATTCCGTTACCGGGTTCGAATTTCGGTCCCGATCTTTTTCATATTTCTGTCGGCTTTCATCATGTTGTAGCCTTATATTTTGCACAGCATTATTAAATGTGATAATAATGGAAATATAGCGTAATTTTACTTAAAAAGAAGCCAGAGAAAATCAAAAAGAAAGAAGATAACGTGCGAATGCCTTATACTTAAATTCTGTTAGATAAGTCTTCAAATTATTTTTTTATGGTACGTTGATAGTACTGTCGACCATTATGATGTTCAGTTTGCGTACCATCTGTGGTTCAGTTTGATGCGATTAATTTATGGTGGCTTGTAATCATATACCTCAAGATCGTTCTCCAGACAGTTTGCGAAACAATGTATTTTCCTACAATTTGTATTTCGGATGGAATTTTGTGTAGAATCATTGAATATGTAGCGAAAGGCAAGATTCAGTGATTTAGTCTTATGCGAAACGTAACCGATGATTAACTGGCCAGTGATTTGCATCGTTCTGTTCGTCCAGTAAGGTCTCTAACTGATGAAAAATTGAGAAATGAAGGAAATGGTACTCCAAAATCGATATTATAGCTCAAGTGAGTTGAATTGTTTAATTGCCTCGAAGCAGTTCGGTCACACGTAATCGCTGTTTTGGATGTGATCCACTTAGCAGCAAGACTTGCTCCAAATGAATTGAATTCTTTATGAGTGCTGAAGATCATCTGCCGAACGAATGAATTTGCTGCTTCTATTTTAGAATCGCTAGTGGCCCTACCTTAGTAAAATGCAATATCTTAGGCTGAATTTCGAGTGATTTGCCAAGGACAAATCCATGAAAGATGGTGGATTTTTTTTTTAAATAAAGGGATGGAATCAATTCGCACTCTTCGAATCAGGTCTTAATTCCGACGTTAGTTGTAAAGAAAGGCAAGGTACGGGTTGAAAGGGGCACATTAAAATCAAGCCCTCATTCTCAGAAATTACCCAACTTACAAATATGAAGAAAGTTATGATAATGCCCTTACGTATCTAGGCCTAGTCTGACCCTTGTATTACTATATTATGAAAAGCACCGAAACCCCGATAAGATTACTCTAAGAGTTAAACATTTAATGCAGCATGTATAGAGCGCGATACTGGAAAGTTTGGTGGACATTTTACCATTGTGAATAAACTTATAGTAGGTCAAAATTGTCTCTTTTACGTAAATTCATTTCACGTTACGGCATAATATACATATATATGTCACTATCAAGGGTGAATAGTCTGACACATTATTATAAATACATATACTACAAGCCACAAGCTTTATACAAATTTATAAACAATTTATAAAACTTTTCATACTCTGAATGGCATCCATTATAGCTTATGCTTAGAAGCTGCTTGTGGAGCCAATTAGATTGCGACTCCAAACTTCAATAATTGTTTGAAAAAATACAAATACTAATAGTTTCCTAAGAAAAAGTGATTGAATTGTTTGATGGAAAATCACTTGTTGCTTGATTGTATACCTTTTTTCAATAAAATAATAATTCTATTCAATTATTGAAGTGAATACCATCAAAATACGAACTTTTTGTTTAATTTCCTCAAGTATACAGAGCGTATAGTGATAAGAAAAATTGGAGAGCCCTTTATAGGTTGCACGATTAGATAAACACCATAGATATGGTCTACCCTCTTGATTCTAATCTGTAAATAATAAAAACATCCAAATACAGTACTTTTGTTTATTTCTGTCAGTTTTGCTGTTTATTATTGTTAACAATAGTTGATTTTATACGTGGTTATTAATTCAGTTCTACAAAGTTACGGAAAATAGATTTTTGTGGTTTTAAGAATAGAGGTTGGTTTAATTACGCAATTTGATAATGGGAGCTTAATGATGACAATATAAATATTATTCGTCTGATAGCGACTATCACGTGTTATGATCGTTTGATATAATGCATGTTTGTAGGTCAAATTAGTTGATCACTCACATTTAATTCTGATAGTAAGTTATGTTGGTTATTGTTATGAGGAAAATTAGCCTAAGCTTTTCCGGTTGCCTTAGGAAAATTTATTATGTTAATAATATATGCATACGTACTACATATATGAGAAGAGGGAATATTTTCGGCCTGAGTGATATAAATTTTTGAGATGAAGCTGCCTCATGTTATATCGGCTTCATGGAGGCAGAGTATGCATCGTAGTTCAGAATATGGTATTTTTATTTCAAATTCTGTATTTAAAATTAGTAAGAATGGGAAAATATAAATTACTTTATCGTTAATATTTAGTGGGAAAGCCAGGTCAAAGATCTTTCGCCGTTGCATTTATAACGATAATATTTGCCACCCTACTTTAGTGGAACTCGAACTCATTAGAAAGATGACATTAAGTTTTTATATTGATAAGCAGCATATTGATATGTGACTTTAACTTTTCTTTTAAGCTATGAAAACTATACTGTAACATTTTAGAAAACTTAACATCGAACAGTTCATGAAAGTTCATTCAGTCGCTAATCCCCAATCGTTGGATCATTTGATACTTTTACTTTCTAAAATGGATGACAAAACGAAAGGCTTAGAGAAGTCACGCCGTTTAATTTATTGTTTAATTTGGAGCGCACCGGATCTCACCAGCAATATCAATTCCACGCCAATAACAATATTATCAAATTATTGCGAATGATTCAGCTAAAATACATTCGAGAAAAGATGCTGAGTGTTACGGTGAAAAGAAAGAAATTATTCAATGAAAAAATCATATGAATAAGCACAAAAGTCAATGTTCGATACCCAATTTGGGATGCCACTTTGTGAAGTAATATAACTTAAAGTCAATTTACGGTGGGTTGTTGGAAGACGTATTTTATCATTATAGATTTGGTACTTGAAACTGAAAACTGTTCTGTGTTACACAATTTTGACTTGTTATTGAGTTGGAATCCTTTTACTGGTATCTGAAAACAGCAATGATAAGTTTTTTGTTTGGCGATATGTTCAATCACGCGTCCGATGCTTTTCCTGTGGCAATGGATGAAGGTGCGGTCCTTTTAAGTGATTCTGCTTTGTATAACAACACGGACAAGGACATGATTTGGAAAAGACTCAACTTGTCGACATTTAGAAGGCCTTTCAATTCCGAATTTTTTGCAATTGATGCGTTTGTAAGGTTTTTGTATAAACACAAAAACCTTATTAAAATCGGTTCACTGTTCGTCCGTCCGCCTGTCTGTCTATCACACTCGATTTACTCAGAGAGGGCTTCATCGATTGCTGCGAAATTTGGTGAGAACGTGTGGTTTCTTACATGTTACGGGAGCACCATTTTGTGCTGAATTTTAAGGGGGCTTCCCATACATGGAAAAGGCGGGTGTAAGTTTTTTTTCACAGAAAAGCCGATGTTCTTTCTGACATGAAGTAAAACCTAGGGGAGATACGGCAGAAAATGTATGCCCCAAAAAGTGAAACCGGTCTCGATCTCAAAATTTACCAAACCGAAAAATCTGAAAAAAATCTCAGTATATGAAATCTAGGCCTCAAGTTACATCCTACTCCGCAATCTGCACAAATAAAATTAATAATAGTATATTACTGTTTTAGAGACTTACCGGAAAGTCCCCCTTGAGTTCATTCGAGGAGTACAAAACGTCAGCATAGACGATAGTATGGGACATAATCCTGAAAAGTTTGAAGGCAATCGGACTATTATTAACAAAGTTGCAAGAGGTCAAAGTTTCGCATTTCAGGTAAATTTATGGCACCCAAGACATGTATGACCTCATCATCATATAAAGTGAACTTATATGAACGGTGGGTTCGTGAGAACGTTTTAGTTTTCCTTTTTTGACTTTTTTTATTTATTTGCATTTCAGTCTCAATTACTTAAGGTAGACTTGTGTATGTACAATATATGTATAGTATATGCTAATAAAGCTAGCCGGTAGTAACCAATATAATAGATATGTGTGCTCTGGCTATTAGCGGTTTTCAATTTATGTACCTAACTTTTTATGCACGGAGTAAAGAAAGATGCGTTACATCAATTTAGATGCGTATATATATATGCATGCATCGTCATGCGGTAATAGACAATGTTTGTTTATTTAGGGTGAACACAGTATTTATGTCGTTGATTTGTATATACATATATATATCTTGGGGTTTGGCAAAATATGATGGAATATTTTGTATTCTTAGCTATGTACGAATGGAAAATCGTGCATAGCGAGTTTCTCAAACGAGATGAACACAAAACTTTTATGCCCGGCTACCGGTATCTGGACTTATTTGATGCTATATCTGCGAAACTGAATTACTTCGGGGAGAAGCGAACAACCACTTGAAGAAGTGTTGTTTGGATACTAACAATATCAACTTCGAATGTTTCTTTTCACGTGTGTGTAGGCCTGGTCTCTATTCTGTTTAGACGCATTTTTCTCCAAAATGTTTCGATTCCTAGATACCTTATACACGGTCTACCATAATTTTTTTTTTCCGTTTGAGATCGGATTGAAGTAAGTGATCAATTTCGGGACCCCCCATTTGAAATCAATGTCAAAACTAATATAAAACTAATATTCGGGAAGTACTAATCGGGGCCTGCTTCTTACCTTACATAGCCATTTTCGATGCGAAAAATTGTGCATCCCTCTTTTATGTGTATGGTGTATGTAACAATCATAATACGGTTCAAAAAGTTGTTTCTTAACACCAGTTTGACCGAGCAATCGCAGAACAGTAACAGAAAATGGCTTCTTTGCAATATACATTCCTTGCGAGGCATTTTCAAATATGCCTGCATGACGGTCTATTGAAAAAATAATTTCGTTGTGGAGCATTCATCGCGAAATCATAAATTGTATGGAGCCAGTGGGATGAACTACATTCTTGTGTAGGCGTTTCTAGATCTACCTCGGAAGCATGAGAATTGATTGCTGATGAATCGTGTGGTGCATTAGTCAGACCGAATGAACAAGAATGGAATTTGGAAGAAGAAAGAAATTAGTGATAAATGCCACTGTTAAATATTATTAAATGGCGGTGTTGAATATTAAAACGGAGAGTCTTGGGTTCGTCATTTTTCTAGTATACTGTTGTGCAGTGTTCCATCATGTCAACGTCAAGCCGTACGCATCTTTGTTGGCCCAACAAATATGAAAGCCTGGCCGGTAAATTTTCATGCACGCACCCCATAGTCTTGATATTATACTGTCTGATTATCATTTATTCTGATATTTGGAAAACTGCTGGTTTGAAATTGAGTTTAAGCGACGCATGTGAAAATCGGAAGACTTCATTTTTATCAAAAAACAACATCGGTGGCGTACAGCAGTTGATGGTAGAAAATGAAGAACGTTTGGACAAACAAAGTAATTTTGAATATAAAAAACACCTAAATTTTAACTACATACAAAGGTCCTATACTTTATTCAATCTGATGTAAGAGAGCAATGTTCAGGTTTTCATCTGATCTGATTGATAGATGTGGTCGCGGGCCAAACAGCACCGTAATAGATCGACCCATTTGATATTGTGAAAGAGGAGCTGGCGGCCGAGAAGGTAGAATGACATACAATCGAGAACATTAATGTAAGCACTATATATATATGGGAGCCCCATCGTAAGAAATGTTTCCATTTGGAATTGCGTTGCCGAAAAGCTTGCAAGGAACTGATTATAGTAAATGTTTGATTTTACAAAGGTGTTTTGAACTTCTGCATCAAGGTGATTTGATTATGATTATTTGATTTCGATTACACCAAAAACACGAAACAGCTTTGAATTTGATTTATTATTTACGATCATTACATAACGCTATCATTGACATGAGTATTTTTGTCGATAGTTTAATTTGAGAACATCTTGAACGGGATGGTTGCTTTTGCAGATTCCAATTTATACATTGAAATGAGCAGTCTTGACTCAGCAATCTTTCTTTCTCCTCTTGTTATCATTTCGGAGAATTTTATATTGCTCAAATAGTGGATGATAATTCTCGTACATTAATTCATCAAACATTTGAGCGGCTTCAATTCTTCTGGGCTAGGAACTATTTATTTGGCTTCTAGAATCATCTGGTACATACTTCTGTACGTGACAATCAGAGTAACAAAGGAGCAAACCGAGCAAAAGGCCCAAATGTACCCATTTCGTCCATGGGTTATCAGCTACTCGCAACAATTGCAAAAATTGAGTAATTGTGGCCATTGATCAGAAGAATGATTTGTCATCATCCTATTACTTTTTCGGGTCACCCTCCAATACTAGACATGATCAAGCAATTAGTACAATATACTAATTAATGTGTATTTAAACAAATTTACAAACATTCGTAGCCTAAAAAAATGATTTATACTTAGCATATGTACACACGCGTAGAAATGGATACGCTGCGTATATGTAAAATCTGATCTACTTAGCGCTGGACATAACGTCTTTTAAACAAGGAATTAAACTCAATTAAAGTGTGTACGCACAGTTCAAAGTAATTTTCGCTTATCATCATTGTCTTGATTACTCCGTCTGAAAATCATCAGAGGAGGTCTACAACAAAAAACTGCAGGAGTCAACTCCCAGTTTGTCCGCTCCACATGCAATTCGTTCTATAGTCGGCACTGTCGGGTATCGCTAAATGGAAACCCAAATATGAATGTGATGTTAACAGACGCAGTAAACTAACATCAATTAATTAATTCTGCTAAGCAATTAAAATGGGACAGAAAAAGGAAAAAAAAACAATCAGATTCTGAATTCGTGGCACACAATCAAGCCATTTTCTTGAAATCTTGCATGTCATCAAGCCAAATCACCAGTATTTGATCTTGAATAGATGAAGTGCTGCGTGATAGGATCAATAAGAAACCGCGAGTTAGCGCTCATAAAACACAGCGAATTGCTGGCTGATCATCACCATTGGGCACTCGAATAAATCCCAGTATAGACGCCTGCATTACAGTCTGGTTTTTGCTTGGAAAACAACTTGCGACCCATGGGTCTCTGCAACAATATTCCGGTCGCAATATACTGCAATGTAACCGCTGATTTCGTAACAGGCCAGGAAAAAGGTTACTACGAGCGTAATGAAACTGCATATACAACATATATATGAATACGTTTGAAACCTCAAGTACGCGGCCGAAAACCTAATTCATTTTGTTTACTAAGGTGTGATCGGACCTGGAAGACATTCAACCACCTCAGCCGCCGAAAGCGTGATCTGCCTTTTGGTATTTGGTGTTCGTAATTATTTCTTATTAATTCGTTGCAATCGATTTGAATAACAACTCATGGCCAGTCGATTAACTTGCCAATATTTACAAGCTACACGAAGTAGTAACTCATACAGAGTATTGTACATATGTAGCACCTACATATATGGCTGAATCTATATGTGTACATAGGCAGTAGTTGCACTGACCTTGCGCATATTGAGTTTGAAAAAAAATGTAAACTATTCCCAGCTTGGAATCGAATATGTTCGTGGACATGGAGAAATTCGATAATTAGAAATGGGAAATACTTACAATATCGTGAATTCTGCCTGTCAGCAGGCAAAACAACATTGTTATCACAAGGGCGTGACAGACTACACGGGGCAAACAGGTATACGGAGGAATATATAGTTGAATAGTACACAGAAATTATAAACGGTTCTGAGAGGATAATGGGTTGATTTTTGGTAGATTTGCAGTTGCAGATTGGCGTCAATCACAATAACATAATTATGGAAAACTGATCGTTTATGGGAATGACTGACGGACTGACGAATATTAAAATGTTTAAATAAAATCTATCTGCTCCCAGGGCAGAGGTGGGACAGCCTCTGATGAGTTGCCTCTGCTCTGGACGAAACCGTTAGTCCCTATTTTTAAATGCTTGGGTGCCATGCCCCAAACGAGGGATCCGTGGACCAAAAAACGTGAGAGTAAGTTGCTCTCCATTTGCTCCGGCCCAACATCAAGTGGATGTGGACTTAGGATCCCTCACTATCCTAAACAAAAATCTGTCAATCCGACTGGACTGATGATAAGCTGAGTGAAATGCAGTTGCCATTGTGTTGTTAATCGAAACTTCATTTCCGGATATGCAAACATCATTTGCGGATATGATTTGTTTTCTCACCAGGCCATGGACTTTGGCCAAATGGCTCTGGATTTGGAAAGAAAGGCAAGTAGAGTTGGGCTGAAGATAAACACCAAAAAACCAAGGTTTTCAGTCCTACCGGTCATCGTACTCTCCCTATCTGCATAGGCAGAGCATCGAAAGCGTCGATTAATTTATATATCTAAGAAGCGTGGTTAACGCATTAACAGCGTTACATCCGCTTTGCCTGTCTTGTCTAAAATCTGGAAATGCAATTATCCCAATACCGAGATCAAGTTGAGACTAATCTATACTAGTGTTCTTTCTGTTTTGCTATATGGGAGTAGCCCCCGGAAGGTGACTCCACTGTCACTTGAAAGTTCCAAGCTTTCGCGAACAATCTTCTGCATCTTGTCATCGGAGTGCGCTGGCCCGATATTATTGAAGTGAAGAAGTTGGTCGGCGGACAAGCCTGGTATACGTGCGCAATATAATCGAAAGTCTGAAGTGGTAGTGGATAATTGAATGTTTTGTACCGCAAAATTCTATTGAATTTTCCTGTCCTCATTATTTGCCGATCGCTCATCGGTTAGATGTTCAATGCTGATAAGATTCTCGTCAATTCTGACATACTAACTGAACCCTAGCTCTGTGCCAGCCACGATCGTTTTACTGTTTTGTCTCAGCACCTCAGCAAGTTGAGGACCGAAGGATGTGCAGGAAATCGATTACAAAAGGCTGTCGCTAAACTTGCCTCTGCCATCGTTAATCGAATTATCTCACTTTGCCGGAAAAATGCGCGATCCCCTGATCCATCGGTCGTAATTTGCTGCTGGTATTTGGAAGACAAATTTATTGCATCTCAACTCTTTCAGATCAGGAAAGCAGTGGCATTGTCTAGTAAAATTAGAAATAACTCCTATTGTTGTAAATAATTAGAAATAAAATCAATTGCCATCCAGGTTTCGTAGTTCACAGGCATGTGAGGTTCCGATTTCTGAAGCATCTGGGATTTTGTATTTACTAATGACCATCAATTCTCTTTCTTCAGTTCCCAACAAGTTTGCTGCAGCTAGAATCGTTATCCTTTCATTTGAAAGCTTGCTATCCGAATGGGGTTCCCTTTTGAACGTTAAGGTGTTACTTAGGATACGAATATAAAACAAGTCAATTTAGGCAGGGATTCATGTCTTCCTAAATTTAATTGTGAAAGCGTTCGCTTTCGATTGTAAACCAATGCCTGTCATAGGAAGGTTTATATTTCGCTGTTATGAAAACCATTTTAGAAGTCTTTAATCTAACTCATCACGTTTGGATTCTTTGAATTTCTGTGTATCTAAGTTTTGATTTTCGAAATTACATTTCACGATTTTCGGAAATAGTTGAGATAGTAGGAAAAGCGCGACTAAAAAGAACTGACCTACTCCAGTTGGGGAACTAGAATTAAACATCGTTCCCACTTAGTAGTGTGCACTTGCAAAATGGAAGCGAATGCTGAATAAATCAATCAATCAATCAATCGTGTTTCTATAGTGAACCGTGTCAATATAACATCCTAGAAATAATTCTGTTGGTACTAACATCACATGTTGGTATGTATCTTACTTGGCTATCGGTTCTATAAAGTTTACCTACGAAATTTGAAAAAGAAATACGAGGCTATTACAAGTCGTTACTGACCATGGGAAGACGTACCTGACTCAGCCGCCGCGAAGCAAACTGATCAAAGGTTAGTTAGATTTTTGAAATTCAAACAGCAACTACCAAGAGTCTGCTGTTTACCAATTCAAGTACTGATGGACCTTATACAATAAAAGTGGTCAATGATATCTGAATGTTCGTTTGCATCTGAAGCTGTTTTACCGTCAATGATACTTTTATTTTCTACAAACCTATCCGGGTGGATATCAATACACTTAATAAGAGAAGCTGTCTGTAATTATGACGTACCAATTATTATAGGTGATTTCAAACATCCATTTCCTTACATATGTTATGGAGCATGCATTTCTGATCTTTCAACACCGGATACTTTTTGGGGGTAATTTGCCTTTATCGCACTATAATATTTACTATAATAAGAAGTACATGATTCTTTTGGAAAAGTTTGTATTTTTGACCTCATCCCTGGAGCGATGAGGAGTTAATACAGGACAGGGCCCTTCTTTCGAGGCTTTTTTGTTAGATCATCAAGACATGGTTTCTGTTTTCATCTCCACCCCCAGATAGAGAAAGGGTGGGGAGGGTGTGCAAAAACAAGGAAAAGGTCTGTGGCCATTCTCCGTTAAAAGTGAAGACGCCTTACGTTGGGGCTATTTTTATGTTATAACGGTAGGATTTAATTTGAACTCCATTTCGCAGGGGAAAGAACGACGTGTGTAAGAGTTATAATGGACATCCCTTCGCGATTTTTCATGGGCTTGAGGGAGAGGGCCTGCGCTTCTTCTTCAACGGAATGAAAGCATGGGGCTCCTTCTACAAACCCTCCCCAACCTCTCCATCTAACAGAGTTGAAGCATTACTATGATGATATAAAAAATACTTTGAATGGTCATTATTTTTTGAAAGGGGACCGCCATGAGTTTTTTTTCGGAGTCGGAAGAGACGGCTCTCCTTTTTGCTTTTCCTATACTGAAAATTCAACCTTTAACCACTGGTGTTGTACATATTTTTAAGATTTTGAGTGAGACAAATCCTTGTTAAAATCAATTCAATATCTGCTTGTTCGTCTCTCCGTCTGTTACATGGAATTTACTCCGAAATGGAGCGCGTGGAATCATTTTGTATTGGGTTTAACGGGGGCTTCAAATATATTCGAAAAGAGGGTTTAACATTTTTTTTTTATAGAATATGGTCATGTGCGGTATCAAATGGCTTCATCAGTACTTTTCGAAAATCTTATTTCTAATATTGGGGAAAAAGCCAGGAAGTGAGGACCTAAAATGCTACCGTAATAAAGTGCACGTTAGTATGAATCGAAAAATAATTTGGGGTAAACACAGAATTTCTTAGTATGGTGCTTGTCCCTATGACACGAGCGCCTAAGAAAGTAGCGTTTTTAAAATCAGCAGACTGTGATTAAATAAGGCACAATATCAGCTTGCCAGCTTTCTGTTGAAGTTTCAGGTTAGTTTCGAGTGGCATATGATACAAGGACACATTAGAAATGGCTGCACAAATTGGGATAAGAATTAGTATATCCAAAGTCTGGTCCATTCCATTGGTGTAAAGGCTTTAAAGGATACTTTAATTTCCTTGCTGATTTACTAATATCCAATTCTTCAAACGTCTTCATGTTATCATTCTTCCTGATGAAAATAGATCTGCCGATGATTTTAGCTATTTTTTGCGTGCGGCAGACAGTACCAAAGAAAGGTATCACCTGAATTATCATTACATTTCTTTTATCATTTATTAACACTTAATTCGTATTATTATTCGTCGTAAATCATTTAAAGTAAGCAATGGATGTAACACTCGCTGGTTGCATCGCAAAAAATCCAAAGCACGGGGAAGTACAATTGGAATCTGAACAAGATGAGAGTAGTTGAATATTAAGTGAATTTATTAACAAATAGTACATAAGTGCATAATCTGTATCCAACAACTGGTTTAGCATATGAGTCTAGGCTCGCGTTTACACCTGAGTTTCGTAGTTTCATATAAGACAGGTTACCCAAGTGTCTCCATGTGATTAGAATTTCATAAAGACGAACTCCACGAAGGTGCTTTTTCTGCGAATTTGTTTTATTTTCATATGGTCATTGGTATGAATATTTGTTTTCGAGATGAACGGCAGATGAAAATCATCCACATTTGAAAATGTTGCTTTAAAGGTGAAAGGTTGGAAGATTTTTTTGGACTTAATATTGCTGTATATTTGGTGACTTAATTCTTTTGGGTTGTTGGATTGCTGGATTTTGTTTTGCAGCAAGGTTAATAAAAATATCCTTGTGCTAAATACAACATTTTTGTAAACAATATTTTTATTGTCCCCTCTAAACGAAAACTCTCCTTCACAAATATTTCTAGCAGCAGCTGGCAGTGCCCCGCTATACTTGCTGCAGCCTGCGGGAATGTTAAAATCCGACAGCAACGGAAATTTATCATCTAAAGGCCGCTGCGTCATTAATTGTATATGAGTGCGTTGCTTGTTCCTGTTGACATTTCTGGTTTTCAACCGTCAGGGAAGGATCAGGCAACGAAGAGAACAGTATTAGTGGCAAAGTCACTTTAGAATACACGATCGACGACAAAAGCAGCGGAAGTCAAGCTCGGAATTTTCGCCGAATAAGAAAACCGACATCAGACCCGCAGACGACAGTGAAATCTGGGGTGCTACATTTCCTGAAAAGGGACTCCCGAATTCCAAGTTTTGGCGCACTCCTTTTTTGGTTTAACCACAGGAAATATCACTTGATCAAATTTATTGCCACCACGTTGAGACGGCTGGCGATTCAGCTACATAAGGTAACTGTTTGTCGCAATACCAGTGAATAATTTCAACGGCGCTGGATTCGAATATACCCTATTTTTATAAATGACACGAAACGGGGAGAATCGACTAGCAAAGAGGCATGTAAGCTCCTGGCGACGGGCGCTAGTATTAGTAGATGAAACCTTCAACATTTTTCACTTATTAGGCTTTGTTAAGCTGTTGGTTGAAATGAGAATTTTAATTTCGAGCATCTACAAACTACAACTTCGTCACAATTGATGAATGATGAATATCCTTCCTTCTTCATAGAATCTATGGAGTTTTCAACACATTCTCTTAAAATTTGATTTTTGCGTCAAGTTTCTTGGAAGCATTTGAAAGTTGCCTTTTGTTCGAAGGATTTTTTTTTGTAAAACAAAACTATTAAAATTGATTCAATGTTCTATCTGTCTGTCACACGCACTTTTCTTCAAATCGGCTTTACCGATTCAAGCGAAATTCGGTGGACATATGGGCACTATGAAATCCCCTATGAGTAGTGTGCTAATACGGGTTTTGTATAGTGTGTGTATGTAGAAATAGCCTTAACGAAGAACGCATTTGTGGCGCGGCAAGAGATAGAGTATCCATCCGTATCACCTAAATTCTTCACATACTGAAGTGGGCGAAGATCTATCTATTTTGTAGTAAGGTGTCTTAGGACAGAGCGAGTGGAAGTTTTGTAGTAGAGAGGTGAATTAAACTTATGAAATTATACCGTAGAAATGACATCAATATCTCTTAAAACCATGTGCACAACAATGTGGAAAAAAATTTCGATTATTTGATATTGATATCACAATAACTTACAAGATATGATAATGAGAAGTCGAAAACCGAACCTCGCCGTTTAAGGTTTGAAAGGTTTTGTGTATTTCTTGTTTAAGAACATTTGCGTGAAGAATTGTTCTATTTGTACGTACCTTGTAATGTATACGCAATTAGTATGTCAGACTACTTACTTTAGTGTGACATTAACATTCAGTGTTTTAGGTGGAAACTGACACAAAAAAAACAGTTTTGAGTTACTTTAACTATGTCAGTCATAATGAGATTTTCACCAAACTAGTAGTATGCTTTATATCATAGCCTATACTACTGATTCTAAAATGAACTTACGGGATTTCCATTAAATTTCCCAAAAAGTAACATATAGTAATGTACTATTGTTAACTTTATTTAAGTAGACATCGGCATGGAGGCTTCTTTGAGTCCTAGACACCATATATAGACTTTGTGATGTGTGGCTTTGTGATTTTTTTTTAGATTTTTCGGTTGGGCCAAATGAGTGATTTCACAGGCTCCGTGCTCACAGTTCTATGTTGGATAGTAACGTCAATAATATACGCGAAGCGATCCGTCTTGTCAACTTACAGCACGTTAGGCTTGCTGTGCGATATGTGGCGATAAGTTAGAACTTGCCGGTCCCAATACATACTGTAAACAAAACTATTAACTACTGCTTGCGGCTCATATAGGTAAATCGGACATGTTGCCGTGATCAGCCCATACTTATATGCATGGTTTTGATGGATGACCTTACATACACACACACATTTGGCACTGGTCGATCTCCACCCGTTCTTTCATGATGAGCTTTTTATAGGCTTGGCTGGCGACCACGCCGTCCTGAATGGAACACATAAATCTTTCCGTATCAGCAAAGAGCTCCCCAGCGCACAGCCATCCGTTGGTCAAATGCAAATCGACAAATGGCTGCCATAGACAATTCACGTGTTTACCGTGCATTGCCTTTGACTTCCATTCATCGATCCGCTCTTGGTCCGACTTCGCCCTACTCAGAGGATTAAAAGATCGCCCCTTCAAGTTAAGTGGAGTCAGCGCAGAGTCTGCCTTACAGACAGCCGCATGCAAGGGACTCGTCTGCTCTATGCTATAAAAATAAGCGCGCAGCGAATCGACGCGGCGATGATGTTGTGCCGCCACGTCAACCACGCCCCTACCTCCAATGTCACGAGGCAGGTTCATCCGCTCCACGGCAGACTTTGGATAATGCATTCGGAATTTGGACATAGTTGTCCCTATCCACTGCTGGACGTTTTCCACGGCAATATTCCAAATGCATAAGAGATGCGATTTCAGCATCAGCTTTACACGTCGCAGGAATTCGGACAGCAGAGCATCCTTCAATTCACCAACTCGAGCGTGGGTTCCTTGCAGAATTCCTAGGTATTTGTAGAAGTCCGTCTCGATCATAGCTTCCATGTGGAGGTCACCAATGTTATGTGCGGCATCCGGCTCGTAATGACCTTTGCGGATGGCTTGGATTCGACACTGAACGGCTGGACATGTCTATTATTCGCAACAGACTTCGAAGATGGACATTGATTAGCCACGTATGCGAAACGCTATCGAAAGCCTTAGCATAATCGATATAGCAACTAAAGAGGTTTCTTTGGCCTCTACTTGCTTGTCCTACAACTACCGAGTCGATAATGGGTTGCTCTTTGCAACCACTTGACCCAACTCGGCAGCCCGCCTGCTCCTCGGACACAAAGTTGTTGGTATCGAGATGTGCATTGACCCTTCCACTAATAATGGACGTGATGAATTTGTAGAGGGTTGGTGAGCAAGTAGTCGATGTTGTGTCTGCGGGGTTCTGCACCGTGTCCTTCTTAGGGTAAGTAGGTAAGGTAAGGTAAGGTAGGTAATCCTCGCAATGAGGAGGGGTGTAAATTACTTCGGCCGACTCATGACCTCATTTATACTGTGCGCCAACCGACTGTGTACGCTGATAAATTTCTTATACCAGGAATTCTGCACCCGGTCCAGACCTGGCCCCGTCAGTTTTTCGAGCTGTTTATGGCTCGTTGAACTTGCGTATTGGCATGACGTGTGCCTTCGACGGTGATCCACTTAGCATGCTCACCTTGCTGGGCGGGTAAGCCACAAAGTCCACCGGAATATTCTTTCGCTTCCGTTACCGTAAACTGTACTGCCTGGATCCTCTGTTGGGATTCGTTGAGAGATCCGAAAAGGCTCTGCTCGTTTCTCAGGTATGTTGCATTCTGGGCACGTCTGGAGAGACTTTCGCCATACCATCGTAATCAACTGCATATGACAGAAAGTTTCTGCTTTAGTGTATCCAGGATTTCAACTACGGGTGTCTCAGTGGGGATGGCATAGTTCCGGTAAACCCTCTGCACTTTATTTCTCACCCGTCTGCTGGTATTGCCAGTGCTGATCTGAATCAATCTAGCAATGCCCTGCCAACGTTCCAGTCGAATTTTCCATGGTGGTTCTCTCTTCTCAAACCAATAACACGAAAGCGAATTTTCTGACCGTGCAATCTGACAGCCGCAACTGCACCACAATACACATGTGACTGTAGTTGCAGCAGCGGCAGCAGGATCCATTTTCGGGGATTGGATACACGCTCTTTGGAATTCGTCCCGAATCTCAGCGGAAACCTCAGCTGGACGGTGGAGAAGAGTACTTCGGCGAGTACTGAAACTGTTGTCTGCGGTGCGGGGTGGTGTTGTTGATGCCACCGCCTCTGCCACCATCGACTCCCGGTCACCACGTTCCGCGGTGATCACAAGTCGAACACGCTCCCTGATGATGGCTGGGATTGTGTTGCTGCGAGTTATAAAGCGGTACTGGTCTGCGAGAAACGCTCGACGAATCTCTGGTGCAACAAGGGGCGGTAATATGTTGTACCCGCCCCGCCGTTATTTGATAGTAGGAGCGGATGATGAATAGGTTTATTTCTTTAGTCCACTTCATCCGCTGCCCACGCGAACCTGCTGAAGTGGTCGCCACAGATTGTGGCGACACACCTGCATACTCCTGGTCATCGTGGAACCTAGACGTCGAACCGCCCCATGACTAGCGATTTCGACGCCGTGCTGTCCATTATGGGAACCCGACCCGGTCACCAAGCCAGACGACTCCCGGCGGTTACCCGTACCGGACCTCAAATTCCTTCTTTTTCTCATAGATGAATTTTCATTTTATGCTTAACTGCCAGGTGTGGTGATAGCTTGCTCAGTGAGTAATCTGCAAGACTACAAAGTATCTGCACTTTCCTCACCTACCCTCTGAGACGCTGCGGTGGCGTACTGAAGCTATCCATCACTCCTCCTTTCACAACCGCGCTTGGGACCGGTTGCGACGGAGTTTTTAATTATTATTATTATTAACCCATATAACCATATTCTGTGAAAAGAAATAAACCATCCTTCATCAAAGATGGAGGCCGCCCCCTAAACTCGATATAAAACGATGTTACTCACTGCATGCGTAAACCCTCACAGTTCCAACTTTCCAACCATATTCCGTACCAATAGGTATAACCGTTTCTGAGATAAGTGTGTGTAACAGAAAGACATATTGACAATGAATCGATTTTTCACACAAAACCTTAAAAGAACTTCATTTTTCCCTTGTAACTCCACTAGAGCTAATAACGGCGAATTGTATGATCCAAAACGGCACGAGCTACATAAAATGACGAAATTACATAAAACAGTATTTCCGGAATTGTTTATTTGGAAAACGATGCATTTATTAGTTTTCGAAAGAATTTCCCTTAAACCCCCTGATACTGAGGTACGCCTGCTTCCTAAATACTTAGAACGTAGGGGATGTCCGGCTTAGATTTCAACAAATGTTTATTTCGTGGTATATCAATATCGTGGTGTTTTTCTATCGTGTCAGGAGATGTGCTTTCACGAGAATGTGATTAATCATCATTTATCAGTTTTGTTGAGAAAAAAACCCAATGCTAACATTCCAATTCAAGGTTGATCTATGAAGGCAAATGAGACGGTTTGTTACTGATACTTTTGGCCTGTGTAAGCTCAGAATTCCATCATTTTTTTATAAACAGCTAAATTTGTGGAATTGTGAATAGGTGATTGATTAGTTACCAAGTCAAGTGTTTAAGATAATTAAAAAGTGAAATTCAGTGATTAGATTCACAAATATAGTCGTATTGTTCAAATATGTAAACGGAAGATTACGGATGCCGTCAAATTATCGGAATGGATTGGGAAAATCATTAGCAAATGGTAGATACGGCGAAACAATTGAATGTGGAGTTTTTGATTAAATTATGATAGATACGATGAAATCAGCATATTTTGTCCGAGCTTGCATGCATCCAATCTCTAATGTAAATCCGGATTTAGATTACACCACTCAGCAAAATAGTAAACAGTTTGTCTTTGTACGTTTCTAATTCATTAGAAGCAATAGTCGTATTGGAATCCAACTGTTAACGGTGCATTGAATTGAATGAAGTGCTAGCTACAATCAAAGGATTCTAGATATGAGTAGGGAAGCATATACCGAGTGTCTCAGGACATTGTAGAAGATTGCCAAAATTGGAGGGTGTTACTTACAAAATCAAAAATTCAGACGCAGTTTTCCCAGTTCAACATTCGGCTTCAAAGCTTCAAATACGTAGTTGCACCTGCTGGTCCTGGTAATTTATGGTCGATACTATTCAATACGAACAGTTCAGCGAAATGGCAGAAGAATGGCTGAAGGAGTTTTATTGATCGAATATTGAAAATGAGTTTATAATGAAGGGTAATCGTCATCGTATGTACTTTCCCACTCTAGCTCTAAAACGGACAGAATAGGTTCGAATACCTTTTGTTTGCGGCAAACAATAGATCAGTGCTTCATACTTCTAATAAATATTGTACTCTCGACAGCGAACTATTCTGACCGCCGTACGCGATCAATGCGTTTTAAATGATTTTACTCAACTCCATACTCGAGCTCAGAGTGTTGAGTGTTCCATCCTCTGATCCTTCCGTGAACTTTTCATTATTTTCTCTCTTACAGTAGAGTTGAAGCGGACTGTAAGCTTTCTTAGTCCTGAGAAGAACTGCAGCTGTTGTGGCTTGCTTTTTAGTAGTTCCCCAATTCATAAAATGGGTTGTTTTTTCGCTTGAAACGGTGTGACACCCTCCACCAAGGTTTTCAGTTTGGCCTGACTGTAAATCCAGATACACCAAAACCTATATTAAGTTGAGGTTATTCTTTGTTGATGTGTCCGAATGACTCAAATGGTTAGAGCGTTGGACTGCCCTAGTGGAAGGTCGCGGTTCAAACCTCACTGGTAGCAGACGGATTTGTTATCGTGAATGGACGTCCTTAAATCAGCGTAATAATTTCGGGCGAGTGCAATGCTGACCACATTGCATGGTACAGTGTACTGTAGCGTACCGTTACGGTCTTGAATGAAGTGCTCACTTCAAGACCCTGATCTAAAATGGATTGTTGTTCCAACGATTATTATTATTATCCGCTCTGCTATATGGAAGCGGCACATAGAAAGTGATCGCCACTTTCACTTGAAAGCTCCAAACTTTCGTTAGCACTTGTCTTGGCCATGTGATCAGCGTACTCCAGGCTGACACAAATTCGAACAAAGAACTATTTCGGCGCAAGATATTGAGGTGTTGATAAAAAGGCGGAACTGACAGTGGCACTTTAACTACGGCCTGCAACTCGATTACTGCCTATTCCATCCAATGGAATTTACTACCCCAGAATGGTACACGAGCGAGAAGTACGTAGTAGTACGACAGTAGAAGGGGAGCGTAAGTTTCTCTCGAAGATCTGGAGAAAGCTGGCAAATGTTTCAGCCAATCGGCAACGATTCCGCATTGGTATGAATACAGTTAACCAAGTGAATTTCGGGACTTCAAAAGCCGGAATGCGACTATCTCAGCATGTCCGATTAGTTGTTCTCATAGTTGAGCTGTGGAATTTTTATTTGCACACGTAAACTTAAACGGAGATTAGTTTTGGCGTGAATTGCAAAGTACATGGGTAAGCAGTCAAATTGTACGCACTTAAAGTGAGACAGGACTCATTTTCGGAAACTACCCAACTCAAAAATCCGAATGGTGTGCTTAGATGAAAACTAGGCCTCAAAATATGTTCCATTCCGATATGGCTCAAATAAGCTTACTAATAGTATATTACCAACGATATGGCTCAAATAAGCTTACTAATAGTATATTACCAACAGTTTTGACAGTAGTGACTTTGCAGCATAGAAGTCGAATCAGAACCGGCGAAACCAGTTTCCAAAATGTGTCCTTCTATTACACAACATGTTAACAAAACGAGAATGTGTAACATAAACATTTAAAGCAAAAATTTTGAAGAGAAAGGCTCGATACAAGAAGTAGGAGGTTCAAAATGCGGCTTTGACCCGCCGCGCTACACTACTCAGTTTTAAAATCGAATATGACTTTCATATTCTTACCACATATTTTCGGATGTATTTTCAACCAAAATAAATCATAAACAAATAATTACAAAAGTTGAATCCGTCAGTAATAATAAATAATTTGTCGAGCTTGGTCTCCTAAGGTTCTTAATGGTCTCGTTGCTAGGAGCAATTTACTTTGCCCCGAATGCTCCTAAAACTAAATGTCGAAGTTGTACAAGGAGCCTGTAATTAGAGAAATAATAAATATCATGAAAGGATGAATTCATTTTATTCTAAACACTTAATTAAATGAGAGTGGGTTTACTTTTCTGCATTGTAAAGCCTTGTGCGTCCGTTAGCTCGGTTTGTCAACCTGTTTGCCCGCTATTTCGAGGTAAAAATGGTGATACCTTTCATAGCCCATCCACTGGTAATAACGGGTTTCAAATGCAGTACCATAACTCTAGGTGTGGTAGATATAATATTTTGGAACTTTATTCTAGTTTAATTATAAACATAATCCAATATTATAATTTGATCCATAAACAAACCAAAGTTTTTGTGAACTGATCGCAATCAGCGGTGCAACGGGTTCGAATTTCAAACAATAACATTGTTTCAATATTTCTAATATCGTACAAAACTACCTTTTTAGTGTTCTACAACTCGATTAAGTTTTCAATTTCCTCTGCATTCCTCCTGTTAATAATTTTTTTTATTAATAGGCAACGTATATGTAATAACATTGTATCTTTAATAACTAAAGTTCGGCGTCTCAGAAACTGGCACATAGCCAAACCGAACGACCAGTGTGAAATATTCTTATGCAATTTAGAGCCTTGTAACTTCAACAACTGAACATAATGTAAATATCCACTCTGTATCTGTAATAAAATAAACACCATTGACTGTGGACAGTTTTTCATGCGATTTAAGTTCACTTTTGTAGTTGTATTTTAAAAATAACTCAGTTAACCTAGAAGTTCTTGATATCTCTAGTGTTTCCTGAGAAGTGAGAAATGCGTGCATTTAAACTGCCTCAAGCCTATCGATGATAAACGAGCATTTGTATGCATGCGTGAATGAAATAAACAAGTCAATTGAAATCTATTTTTAATAAACAATTCTTTAAGGGGGCGACAAACAACTTTACGATCCATTCATTATGAATGTGCGAATTCCGAGCAAAATATTAGTTATTTGAAATTCATATTATTTGATTCTATGATGATGTAATAACAATAGTTGTTCCTTATTCGCCGGGAAAAAGATGAAAATGAAGAACCCCATCGCTTGAGTGAAAAACATGAACAGTACATAAGAAAGTTAATATCATCTTCGATTATATGATATTTATTACAGGGTGGTCCATCTAGTATTTGAAATTTTAACTGCCCATCTAGTAACTGAAATTTGACTTTAAAAACGTCAATTTCATTCGGGAAGTGACAAATATTAAATAAACACTGACATTTACGAAAGGAGATTCGTTTTTCGCTTCAAAAATTTGAGAAATATTAAAAACTTATTTCCAAAGTGGTGAGTCTTCTCAAACGGTGAGAAATTTGAAAACAAAATTTTGTGTGAAAATATCCCTTCAAAATGGCGTCCTCAGTAGGTTACGTCGACAACTCACGGAAGTTGGTAGTGACAGTACGGTTAGAAATATGTTGCGTTGGCCAATGAAATTAGTTTTCTTTATATCTTATTTATGTTACATTGTGTTGTAAGTGTCTAGGCCTACAAAATCGTTTGCATTCGGACCTATTCGGAAGCCATTAACATTGGGAAAAACTGTTATGCAAGATTATGATTCGCGACAGCGTTCGTTGAATGGCGTGTTAAAGGCTAAACCGCCGCATCTTATGGTTCGACTACCGTGTGGAAAACATTACGACATCAAATACCAAATGCCGGTGGTCAAACATGGAGGTGGGTCTATGATGGTGCGGTCTATTTTTCCTCGTGATGTAATTATCTCAATATTTAAAGCCGCAAGTTTAATGTCTGCCGCCAAATATTATAGTTTATTATCGGGATCTCTGCTACTTCATTCCCGCGACGAATTAGGCAACGATTGGATTTTTATGCAGTATAATAATCTGTAGTTTTCGACTCTAATGACGAAAAGTTGGCTAGCCGGCAAACAAGTAAAACCCCTGACTTGAATGCGCCTTTCAATAGCCTGTACAAACCCGTGACTTGAATCCCACCGAACATCTCTGGGTAATCGTAAACTAAAAGATTAAGGAACGTAATTTCACAAAAATAACTGACCAAATACATCGCCATTGATTAATTGAGTGGGCGAGAATTCCAATGGACCTGATTTTCTGGCTTGTGTCAATTAATATTGGGAAACGAAGTTCGACAAATCATTGAACTTTTAATTTGCAAACTTGTCACTTTTTTCATTTTGGTTCAAGTTTTTGGTAGAAAATTTAAATTTTATTTTTTTTTTTCCGCCCAAAATATTGACGGTAAGAATGAAAGCGCATACTTTACGACAACTTTTTTTCAAAAATTGAAATTATACATCTTATTCTATATAAAATATGCTACAAAGTCATATATAAACATATAATATAAAGATTAAAAATATGTCTTTCTTGAAGGAAAAATTTCTTTGAAAACTTTGAGTATATATTTTTTGCCACTGTATGTTAGGGAGTCTCCTCCCCTCAAAGAACAAAGCTTGGCATACTTTTTCGAAAAGAACGAGAGGTCAGGTTTGAATCGAGACATTATTTAAAAGTGGAGGGATGGGGGGATTTCAAACACAATTTGAGTAAAATGGGGCCTGACTCAAAAATATATGAAGTTCAAGAACAGTTTTCTTCTCTCTTTATCTCGATTGATACTTCTCTTTTTTTGATGTCCCCAAATTCAAAATTCGGAAAAATAAGAAATAAAATAGAAAAAAATATTTTCTAACATTGTAAAATTTCGCTCTACCCTTAACTGAAAGTAAACGCAATAAGGCCAGTGTAAATCAATGCTCATTGAAATCATTTATCCTATTCTTGATATCTGCATGCAGTAGGAGTTCAATGACCTAACTTTATCTTTTATCTTCGAGATCGCTTCAACGCGCTTATAGTAAGAAACAATCAAGCGTAATCGCCACATATTACATACAACGATGTAAATTCGCGCGTATTATTGTTCCGTTTAAATTTTCACAGAGATCAAATGATTGGGTAAAGCACGAAGAAGGTGGGAAATGTTCGCAATTACGTAAATTGAATTAAGGACAGGCTAGAAGCAGTGATACCATTTTCAAACCTTTGGAGGGAGTTTATCACGAAAGTTTAATTAGGCTTACAATGCAGAAGAGAATCCTCTCTGGGTTCTCTGAAAACATCCAAGTTTGCTTTTACTAACGGATTACTTATCTAAGATTTAAATCGGCTTGAGAAAAGGAAGTTCATTATAATTCTATTTTCGTACTTAGTACACGCTTACGGTTTGATTTGCTTCATATTACGTGCGGTGATAGTTTGATCCCTCATGTATAAAATATTATAGATATTCATTCTAATTAAAAGGTGCAAACAACGTTTCCCACGCGTTTAGACGGAGAGAAGATGAAATCTTGTGAAACTATTGCACTCACCCATTTAAAAATCCTAGGAATTGAAACTTTTCTGAAGGTATTTTAGTGCAGGATTAATAGAAGACCTATCCTCTTGTTTTAGTCCGAAATTATCGAAACGCGTCTGCTAAATTGTTATTGACAGATTAATTAGGTATTTCAGTAAAACTTACCAGTTTTGCTGGAATACCCAAATTAAGCATTACTTTGTACGAACCCTTTCGGCACACTGTCGTATATTTACTTGAACACGATGAATATGGTTCGAATTACCGACTAATGGTGTTATCAGCAAAAAATATAGTCTAAGAAAGGGTGATCTCTGTAATTTTAAGTTCCTTTCGATTCCGTATACTCGTTGGTAGACTACTTTTATCCGCTTCAGCCAAATTCAACCACGCATGAATGGCCGAAAAACGCACTTTAGCGAAGAAGAAACAAAATGTATAATACATACCTCACTGATATATTATAGTAACCTTTTTATTACTACTACTAGCTATCATATAAGGAAACAGATTGCTTCTTGTTTGCATACTCTTCAACGGTGGTGGCAACCTACTCTTTTTATTATCAGAAAATGTTAAGCACTCCCTTTAACTTCCTGGGAAAGTGGATTCCACTGCATGATGTAGCCAGCAATGCAATTGTCGCCCCTCCGATCACAGTGCGTACGAGTAACATGCCTGTGCGCCGACCAAGTTGTTCGTTTGAAATATTGTCGGGCCAGCGTACTCCGATGATACGACGCAGGCAGGTATTCTGGGCTATTGGGTAGCGGTGGAGTTAATTAGCACAGGACAATCTCAACTTGATCTTAGTGTTGAGATAACTGAATTTCCAGATTTTAGACAGGGTAGCGAAATCGGATCTAGCGCTGCTAATGTGTCGGGCAACATGCAGTTCGGTGCCACGGTCGGCAGAAACAACGTTTCCTAGATATACAAATTAATCGACGCTTTCGATGCTCTAGCCATTGATGCAAATAGGGAGAGTGCATGTCCCGTTAGACTGAAAACCTTGGTTTTGTTGGTGTTTATCTTCAGGCGAACTCTAATTGCCTCTCTTTCCAAATTGAGGATCATTGCCTGCATTTGTCAGGCAAAAAATGAAACCTGCTGTTATTGACTTTGAAAACATAAATGAATGGCCATGCACTCTGCGTTTTCGAGGCAAAATTCTCCTACAGAGCAGACTGCAGATTCGGAGAAGGATACCTTCTACGAGGCAGTAGAACGAACCCACGAAGCCTGTCCCAAGGATGATATCAAAATCATAGAGAGAAGGAGATTTTAACATTCAAGTAGCTTCTCATAGCTTACACAAAACTAACAATAACAGCGGACTGCAGACTATCCAACTAGCAGTGTCACACGAGATGGTTGTTGGCAGTACCTGGTTCCCTGAGAAAGCGGTCCACAAACATACATGGGCATCTCCAGACAGGACCACTTTCAATCAAATCTCTCAGCTTTGATGAATGTCAGAGGATTGAAGGTCCTGCCAACTGACGAAACTACAGCCGAACTGGTTAATTATGGAGGCGACCAACTATACCAGGCGGCTCATCACTTTATACTGAAGGTGTGGGACAACGAATCAATTTCTGTCGATCGGCAAGGGGGCATTATCTGTCACATACATAAAAAGGGATAGCTCCATACATCCAGAACATCGTCGGCCCATACCAAAGAGGCTTCACTCCAGGCAAATCAACAATAGATCAGATTTTCTCTAGATGGCAAGCAATAAAAAAACTGTTGGAATATGGTCATCAGTCGCAGCATCTTTTCATCGAATTTTCGGCTACCTAGGATAGCAAGAAGATGAGGAACACCCTACCTGATATGCAACGATGACGTAGGCCAATACGCCCGACAGCTTTTAGGGATATCCAATTGGTGGGCCTCGGCACAAAACCGGGATGTCTGGAGTTCCGTATTAGAACAGGCCTAGACAGGATACTGATTGTTGCGCCGTTTATGATGATGATGATAATAGTATTGCCAGAGGAAAATTGTACACGGCCATGGGAGAGTTCGGTGTCCCAACGAAACTAATAGGACTAACTAATCTGACCCTGACTATCAACATCAACAATGATCTAAGCCATGGGGATGCCCTATCATGCGTCCTCTTCAACCTGGCCTTGATCCCCGATGCAGATGTTAATGCAAAAGGCACCATCCTCTTTAAGTGCACTCGAATACTGCCCTATTCTGATGATATCGACATCATGGGAAGAACAACCCGAGACCTACAAACTGCCTTCATTCAGATCAAGCAAGCGGCGCGAGATCTTACCGCGGCCGTCTTGTTGTGGATAAAATCTGGCTCAAAAGGTTTCGGTGGACGAGTCACCTAATCCGTATAGGTGAGGATGATCAAACCCGGAAAGTGTATAAGGGCAATATCTATAGTCGAAAAAGAATAAGTGGTAGGCTCTTCCTCAGATAGAGCAATGACGTGGGCCAGGACAGCTTTTGATGATATCAAATTAGTGAACCTCGGCGCAAAACCGGGATGTCTGGAGTTCCTTACTAAGGCAGACCTAGAACGAATACCGGTTGTTACGCCGTTATTATTGTTTGTCGTCCTTAATGTCCTCACGATCTTTTCTGAATCGTTTAAACGACTCATGGATTCTGGCACGGGATAAACAATTGTCACCACACACTTGTTTCATCAATTTAAACCTCTCAGTAATAGTGTCCGGATAGCTGAGTGGTTAGAGCGCAAGGCTGTCGTACGGAAGGTCGCGGTTCAAATCTCACTGGTGGCAGTGGAATTTGTATCGTGATTTGACGTCGGATACCAGTTGACTCAGCTGTGAATGAGTTCCTGAGTCAAATCAGGGTAATAATCTCGGGCGAGTGCAATGCTGACCACATTGCCTCCTAGTGTACCATTACGGTCTTGAATGAAGTGCTCTAACACACTTCAAGGTTCTGATCCAATATGGATTGTTGTGCCAACGATTATTATTATTAGTAATAGTTTTACCAAATTTTAAACAAAACTTAATATTCCCTCTTTGTTCGAACTTCATTTTTCGACCGATGCTATAAACACACTGTCACTTATAAAGCAATAGCTCGGCATCTAATTATCCACTTGCCATGAAATTTTGACAGAACATCAGTAAAAGATGTATCTGCCCAACTCCTACTCTCGTCAAAAGATGGCGGGACAATAAATAGGGTCCGTCTTTATTAGTATAATGATGACTAAGATTTATAATGATGACTAAGATTTTATCCGCAGTACATGATTCATGTGGGTAAATTATTCTTTATTTGGCAATTTCCTTGCCGTAAAGAAAACACTTGCAAAACGTACTGAGTTGATTGAGATACTAACTCATAGAACATATATGTACATAGTAGAAAAATGCGACGAGTATTCCATGTGCTTTATGTATTGGTACAGAAGAGTACAACTAATTATTTTGAAACTGAGCAACGGGAAACCTAATTACTAATGACCAAAAACAAGCCAACAGCATTCAATTTGAGAATAATCAAAGTAAGGCAACATCTGACGAGTTGTCTTTGCCCTGAACAAAACGTCGTCTGTTTTTAAGGTTTTGGGTGAAACAAAACTTTATTACAATCAATTCGATGTCTGTCTGTCCGTCTATCTATCTGTCTGTCTGCCACACCCGATTTATTCGGAAACGGCTTGATCGATTGTCACGAAAATTGGTGAAAGTATGTCATCTGTTGTTCCCTTTACATACAGCAAGTGGCGCAATTTTGTGTTAAGTTTAAAGGGGGGCTCCCCATACATGTGAATAGAGGGTGCACATTTTTTTCATAAAATATGGCCATGTGGGGTATCAAATGAAAGGTCTCAATTAGTTCTTATTACTTTTCGAAACTGATATTGGGTGAAACATAGAGTAACAGGTCTCATTCTCAGAACCTATCCAACCGGAAAATCTGAAAAAAATCACAGTGGTGCATCTCTACGAAATCTAGGCCTCAAAATACAGCCCGTTTACTCGGCAATCCCTCTTATGTTCATCCCAGAAGTACAACATTTAGAATGGGTGTAATGAAGATCATAATGCACAATTTGGTCAACTTTGAAGAAAATCCAACTATTATTAACTAAGTTATAGGGGGTGAAAGTTTGCCATTTTTGTGAATTTTGCGCGAAAGCTTAAAAACTTCCACAGTGTTTTGCTTCGTCCTGCTGGGACTTGAACCCATTTTCCAGACCGAGTTTGGCTGCACTTTGCTTTAAGTATATCCGAACATATTCTTTTGTCAATTGTTGACTCGATAAAGTTATATTACCGACATCACTACACTTGCCATACATACGCCCGCCGTGTTTGGCAGTGGTTACGAGATTTTCTTTATTTAGCACCGTACCTTGTATCCTCCAGGCAAGGTTCTTCCTCACTTGATCCTAAAAATATATAATTTACTCTTGTCCGAAAAAATTCCACTTTTCGAGGAGTTTGTTGGCTTCTTAATGTGCTCCTTAACAAAGTCAATGCGTCCTTTTCTGTTAACATGTGATATAAAGGGCTTTCTCCGTACGACTCGGCAAAGATAACCTTTAGATTTTTGCAGACAGTATCACTGCAAACAGACTTTCGAAAGCTATCGTTGATATCTTTGTTCTAGGGTTTTGTTGCACTTTTTCGAAAATGTGGTGATGTTTACGTTCACCCAATTTAGGTGGGCGTTTAGAACATTGTCTCGATTCGGCCGAACCGAACGATGTGGAATTTTCAATCACCCTCTGTAGAGAAGAAGGATATACTCACTAATTTCCCAATTTCCGGGAGAGTTTTACCTTCTTTCCACCGCTTAATTAAAATTTCCCTTTCTCCTCCACTGATCCTATTTTTCTTTGCACCTATCTGACAAATTATACTCAGATTTTCTTAAAAATACTCTATAAGAAACAAAATCTTTCCTTTTTAAAGTTTTGGGTGAAACAAAACAAGCGAATTTGTTATTTGGAAATATGATGGGCGGTAGGTACTCCACTAAATGGTTAACAAGTAAGCAGCAGCATGATTTTATGTTAGGTAAAGCCGGGGGGGGGGGAGGACGACCATTCCACCAGTTCTTTGCAGGGTTGTCATTTTCCTTAATAGATGTTTCAAAGAGAATGTTAGAGCAGTGTTGCCGCCGTTATTTTTGTGGGTTGCTGTCCTTGGCTTTAAAATGTCTTTTTTTGTGGAATGATTGCGGATAGCGGGTTGTTTTTGGCAGAGCAGGTCAGGATTGTCGCTCTCGTTTTTTCCCAGTCGTAAAATTTGGGAAAAAGTGCCGTTTGAAAATTTTTGGGAAAGTAAAATCGCAAAATATTGGGTTGTCGCAAACGCGGTAACCCTTTTTACAAAATATCTATAGAACCACGACAACAACACTGTCCCAGTATCCGCATGCAAACGTCACTCAAATTTCAGAACATCTTCCAGTCCCAAAACGCCCATCCTAATTTTTACACAATTCATAAGAAAGTCACAAAACCTTTCAAATGTAATGTGCTTACCTTTAGTCATACTTAATTGTTAATTATCAATCAAAACCGCTGAATAATTCGTTACTTAATTAGTTCTTCAATTAACTGATTTCCATACTACCATAGACTAACGGTCAGTCAATTGAAATTGTTCGAATAAGAAATGAAAATCAAAAAATTAGTTGCATATTTTCGAATAACAATTGATTTTGCAGCTAACTTTTCAACGAATTAGTTTCAACTAACTAACTCTTGCACAACACTGCAAAATACATCCCATTCCGATATCTGGTCAAATAAAGTTAATAATAGCGTATTACCCGGAAACCCCCATAATTTCATTCGAGAAGTAGAAGATTTGGCATTGGTATGAGGTATAAATTTTGGAAGTTTGAATGAAATCCAACTATTATTAACATTGGCACATTGCATTTGAAGGAAATTTATTGCACCCTAAGAGGTTTATGACGTCATCATCATATAAAGTGAAGTTAAATGAACGACGGGTTTCATGGGGACCTTTTAATTTTCCTTTTCTAGCTTTTTTAACGTTTTGTGTAAACACAAAACCTTATTAAAATCGGTTTACCGTCTGTCTGTCTGTCTGTCTGTCCGTCTGTCTGTCTGTCTGTCTGTCTGTCTGTCTGTCTGCCTGTCTGTCTGTCTGTCCGTCACACGCATTTTTCTCGGAAACGGTTATAGCGATTGACACCAAATTTGGTAGAAAGATGGGAACTGTGAACGCTCACGCATACAGTGAGCTACATCCTTTTACGCCGAATTGAAGGGGGGGTCCCCATACATGCAAAAGGGAGGTGTAAATTTTTTTTGCATCAAATATACTCATGTGGGGTATCAAATTAAAGGTCTCGGTTAGTACTTTTCGAAACCGGTCTTAATTTTGACATTTGTTGGAAAGGTGGGGAGTGCGGGGGGTTGAAAGTGACCATTCCTTTAAGGGGACCATTCTCAGAAACTACCAAACCGAAAAATCTGAAAAAAATCAGGCAGCTGCCACTATATGGTGCCTGGGCTCCGAAATACCTTCCATACTGATATCTGTACAAATAAAGTTGATAATGGTATATTACCATAATTTTTAGTAATTGGCTGCAAAACCCCCCTTAAGTTCATGTAGGCACCATGAAATTTCGCAGTAATATAGAGTATAACATAGAGCATGATCTCACCAAGTTTGGTCGAAATTGCACTATTACTAACAAAGTTATAATACGTCAAAGTTGTCGCTTCCTTGCAAATTCAAGACTATGAATGTCAATATCATCCGAAAGTGAATATTCTCACATAATACATGTATACATGTATATGCATTTATTACGTGCTACATACTAAAAAATACACAAAACCTTTCGTACCTGAAGCGCCCAGCTTCCGGTTTCCCGACTTGTTTTATAGTTATTTGTATATCTGTATCAATTAATGGAGACAGACATGTATATGTACGTGCTAATTAAAATATCAGTTTCTTAGCTTATATTTGGCATTGGTAAAAGAAAATCTGGGACGAAATTAGACGTGAAATTGCTCTCAAATTTATGTGAGCAGATAGTTGAATAATATGCTAACATTTTATGACCTTGATCTTTTTCTTGAGTTGAATAAATCGTTATATGAGGACAAAATCTATTTTGACATTTGAATTTCTTCATTGATATTAGGTTGAAAAGGAATCAAAGTATAAATACTTCCTGATGTTAGAATTATTATCGTTGCTGTTATTACCTATAATTTCTACAAATGATGGGATGCTAGCAAGAGAAACAGCCCAACAGCCATTACCTACTCGTATGTAAGTCAGAAATCATAGCCGGACCCCTCCACCTATTCGAGTTTCTGACTCACACTTAACGGAATGGAATTTCTTTCAAATATTTTTCAACATATCACACTTGCTGTTTTTACTGTTTATCAAGTTTTATTTGCATCGATTCAAAACATCCCATATATTTATTTTTATGTTAGTTTGTGACTTTATATCTGTTCAATTATCTTCATAAAAGAACAATGCATATGTGCTTACTTATGCAAACCGATTAATATATTCGCTTAGCAATTCCACAAGTTTTCCGAGCTTGAAAAAATATAATATCAAACAAATACCCTCAATAGAAATCTCTAGACATTTCTTTGTCTCCTTATCTTGCTAGGAAAGTACATTAAGTCTAACCAGTTTACGTGAGTCAGATAATTTTGATAAAAAATCAATCACCACTGGTATATTTGTCGCTAATTTGACAGCTTATATGAGTTGTATAATATTTTTTTATCGGGTAAAATCTGGTAAATGGAACTTTATCAGTTTGCTCAGATACGTCATACATCATCGTTCCAGAATATAAGCTGTGTAGTATGATAGCATGACAGGCAATTTTGCACACAACAGAATGATGCAATTGCTGCAATTAATTGGCAGGTAAATTAGTGCTGGAACCTACTACACGTCAACAGCTATTCCGCGGAAGTGTTCTTTTTTGCTCTATTTAGTTGCCATTTATTTGAATGGTGTACAGTTGCTGAGATAGAAATGGTTTACATGAATACCCACAGTGTTGACCAAAAAAAAAAATAGAAACTTCCCCCAAAAATAATATTTCGTTTCTAATTTTTAAAACTTAGATTTATTTTCGAACCTGGCAGTTAATATGATCCTTAATAAAATTTTCAATAAAACGCCTTTAAACAGAAATAAGAGTTTTAACGTTTACAGGTAAGGGTTGGATAGTTCCGATCATCTTATGTTTATTTTATTGAGGATAAATGTTAAAGTTATTCCTTTGTGAGGTGTATGACGACAACGGCTTCCTTATATGTAAAACTAGGGGTCTATGCTTATGGTCTTTGGTGATTTTTAAGGTTTTGTGTAAACACAAAACCTTATTAAAATCGGTTTACTGTCTGTCTGTCTGTCTGTCTATCTGTCTGTCTGTCTGTCCGTCTGTCTGTCTGTCTGTCTGTCCGTCACACGCATTTTTCTCGGAGATGGTTATAGCGATTGACACCAAATTTGGTAGAAAGGTGGGAACTGTGAACGCCCACGCATACAGCGAATTACATCCTTTTACGTCGAATTTAAGAGGGGGTCCCCATACATGCAGAAGAGGAGTGTACAATTTTTTTTCATTAAATATAGTCATGTGGGGTATCAAATTAAAGGTCTCGATTAGTACTTTTCAAAGCCGACCTTAGTTTTGACATTCGTTGGAAGAGTGGGGAGCGCGGGGGCTTGAAAGTGATCACTTCTTTAAGGGGGCCATTCTCAGAAACTACCAAACCGAAAAATCTGAAAAAAATCAGGAAGCTTCCACTATATGGTGCCTGGGCTCCGAAATACCTTCTATGCCGATATCTGTCTAAATAAAGTTAATAATAGTATATTACAACAATTTTTTGTAATTGGTTAGAAACCCCCCTTAAGTTCATCCTAGTACCATGAAATTTTGCAGTGATATAGGCTATAATATAGAGCATAATCTTACCAAGTTTGGTGGAAATCGTACTATTACTAACAAAGTTATAATACCTCAAATTTGTTGCTTCTTTGAAAATTGAAGACTATGAATGTCAATATCACCCGAAAGTAGATACTCTCACATAATATATGAATATATTGCGTGCTACGTACTAAGAAATACACAAAACCTTTCGTACATGACGCGTCCAGCTTCCGGTTTCCCGACTTGTTATGCTTGTCCATCATTGAAAAATTATTGATTGATATAGATTTCGATTTAGGGGAGTCATCCCGTGTGTGGGCTTCAAGAAATCGGTTTATTTGCCATCAATTGTGTCCAGATATAGTGTAAAATATGTTATTTGGGCGAAGTCATTCGGGAATTCAATGCTAAACAGGTAAAATGTCATATGTAAGATTTATGTCGATCGTCGTATTGAAGCGCGTATTTACCGAGGCTCGAATGACATTGTTAAAAGAACAAGAATTGAAGCCAAGGCTTAGAAACAACGAAAAACCGAAGGATTATGGGCCCGGTATAGCAGATTAGTGGCCAGTTACAATTTTGTTGATAATTATCACATTTTAATTTTTAGATGCATTTTTCTCGAAACTGCATGCTGAAAATTGGCTGCCACCATAGTTCCAAATCTTTTCAGCGAAATTCTATGAAATATTCACGACTTATTCAAAAGATATTTCTACAGTTTGCAAACTAGGATAATTGCGATTCATCCGCCGCTGCATTAAAGAAACCATAAAAAGAAACACCAAAACTTACAAAAAAAAAAAAAAATTACCAAAAATTTACCTTTCGATATTCTTAATAATTATATCCATAATATTCTATCCCATGTATTTTTCTCTAAGATAAACAGAGCGCCCTCCAACGGGGCTGCCGAAAAACACTTTTTTTTTTGGAAATGGATAAGCTACCGCGCATTTCAATAATAAGCCATGGTATCGGACTGCGAGAAACTCTTGAACACGGCCAAGAGTTTGCAATTCTCCGAGGAATATATGAGGATTGGCAACATCATTGTCTTGTATAATAAAAGCTTCGATCCTATGGTGAGACGTTTCGAGGAGAACAGCTTTTATAAGATGAAATAGGCTCTGCTAGCTGCCAACAACATTGCGTGGATTTCATCGTCATAGCTGTTATCGGCTGTGATTTTCGACCCTAGATAGGAGAAATTTTCAACAGTCTCAAAGTTGTAGTCTCCTATCTTTATTGTTCTAGTTCGACCAGTGCGATTCGATTTGTTGATTCTTTGGTATTTGCCGCTGACGTTACCACCATGTACTTCGCGCCGCCTGCTCGATCTGAATGAAGGTAGACTGTACATCTCGAGTCGTTCTTCCCATAATGCCAATATCGTCGGCGTAACCCAGTATTGAATATATGTGGTACTGACATTTGATCTCTTAGCCAGTAGTCATTTAACGGGGCCTACTATTATAAATTTGTTAACAATAGTAGGATTTCCGTTATGATGCTTTCTATTAGGACCTATCTCACTGAAAAATTTTGCCAAAATATAATAATATATTATTATTAACTTTATTTGAACAGATAATTTACGGCGAGTATTTTGAGGTCTACATATTTATCATGCGCACGGACCACTGCATTTTTTTCAGATTTTTCAGTTAAGTATCGTATAGCCGGTGAAAAAATTTGAACACAACAGTTCGCAGTTTCTACCAAATTTTGTTTCAATCGGTACAGCCATTTCTGAGAAAAGTGTATGACAGATAGGCAGACAGACTGTTAACCTATTTTAAGAAGGTTCGTATTCGAAAAACCTTAAAGAAGAATGGAGGAGCTGCTTCATATATGGGAGTCGTAAGTCCCGAGTCAAATATTCTTGTTAACTAGGACTTAAACATCTTATTTCTATTGCTTAAGGGGTTTTCCTATGTAACGCTCAATATTTCAACCTTCTTTAAGAATTTTTTTTGTTAATATGCAATTTTATGTTATTATTGGGGTCGTGATACAAAATTCTCAATTAACAAATTTGATAATCGTTTGTTTTTTACTTTCAAACCTCTAAAGAAATGTTGGTTAGGTTAGGAATAGGAAGCACATTTCCATTTATAGTAATCTGGAACCAAGAATTCAACGTTTTTTTTTTGTTCTGTATACTTGTCCCTATTGTCCGAACCACGATTATGATTTTACCTGAAGTTGGGACACATTAAGAAGATTATTTTCACGTATTTTTTGAGATTTTTTTTTGTGGGAAAAAATTAATTGGAATTCAATCAAATTTGGAAAAAATATTGACCATAGTTTGAGCGAATTTTAAGAATTTTTAGAAATCCTTTAAGCTAAAATTAACAAAGTTGCGCGCATTAGTCCGATGAAGGTTGTAACTAAAGTTCTTCAACTGCGGGACTCCATTTTTTTAAATGAAACCAAAAAGGTTTTAATTTTAGATTACTGAATTATTTTCTAAGAATATTAACCTCAATGTAGATAAGAGTAGTCCAATTCCAAAAGGTGTTCAATTATTATAAATAAATAATAATAATTATACGAAAAAATGCACCCTTAAAAATACGGTGTTGTCCCAAATGGTTCATATTCTTCATAAGTTTGTAAACAATCGCACCTTCAAATTCCATAATGATCGATTCATTACATTTCGAGTTAGAATTGTCGTAAATGTGAAAAAAAAATCATCTCAAAAAAAAAAGGTGTTTGAAAAAAAAAGTGAGATTTATGATTCTTAATTACAAAAAAAATACAATCACAACAAATGCAATTGCACTCGTAGAAGAGACTGGCGCCAAGTATTTATAAATACGCTATTTACACCGCACTACAGGATTACGTAAAGACATAAAGCGACTACTTTCTGGGCGTTCGAGCCTGAGCCTATACTCAATAATCGTTCGGTTCTACCCCATCTGAAGGAATACGAATTTTGCGCGCCTATTTTTCATTGAAAAATCAAAGTAAAAATAAGAAGTTATTGATGGAAATACGTAATGGTGGTCCGGACCAGAACTACTAATGTGTCAAATAATGTGTAAAAATTTCATTTCTATCGGTTGTCAATTGTGCTTCCCAACGGTTGAAAAAATGTTGTTTCGAGAAAAATAAGCTTAAATTTTTCATTTTATATGTACGTCAATATGGCGCTGCTCTTCTATTTGCTGTAACTGTAACTATAAAAATTGATTTCTGGAAACCGTCCCATAAGAAAACTCCTCTAAGATGCAATAAATTCGTGCAAAATTGATCAGTTTGAACTCTGCAACTATATTGAGTTAGGGAAAAAGAAATGCCGTATATTGTCAATAGATGGCGACAGTCAAACATATCTTTTGTTGTACTTATCGCATCGGGTCATACTATACGGCGATTTGAAGACGACAATCTGTGCTACAAGTGTCTCTTTGACAGTGTTGTGATCGTACGTTCAGAGGTAAAAATGTAACGAAGGCGGCCGAACAAATTTGTGAAGTTTATGGGCCAGATACTGTAACGCTTCGCATAGCATAGCGTTGGTTCGATCGATTTCTTTCTGATGTAGTGGATGTCGAAAATGTACCCCGTACTGTTAGGCCGATCGTCGTAGCAACCGATAAAATCATCCAAGTAGATCGGCGTGTGAGCACTCGCTCGATTAGTCAGGAACTGGGTATAGATCATAAAACCGTTTGTAATCATTTGCAAAAGATTGGATTCCAAAAAAAGCTGGATGTTTAGGTGCGACACGAGTTGACGCAAAAAAAATCTCTTGGACCGAATCAACGCCTGCGATGCACTGCTGAAACGGAACGAATTCGACCCATTTTTGAAGCGGATGGTGACTGGTGATGTAAAGAGGATCACACTCAATAACCTCAACCGAAAAAGATCGTGGTCGAAGCGCGGCGAGCCGGCCCAAACCATCGCCAAGACCGGATTGAGAGTCGGGAAGGTTTTGCTGTGTGTTTGGTGAAATTGGAAGGGAATCATCCACTATGAGCTGCTCAATTAACGCCAGACCCTCTATTTGGCCCTCTACTGTGAGCAACTTGACCGTTTGAAGCAGGCGATTGACCAGAAGCGGCCAGAATTGGTCAATAGGAATAGTGTTATGTTCCACAAGGACAACGCTCGGCCTCACACATCTTTGATGATACGCCAGAAGCTACGCGAGCTCGGATGGGATGTCCTATCGCACCTACCATATAGTCCGGACCTGGCACCAAGTGATTACCATCTCTTCCGGTCCATGCAAAACGCTCTTGGTGCTACTAAGTTGGCCTCAAAAGAGGCTTGCGAAAACTGTCTGTCTGAGTTTTTTGCAAATAAGGAGGGGGGGATAATGAAGTTGCCTTCTAAATGGCAACAAGTTTGCGAACAAAACAAAAAAATTTGCTTCTAAATGACAACAAGTTTGCGAACAAAACAAAAAAATTTGCTTCTAAATGGCAACAAGTTTGCGAATAAAACAAAAAACTTTGCTTCTAAATGGCAACAAGTTTGCGAACAAAACAACGCATATTTGACCTAAATCGGATAATTCTAAGTATGTTAAATAAGTCGTCAAATTTCGATCACAAATACGACATTTCTTTCTCTCCAACCCAATAATAACAACAGGAATTCTACAAAACTTTTCAGTATTATGAGCGATACTATCCTCTAGGCATAATTTGGTAGGAGGCAGTTAATTTCAGAAAGTTCTTAATACACTATTAAGAAGTTTATTTAACAAATACCGAAATGGGATGTATTTGCGGCCTAGATTTCATACAATCGCATCACCTTGAATTTTTGTAAGTTTTGGGTTGGGCAGTTTTTGAAAATGAGCTCTGTCTTTAATTAAGTTTGTACATTTTGAACAATTACTCCTCTATTTTGCAATTTACATCGAAACTAAAATTTGCTTACCAATTGAGACCTTTAATTTGATACTCCACATGAGCACATTAGTGGGAAAAATGTTACATCACGCTTTGCGTATATGGGGAACCCCACTTTAAAATCCATGCAAATTGACAACTGCGTTTTCATTTCCAGATTTGACCCAAATGCCATATTTGCTGATTTCCAAAGAAACCATCATCTAAAAGCAAATGATGATAAAAAAATGCAGTTGGTCACTTTGTAACACCATCTTGCTGACCTTGAACCAGCCCTGTCAGACCTTGCAGATCTTTTTACTCTTCTAATTATATTATTCCCCCCATTGATTAGTGTTAATCTAATCTAACGATAGATACGGGTACACAATCATTAATTCCGCGCTGAACACATGCTTTATCCATTCCAAAGAATCCAGATAAAGGGGGCAATAAAATATATTGCTCTTATAGTGAAAAAATGCATTCTGCAAATACCTTAATTAACAAGTTATGGTACTAATCAACACCTATTGATTCCAGATAACAAGTAAATATTATTGTTTGATATTGATTGTATGACGGCAAGTTCAAACTTCACAAATTGGAATAATTTTTCACATTCAATTTTGCAGAAAGATTGTGTCCCTTGACTTCGAGAGATACTCAAACGTAATGCAGCTATTGAACATTTTATATTTACACATTTGGGAAGTTTTCATTTTGAACTTGTTTTTAAGCCTTTGGGTGAATTATCGACTTTAGCCGTGTGGAGTATCAAACAAAAGTTGTCAATTAGTACTTTATTCAAGAAGTATAAATTTAAAGTGGGACATTACTCATTCTCAGAAACCACCTAACTAAAAATCTCAAAAAAAAAAAAAAAAAAATCATAAAGATGCTTTTATATAAAATTTAGGCCTCAAAATACATTTCAATCTGCTCTCTACTCAAATATTACTAGAAAGCTCCTCTTAAATTTATTGAGTTTGCATTATTTTTCCCGGTCATAGTCCTGATCTGGATAGAGTCGAGAGGGCCTCAAGTTATTATCTAACACATCAACCCATCGTTGTATCGGTCGACCCTTTGGTCGGTTCCCAAGAATTTTAATGTTCAGACCAAGTGAGTTGTCGTCAGCGCAAATTCCATGTCCATACTATCTAAGATACGTCCCTTCTAATTTTTCCACAATTGGTGCCGTCTGGTATCAATCGCACAGCGCGTTAGTTTACATCCTTTAATATATAACGAAACGATTTACATATTACCCATTCATGGTAGTGTCACTAAAATCTAGTTCGCAATGGCATTCTGATTACAAACGTACCAGAAAGCTGCCTATCTAAAGTTCCCTGCATGGAACCATGTCGAATTGCTAACACCTTTGCACCAGAAGAAAAAAAATAGAGAATGAAACGTTGAAGTTGTTTCTCAATAGTGTTATAAGCATATTCAACTTTTCTTTTCTAATTTTGCGATTAAAATTTTAAGTTTACATTTCCCTTTTAATACATGTAATCTAACTCGGTCTATGGTCTGTCACGTCCTAACAATTTCACGTTATAAGATATCTGACATTTAAATACCAGTTATTTATTGGTGAAATTTATCTTGGCCGTAAATTTATAAAATAAATTTCTTTTTTTCGAATCGTACATGTAATCATCCAATTATTAACCTTTATCTTTACATCTACCGTTTTGGAGTTTATTCCGAAACATTATGTTTTCTATTTAATCGTTCTTGGTTCACTCAGAAAGACTCAATATATAACATTTTTCATGAGTCATGGGGATAATTTTTCAATAGGTGGTACGTGAACTGACAGTACTATGTCAAATATGAACGATTTGCTCTTTAGGAAGGGTTAATTTTCGAAGGGTCTTGACTTTTAGAAAGAAAGTGCTTTCTCCTTCCTCCTTCCAAGTCGCAAGACCGCAAGCTGGACATTTGGGGTATGAAAGGTTATGTGAGGTACATTGGGTGCAACTTTTCAAGTTTTTCCATCTATATATAGTTAAAAATTGCAAATCATCATCATCTACGGCGCAACAGCCGGTATCCGGTCTAGACCTGCCTTAGTAAGGAACTCCAGACACCCCGGTTCTGCGCCGGGGTCCACCAATTCGATGCCCCTAAAATCTGTCGGGCGTCCTTACCTACGCCATCGCTCCATCTCAGGCAGGATCTGCCTCGTTTCTTTTTTCTACCATAGATATTCCCCTTATAGACTTTCCAGGCTGCATCATCCTCATCCATACGGATTAGGTGATTCGCTCACCGTAACCTGTTGAGTCGGATTTTATTCACAACCAGACGGTCGTGGTATCCCTCATAGATTTCCTCGTTATGTAGAGGGCCAAAAATTTTTCTCACGTAATGCGGCCAAGAGTTTGTAATGTTTCTGGCTAAGAATCCAAGTCTCCGAGGAGTACATAAGGACTGGTAAGATAATTGTCTTCTACAATAAAAGCTTTGACCCTATGGTAAGACATTTCGAGCGCAACAGTTTTTGTAAGTTGAAATAGGTTTCATTGGCTGTAAACAATCGTGCGTGGATTTCATTGTCACAGCTGTTATAGGGTTATGATTTTCGACACTAGATAGGACCGAAAGTTGTAGTGTCCTATCTTTATTGTTTTCGTTTGACCAGTGCGATTCAATATTGTTCGTTCTTTGGTTTTTTGGCGCTGACGTTGGCACTATGTACTTCGTCTTGCCTTCATTAATGTGCAGCCCAAGATCTCGCGCCGCCTGCTCGATCTGGATGAAGGTAGACTGTACATCTCGAGTTGTTCTTCCAATAATATCAATATTGTCAGCGTAGGCCAGTAGTTGGGTGGACGAATCACCTGGGCAGTCTTATCAAATTCGTCGAGATACCGAATTCTTTCATGGTACAGTTTTACCCTGGCTATGTTGTCATAGATAAAAGATTAAGATAGATTAAAGTCGATGAAAAGATAGTACAGCTGATGGCCATACTTCAACAATTTTTCCATCCCTTGCGACAGAAAGAAAAGAAAATCTGATCTCTTACTGATTTGCCTGGAGTGAAGCCTTTTTGGTATGGGCTATTGATGTTCTGGGCATATGAAACTATTCGCCCTAGTAAGATAGCAAAGAATATCTTGGAGATGGCACTCAGCAACATGATATAATTGCTGCACTGCGTGATATCCCCCTTTTTATGTATGGGACAGATAATGCCTCGTTTCCAATCGCTAGGCATTAATTCGCTTGGTGTAATTGGCTGCCTTCATATTTAACCAATTCGGCTATAATGCCTTCGGCTCCTGGCGACTTATGGTTTTTAAGTAGATGGATTGCACGGACTGTTTCTTCCATGATTAGTGGCGGAAACATTTGTCCGTCGTCTTCAGTTGTCGGGACCTGCAGCTCGCCGATATTTTGGTTGTTGAGCAGTTCATTAAAATACTCAATCCATCGCTCTAATATGTCTATTGTGTTGGAAATCAGATTTCCAGATGTGTCTCGGCAGGGCGAGCATGATGAACAGGTATATAAGATTTGATCCTGCTGACTTGTTGGTAAAACTTCCGCTCCTAATGCTTGGATGGCTTCCTTTTTCCGTCTATGAAGTCGCTTCTTCGCTAGACGGAGTTCGTGATAAGTCTCTACTCCCTGATATTGAAGGTATAAATGTTGAAAACAAAAATATTATACCTTGCTATTTATATTTGCCAGTTAATTTTGTTTTTCTTTTTAGCGGTTACACAACCTTTTAGTTAAGATCTGCTCCTGTTCTCTGTTCCTGTTGATGTTATACCTGAACTACTTCTTTCTTGCAAGAGTATAATTTACACTTTCACGCGAAACTCTAAAGCGTTCTACAATTTACCGCTCTGTGTATGCTTCTTCACGTAAAACATAAACAGCAGTGCGTTGTTCATTATTTTAATTGCGTTCATTTTGGCATTTCACAAGCAAAACATTCGATTTTATTAGTTACTCTAGTATTTTCAATTAAGGTTTAATTTCCGAAAAGTAGACAACTTTTGTCACTACATCAAATTATGTCACCCATTGACTGTAATATGATTCACAGACCACTTATTCGCTTTCAAGTAAATTGGGTGCAGCAAATAGATACACAAACAGATAGACCGTAAGGTACCCTAGCTCTAAAAAGAAAGAAAATATTTTGTCATGGATGGGACAAACCAATTTCAGGATGGTAAAAAGTTCAAGGAATAGAGTCAGGCGAAACAATTTTGACATTAGGACACAGGTCCCTCTTCGTAGAAGAAATTACAAAGTACAAATTAAAAAATACGACCATAATACGAATTTGACCTTGAATAGATGGGGGTTATATTATAGGATTGAATGGATTAATGGTTCTATTTTAAGATTGATGAGTGTATGAAGGTCCATGACCTTATTATAGGTTGATTTCCCACCTGAATTCTCCTGTAGTGACCAGATTAATATCCTTCGCATCATTGCAGAATGAGAATTTTGAGAAGGTTTTAGACAGCATGGAGAGCAAATGTTCTACCCAGGAGTTTAATTCGGAAAAATGAATAACTAACTGTCAAAACTACGGAAGCAGAGCAAACCCGATTATTATTTGAATGGCATATAGCGGCGCGAAAATCCTGGTGCTGTATCTAGCTAAAATCTCGTAGAAGTTTGAAGTTCAAAACCAGAGATTTTTTGACGATCATTTTTCTTCTCGTTATCGGTTACGGGAGGGAATGGAAAGACGATGTCATCTTTCCTTATAGACCTCCTTCACTGATTATATCTATTTGCTCTATCACCACATCATCGACCGTGGCCAGCTGACTTTGAATTTGGAGAATAAGGCAAACTTAGCCAGACTGACAATGCAATAAATACCAACAACCCGAGGTTATCAGCCTTTACGAGTCCTGGCATTCTCCCTTTTTGAATTAAGGGTGCAAACTACATGGGGATATTTTCAGAATCGAATTTATTTTTTTCTACTGCGTAGATCGCCATCTTAGCTTATCCAAAATACACTGCGAAAATTAAATTAATCGGTTGAACGGTTTTGGAGTCTATCAATCACAAACGGTATACCGACATCAACTTTTACATAATATACGAAACATAATGGGAGCTCAAAATATGTGCCCCAAAAAGTATAATGGGCTACGTTCTTAGAACTTATGTAACCGAAAAAAGTGCAAACATCCGCACACACGGCGGAGTTGGATTTTTTTTTGTCTTACATAAGATAAAGGCAAAACGTTTAGCTCCCTGTATTCCGACTTGCGGTAATTGAGAAATTGCAGAATCGACAAAAATTATTTGTTTTGAAATGTGGTTTAGTTAAATAGTTAATAGGTATGTTGAAACGATTATTATCTTCACAAATTCAATGCAAAAAATTGAAAAGTCACTGCTGACTATCTTTGCCAATTTAAATGTATTTTAACAGTTTTTGCTGTCGTCAATCGCGTTCAGATGCTAATGTTTAAACCGGTACAAATCGGATTTTCTTCTTTGTTACTTTACGTATCACAATGTAATAAATATACTTTTACTTTTTTTATGTTGTGTTCACCGCCGCGGTTGGAAACAGAAGAGACCGGCTTATTTCCATGCGGTTCTTACTGTCCCAACCAACGGCATTTTCTCACCGCTAATTCTCCACTCCCTTGGTGCGTTCTAAAATGAGTGAGTGGAGAGTTCCGCGCCATCTACCCGTCCGCATCCGCAACATTCGAAATAAATTTCGAATGATGCAGATCCTGCCGCGCCATAGGTATGTACAAAATTGGAAGTAAATTTCCCAAAAAAAAAAGTTTTGAAAAAAACGCATTGAAAGTTTTTACGACTGACTGTTGTAAAATTTAAAAAAGTTTGAATTTACCCCTAATCTGCGAATCTTGCTGGGATATATATACCTTTTTAAGGGTTTGTGTAAAGACAAAATCTTATTAAAATCGGTTTACTATCTGTCTGTCCGTCACACGCACACGGAGATGGCTATAGCGATTAACGCCAAATTTGGTGGAAAGATAGAAACTGTGAACGCATGCGCATGCAGTAAGTTACATCCTTTTACGTCGAATTTAAGGGGGGGTACAAATTTTTTTTTACCGAATATAGTCATGTGGGGTATCAAATTAAAGGTCTCGGTCAGTATTTTTCGAAGCCGGTCTTAGTTTTGACATTTGTTAGAAAGGCGGGGAGTGCGGAGGGTTAAATGTGATCGTTTCTTTAAGAGGGCCATTTTCAGAAACGACCAAATCGAAAAATCTGAAAAAAAATCATGAGGCTGCCACTATATGGTGTCTAGGCTCCGAAATACCTTCCATATCGATATCCGTTCGAATAAAGTTAATAATAGCATATTACTATAATTTTTAGTAATTGACTGCAAAATCCCCCTTAAGCTTACCCTAGCAAGCTCTATAATATAGAGCATGATCTTGCCAAGTTTGGTGGAAATCGCACTATTATTAACAAATACGTCGAGGTTGCTGCTTTTTTAGAAATTCAAGACTATGAATGTCAACATCACCCGAAAGTGGATACTCTCACATAATATATGCATATATTACACGCTACGTACTAAGAAATGCACAAAACCGTTCGTACCTGAAGCGTCCAACTTCCGGTTTCCCGACTTGTTTTCCTTTACAAGCAGCAGTCACTACTTTCCGAGAGTGTAACATCTCGGACACTTTTTTGTAATATTCAGAAATTTCGATGAATACTGTAAGATAATGATTCTGTAGCACACATTATTCATATACATACTATAACAATGTGCTTATACAAAATACATATTATGTAAAATAGAGCGCTTCAACGTTACTCACGCTCCAAAAAATATAATAGAAAATAGTAGATATTGATATATTGAAGTTTAAAAAGATATTCTGGAGTTATTATTCTTCTAAAATATATTTAAAAAAGTCGAAAATGCTCGAACTCTTTAATTATAATCGTAGACGCGACAACCCAAACAGATCAGGACCTTGAAACGTGTTAGAACACTTCATTCAAGACCATAACGGTACACTACATGACTATAATTCAATGTAGAAGGCAATGTGGTCAGCATTGCGCTCGTTCGAGATTATTAACCTGATTTTGATTCAGGTACTCATTCACAACTGAGTTGACTTGTATCCGACACTCAGTCACGAAGCAAATCCTTCTGTCACTAGCGATATTTGACCTTCCGTACAAAAACCCAGAGCTCTAACTGCTAACCATCCGGACGATAACCCCTTAGCGGGCATAATATTGAGGGCGTAGAACAATTTGTATACCTGGGTAGCGTTGTTTCTATCAAGGGTGGAATCAAACTTGATATCATTCGACACATTCACACCTTCAAGTCCAACTTCACTGCTTTTTCCAAAATCCGGTAATGCGCGAATCTCCTCTCTGTACTACTGTATAGGAGCCAGAGATGAAAAGCGGCCGTCACTGTTCCTCGAAAGATTCAAACTTTCATCGACTATGGCCTGAGACCAGAGTTGGGCAAAATCATAAACATGATTAATCATAACGTGTAATCATTATCCCATATTTTCAGCCGTTATTGCTTTACCTCGCTTTTCGATGACGTGTACATTTTTAAGGTTCTGTATAAAACAAAACCTAGTTGGAATCGAGTCGATGTCTGTCTACCCGTCTGTCTGTCTGTCAAACCCGATTTATTCGGAAACCGCTAAAGCATGATAACGGTGATTACTATTGCACGATCACATGATTACATAGTTACAATCGTAATCGTGGCCATGATTATGATTACAACCGCGTAATCACGTAATCATTCTCAATTGTGCCGGAGATAATATCAAATGAAGAACTTGATATAGTCGCCTAGTAGGTTTGCCTTGAACCACATGGCAGTTGCATTGTTGAGGAAAATGTAATCAGCCAATGGACGGTTTTGGTTAATTTCGACGACCATATTTAAAGTGTGTATACATAATTACACACTCTAAATATTGTCAACTCAATATGGATACTATTTTTGTAATTATAATCCGGTTCATAAGATACTACATCCGCCTGTTTGCGATTTTAGATAAAACACAAAGGTATAAGCGAAACTTGATTAAATAGAAGCAAGTCCAGGTTGACGTCAGTCGATGTAGCGGCCTGTTGACCGGACAACTATTAGAACCACAAATTCCACATCAAGTTGAGAGTATTTGGTTTTCTGCGGCCTGTACATAGCTTAAGGTAAAATGTCCCACATTTTGCAATGACTATTTGGGAAAGAACCTTGCATGAAACTATTATCAAGGAAATGTGTGATGATTCGGTATAATAGAAGCTTAATCTTTGGATATTTCCAAAATACGTAACCACTCTATTGTATTACGTACATAGATGTATACATTATTTATAGTATTGCAATTAACATCCAGTCAGACTTATCGGAAACTTACGCTACAAGATAAGAAGACTTGCAAAAAAAAGCACTTGAAATGTAGACACAATAAATTAGTTAATAATAGAATTATCTTGATATTTAACTTAATTGAGGAATGTAACATTAGGATAAACGTCTAAGTACCAATTCATTGGTCCAATTTTTATGTAGTCATGATTCACGTTTGGCGCTCTGATACGAATATCGGTTCTTCATGAATTTCTTCATTGTTCTTACATTCATTTGATTGCAGAGTGTGAAGTGTAGCAGTTGTTAGTTAGTGACCGTACAGTGGGAAAGACAAACCAAACACAAAATGTATAACTTAAGAACATTGTTACCCAGCATTGTAGTCTTATTAACAGGTAAGTAGAATGAGTGCTTGCAATTTAGTCTCAGATAATCTAACATGATCAAAAATAAAACATTTATATATTTTTTTCTTCTAAATTTACTTTTATATTATCGCAAAACTAGCAGTTCCTATAATTAATGGAGAAAATAACATATTCAAATTTGATGTGTCGACAAATGACCTTACAGTCTTGGTGGGGGAAGGTGAGCGGTGGATAATCGATCAAAGGTAAAATCTAATCGTTGTTTTTATGAAGCTGCACGACCAAAATGAATAATTTGAATTTCAGTGGAACATTGCCAAATGGATACAATATCACTTTTATAAAGCAGCATCCAAACCTAGTAGACGTAGTGCCTCCTTCAGTATTCATAGAGCCTAATGATAATAATAACAGTACAAACAGCTATAATATAACCATATTTGGTAAGAGTCCTGGCCATTTAGTGATAACATCGCAATCGCAACCAAATGAAACCAGCATGTAAGTGGACTAAAACTTGTGACTCTAATTAATTATTTGGTATGAAAAGATATTTCAAATATTTTTATTGTTTTAGATCCTCAAATGTTTTCGTTCGCGTAACAGTTGCAAATTCTATGGTGATCTATTATATATCCTTAGTTTTCGGATGGGTCTACTTCGTAGCATGGTCCGTCTCATTCTATCCGCAAATTTATGAAAATTTCCGGAGAAAAAGCGTGGTTGGATTGAATTTTGATTTCTTAGCGTTGAATATCGTGGGATTTGCAATGTACAGCGTGTTTAACGCAGGCTTGTTTTGGAATAGTGATATACAAGCGGAATATTTCAACCGATATCCACGCGGATTGAATCCAGTATTGATAAATGATATCTTCTTTTCGTTCCATGCGATGTTTGCGACATTGATAACAATAGGACAATGCTTCATTTATGAGGTAAGTTTGCTTCTGTGGATATAATATAGGGGATGAGGACATCTTTGGTAGCGATTAGAGAACTTCCCCTCGTGTAATAGTAGCTCGTCCACATTGAGTATGGTATTTTTCTCGGTGATAGATTTGATCCGAATAAAGTCGAGTGGCGTTCAAATCACCATCTAGTGTATCGAGTAATCGCTTTCTTCAGTCAGCCTTTTGGTCGTTTCTGATCGACTTCGAAGTCCAGCCCAATGTAGGCTAACGAATTTTCCCCAGTGCGAACTATAAGTATGACCCTATCGTTCAAGACGTCTATCAATGGCAGATGATCTCATTTCTTTATTTGTAGACTTGAACCATTCTCTCTATAAAAGAATTAGATCCTAAAATGCAATCTGTGATATATCAAAATTTCCCCACATTGAAATGGCGAAAATTTTTGGTCTTATTTAAGTAAGATGGTAACGTGAATGTTTGTCCGTATATTTTGTTACGTTAATATTCGTCAAAGATTGAAATCGTTGTTGTTCTATCGAATGCTAACCCTTCCAAGCTCTCAATTAAAGACTTCCATAATCGGAATTAATACTGTAATTTAATGATTTCTTTTAGCTGTATTATTCTTTTTACCTTACTGTAATTATTCCGATGTTTACTCTTTCTTCGGTATAACTCAACAGATAATATCAATAGTTGGATCCATATTCCTGACTCGCGTATTTTTTTCGATCTTCTTTGCTATAATTTTTATGGTTTTTTTATCAAATCTGTATGTACATATGGAAGCTATTAAATCTCACCCAAACAGCTAGTACTTTCAAAGCCAAGTTTCGACTTAATTTGTCAAATAGGCCAATGAGAGGTCAAAATGTATAAATTTTAATAATAGTATATTACTAATATTTTTAAATTGCTCAGAAACTCCCCGCCCGCCTTAAATTTATCCTGGGATTATCAAGCTTTGCAGTAGTAGCAGATAGCATCGGGCGAATACTGGAAAATTTAGTGGAAATCCTGCTACCAGTGCATTAAATTTATCAATTTCGTACGAATTACTAGATCTTAAGCAATAGTAATAGTACTGAGGCCATAATTAACGAGAATAATTAGCATATGGGTGAAATAAGTCCAGTTATGAAGAAGCTACTTTCCCCAGCCCTATTTATATTTGTTTGAAGTGAACTTCCCTTCACTTGCTAATAATGTTAAACTCGTAGTGTCAAGCGTAGAAAATTGATTGTTGTCAATGCAGGGCTTTCCAGAGTAAATTATTTGTGTAAATGACTCTTGAAAAATAGTGCGCGATTGAATTTTTAACTCCGTGTGTACAAGCCGAACCGTCATGAACTGAAAGTGAGGTTGCTCACAAAACGAAACCCAAAATCTTTACACTCAGACTATCGAACTATTCCGACTTGTGCTTCTTTCCACCTTCTTTCTTATCATTGTATTTGTTTTTGGAATTGTATATATTCGATTTGATTCGATTTTTAACGGCTTTTACGAGGCTCCTTATAATTCGGTTTTCTTGAAAAATCTGCGGTCGATATATCTGATGATGCCAGTACTCCAGAGATTGTTTTGGGTTATGGATTCTAGATTCTAGAAGACTTGTTTTCTGTGTTCGTTTCGATACCTTCGCTGTAGTGCTGACACGTGCAATTATTCCTTTTCCTTCTGCGGTTGAAACGTTCAATGTCGATGGTGTTGAATTTTCAGCACTTTTCGACCATTCTCTTTCATCATTGGTAATCGTTCTTTCGCGCCGATAAGGAGAGCGATGATCTCTAGCACGTAAGAAGCAGTATGATTGCCTTTGTTGATCAGAGTTATTGTAAGTACGTAGTATTTCATGGTAGTGCATCTCCGTGATGTGCTTTCGACAATTGACCGTATACTTCTTGAACTCCGATCTGCAAATTCGATGAATCTGCCTTAATTTATTCAAATGGTTTTTTTTTGTGATAGTTTGTATTTAATTAGACCACATACATTGTCGATCAGATTTGCGTCGGGCGGCTGTGAGAGTGAATTCAAAATCACTCCGCCAATTTGCAGTTTTGAAATTTGGGTGTTTATTTATATTTTGTTTTTTCCAGTATTATTCATTATTATTCATGTTTATAGCGTTTATTCTATACGTGAGGAAAAAGTTTTCCAAAGTCTTCTTTTGGGAACTTTAGGACCTGACTTAATTCGGACTTGGAATCATCTGCGGTATCATTTTGTCCTTGACAGTTGACTAGGCATTCTTGGAACTAACAAATTCCCAAACATAAGCTTCCTCAGAAAGGGTTACCTTCGCCCAATCTTGATCGATGTTTTTTTTGTCCGCGTGAAGTTTGATACGACTTGTTTTTTATTTTAAAAAGGTTTCTTGGTCATATTATTTTACTTCACGATCATGATGTTATTTTGATGATTTTGGAAGTTCCCTTATTTAAATTCTTATCAGAATCATTGAGAAGCTCCTTCCCATTTTTATCTCTATTATTAGTTCTAAGTAACCTGCCTTTTCTTTGGAGTAAGGTGAGAGAGTAAAGGGATAGAACTATATTCTCAACTATCATTCAATGTGGTTTAATCACCATTATGGAATGAATTTCTAACGGTGATTCAATCATTGCCATTGTCGCTACTCGCTTGACTGTCTGTCTGTCTATCAGACGTACTTCTTTCGAAAACGGATACATGGATTGGAATGAATTTGGACACATTTAAAAGCAACGAATGAGATCTCGGGCATACAGCAAGTTGGATGAGTTTGCAAAAAGTTTCCCGAGAGATGGAATTTTTTTCTCCGAATGTATCGGTTTAGGGTATCAAGAAGATCACAGTTTTGACAATGACGAAACAGGAAAATATCCAATCCAAAATCTGAAAAAAGTGGTGGTTTGTGGTTATTAGAAATCTAGGCCTCAAAATATATCCCATTCTGATATCTACACAAATAAATTTACGCTGAGCAACAACAAATTGCTAGTTGTGAATAGAATATCTATGGAACTACAAAGGACAAGAAGTGTGGGAGTGACAACCGAGCTTTATAAATTCATACACCATATTTGGTTTTTTGAAACTATGCCGTAAAAGTGCCATTTGTGCTATTTATAACAAGTCGGGAAACAGGAAGCTGGGCGCTTCAGGTATGAAAGGTTTTGTCTGCTTCTTCTGTGAGTATATTTGACTGTAGAACTATCCCATTTGTACGTAGTCCGTTATGTATATGCATTTACATGTCTGACTACCCACTTTAGTGTGATATTGATATTTAATTGCAGTAAATTTACACGATAAAGCCAACTTTGAGCTACTGTGACTTTGTTACTAATAGTATGATTTTGATCAAACTTGGGGATAATATGCTCCATATTATGTTTTATACTAATACCATATTATAACTCTGGAGTAAACTTAAGGGGGGTTTCACTCAATTTTCCCAAAAATTTGGTAATATATTATTATTAACTTAATTTGAGCAGATATCGATATGGAGAGTATTTTGAGGCCTGGGCACCATATCGACGCAGCTTCATGAATTTTTTCAGATTTTTCGGTTGGGTGGTTTCAGAGAATGGGTCCGTTAAAGAAATCATCATTTTCCACCCCTCCCACTCCCCGGTTTTTTAACAAATCTCAAAACTAGGAGCGGATTCGAAAAGTACTAATCGAGACCTTTCATTTGATACCCCACATGACTATATCCGGTGAAAAAAATTTTTACACCCCCATGGGGACCGCCCCTAAATCTCAATATAGAAGGATATCACTCACTGCATACCTGGGGGTCCACAGTTCCCACCTTCTCACCAAATTTCGTGTCAATCGGTAAAGCCGTTTCTGAGAAAAGTGCATGTGACAGACAGGCAGAGATTGAACCGATTTTAATAAGGTTTTGTTTTGCAAACAAACCCTTAAAAATGGCGCTCTGCTGTTCAAACCCTCCTGAAAAAAAAATTGTTGGTGGTACACTGGAGGATTTTAATGTGCAAAATTAAATATATATATCAAATATTCTCAGCAATGCAAATGTTGAAGAAGTGCTGGGAATAATGCTGATGCAGCCATCAAATTTTTGTTGACTTCAACCAGACATAGGATGGTATCGATCGATCGGTTCAGAATCCGAATGAAAGCATCGCTCTGGAAACATGCCAGTGGATCTAAATGGTAGACTACTATATAAATCAACCGAGATAGTGGCCTATGCGTTTAATATAAATATCCTGGCAAGATCGACAGAGAACGCGACGAATACCGTAGTGGCGTTTGATAAAGCAGCAAAGGAAGTTGTACGACGAGAAAACCAAAGTCATGACACAAACCAGAAGAAAGACGCCAATCAGCAAATCAACAAAACGCAACACTAAACGATTACGACTTCGAACAAGTCGATACTTTGTGTACTTGGGCAAAATTCTCACAAACGACAATAACGATGTAAACGAACTTCATAATAATTAGGCTCATCTGCTAATTCAAAAAAATAAAAATTTACACAGAAAAACAAAGGTCACAGTATATGGAAAAAAAAACAATGCTTTCGGACATCGGGTCCTCAGGAGCATCTTCTGCCCAGTGGCTGTGGACGGTGGATAACGAATGAGATACAACAGTGAGTTGTAAATATTAGAAAATGAACCAGAAATCCCCATCGATATTAAGATTCGAAAGCCTGAGGGGGTAAGACAGGTAGAGGGTATGGTCGATAGAAAAATTCATAGAGGCAAGACAAAGTAAACGACCAGGAAAACCCTAAAAGAGGTGGGAGGATTCAGTGATCTATGCCAGTTACTTGCTCTTCGGTTTTCATAAATGGAATAATCCACGCCTTAAAATACACTAAAATTAAAAATCCGAAATCTTTCCAGTCGACCGGTCGAAATTTTTTGGTAAAGCTAAAAGGAAAGATAATAAATTTTGTTGTAACACAAAGAATAGTATGGCACATAATAGTTGAAAGTTTCGTTGAAATCCTACTATGGCTAAGGAAGTTGTAGTAGTCCATTGGAATTTACTTCATTTTAAGCCATAGAAATGTGATATTGACATCATAATAACCGGGGATAATTGGCATGTAATATTAAATGCCCATGTACATATCTAGTAGTTTCTTTTCTCCATTACCTTTTAAGAGTTTGTGTAAAATAAGACCTTATTAAAATCGGTTTACAGTCTGTCTGTCTGTCCGTCAAACGGAAAGATGAACTATGAACGCACATGCATACAGTGAGTTACATCCTTTTATATTTTGGGTGCAAAACTCCCTTTAAGTTCATCCTAGTGAAAACAACGAAACAACGTAGGACTATTATCATTATAAAACTTTTCAAAACAAATTCGTTGTGTAAATGATTCCTGATGAATAGCTGTTACCTCAAGGTACCTCAAATAAGGAAATATAAAACTTTTCATATCTAAAGCGGATAAGGATAAATTGACAAATATTTAAATTTTTAAATAAAATCTTTGGTTTTGCTGGACTGATAATAGGCTGAATGTAGTGCAGTTGTCATTGTGTTGTTAATCGAAATATGACTTTCGAATTATTCGAATGTTGAAATTGCATGCAACAAAAAATGTTTTTGTCGTTTTGTTTATACTGAACACGGCAGCCTATCAGTCAATTTTAGATGGATTGACTTATGGCAACCTAGTGAAATGCTGATTATGTAGGGTTAGTCTAAGGAAAAGTTAGACTAAACAATCTAGCTATATATCAAAGATATCTAGTTAGTATTATTCACTGTTTTAATTTCCGTTGTTTCGCAAGTTTGTTGTAGTATATTTCCCTTACCTTTAATCAAGATATCTACTTCTAACTCTTAAATCAGGATATCTAGCGTATTTTCCCCATATTCCTCTTGTTAAATTCTTGATAGGCATCCGCATGGTTAACAATATTTTCAACAACACCAGCCCAAACCCGAAATAAATGAAAATACTGCACAGCACTAAGTATAATATTGTTTAAAAAGTCATAACCATTTTCACGAATTTCTGGCACCCATTTGGCGAATGTAGGAATTGCGCGAAGGGCACACATTTCTCCGAATTCATTGATTAAGTTCAAACCTTGCAAACTGTCTCCCTTATATTTTCACTTCTTCCATTCGTCGTGCGAATGTGTGTTGATTCACGTCTCCAAACCTCTTAGTTTTGATTTGTAACATGTCGTAACAATTACAGTTTAAAAATGAAAGAACGTGCATAGTAATTTAGTTTTTCTTCTAATTTCCATTTCAGCGTGCTGAGCAAAGAGTATCAACAACAGCGCGTAGTTTGCTATCGCTTTTCTGTGTGGTTGTGATCATTCTTGCGATCCTGGCTGGTACAAATGTGTTACATTGGCTTGACTTCTTATATGGCTGCAGTTATGTTAAGTTGACAATTACCTTGATCAAATATATACCACAGGTGAGTTAAGCTAAAATGCATTATAGAATTAGCTTAGGAATTTCCTTGTTTTGTATTTCAGGCTGTGATGAACTACAGACGTAAGAGCACAGTGGGCTGGAGTATAGGAAATATTTTATTAGATTTCACCGGTGGAATGCTGAGCATGCTACAGATGATATTGAATGGATACAACTATGGTTTGCGCTTAAATGGGCTTACTTTTTGTAAAGAAACTACTCTACCGTTTTTTTTTAAATAGATGATTGGGATTCAATATTTGGTGACCCGACCAAGTTTGGACTGGGTTTGTTCTCAGTATGCTTCGACATATTCTTCATGTTGCAACACTACGTGTTTTATAGGTATGTTCCGCGATTATTAAGCGACATTTAGTTTTTCGCCTAACGAAGTAGTAGCTTCGTAGTTATTTCTTTTTGCATGTCTTGTATTTGTTACTATTGCGCTTAAATTTTAATATAAGTTTGTAAATGTTGCGTTTTTCGTTTTTTATGGGGTGGCAGAAGTTGCTTACCACTCAATTTTATACTACCTACACGAAACAACATTAATCATACAACTTTAAACATTAACGAATACAAAAAACGTTAAATCATTACATTACATACTGTAAATACACCAGAAAACTCACAGTCCTTCCAAAAATGTAATCACTTTATTAATCGGCCTTATGTTTTCTCCTTCAATTACAAGTGCAAAATAATTGTATATTTTACATATTAGCTTTATAACTGCAAACGCTGCGATATTTGAAGTCTTTTGGGCAATTGGATCTGAACATCCAATTGCTAATATTGCTTTCTAGCTCCAAATATTTATGACAAGACACGTATGACTCGTTGTCACTTTGACCTTTAACACAATTTTCTCATCTGTTTAACACGATTTTATATCTCCTGGACACTAAACGCAGATATAATCTATACTTCCAGTTAAGACAGAGAAACTTTATACACATTTTTTATGAACCTAAATAGTGCTACTGCTTTGATTCAAACAGAACAAGATGGGTTTAGCTGCTTGCAAGATAAAAACCCATGATCTCTGTGTGCACACAAAGTAAAACAACTGCCACAACAAAACCAACAAATACGTAATACAGATTGTGTTTGCATTGATTTGTATAAACTTGAACGTATCTACTATTTCCGATTCTATTAATTCTATAAATTTTCTCTCCACGAATCTTCCAATTTCAGAGCTGACCGTCTCAAATTAGTTGAGGTTCCATCTAATTTAGAAAAACTATTGGTTGAATAAGGCAATTTCATTGAAATGCAAAAGAATGAAAGCATACTATAAAAAAAACACTTGGACATGGCTTAAGAGAAAAGTTAGAGGAGGCGAGAGGGAGGGGACGAAAGTCATTTTGCATGCTGCATTTTAGAGATAAAATAATGCAAATACTACTACTCAATCATTCGAAACTAACTAAAAATCATTGCGTATTTATAACTGAAGTCAATATTATTAAGTCATTTACAAATAGACGAGAGGTGAAATGCGAAATTCTCCGGATGGTGCTTCCCATTCCGATAGCAACAGATAATTGTTCACTATAGATGCTAATCAAATGATCTCATATGTCGAACTGAAAACTATTGCCATAAATGTCGATAAGTAATGGCGGTTCGGTAAAAGCCCTCGCAAAATATACTATCCACAGAAGTTTTTCACTATAAAAATGGCTTTATATGTAAACAGATAATCTCGAAACTGGCCATTGCTAATCGATATTACAAATTCAATTCGATAGATCGAGCGCTCGCATGCAAATCTCAATTTTTACCATATTTTTAACTTATACATTCATATGCATATGTTTTCGTAGATCATAGATTTCACGTTTAGTTTTTTCGCATATTCATGTCCATCTAGTTTGTTTCTAAGTACAATGCATACATATATTATTTAAATTGGATTTTTTCCTGCAAAATACCAAAATTTGATCTGATAATCTAGAGTTTAATTGGCAACGTTGACTGGTAAAACTTTCATCAGAACCATCGAAATAAGCAATAAAATTTTAACCCCTTAATCATTTACTTCTTATATCGTTTCAATTTTCTGTTGTTTTGTTTTTACTCACTTATGTCCTACATTTTACTTTTGCTATTTTCGAAACAAACAAATTTGTAGGCATGCGACAAAGAAGCTGTCGGAGTCCCAAACGACAACCGTTGAAGATTTGTCATCGTCCACGATGAAATTCTGAATAGGAGACAAACGAATTAGAATTAAATTTTGTAGGACAATAAAATATTTTACATTTGATTGTGTTTTATTTACAAAACCATGCTTTTAATTTTTAAAGTATACTTTTGAAAAGTGTATGTATAACTTACCAAGTAGGCACAGGTATTTTTATATTATTGTTATTATATTGCAACAAACTAATAAAATTTGTACATATTTTTTGTTACTGGTTTCTGCGTTTATCTTTTCCAATTAGAGTTTGGAGAAGACTTTTCTCATGTTACTACCTTGGTTGTTCGATTGAACGGTAAATCTCGTGTCTTTAACTTGGTTCCACGGTTCTTCCACAATCGAAATGGTTCGTAATCGCATAAGTGAGATCATTTCTTCTCACGAAATTGCCACCGTTTAACGCGCAACGCGCGAGTGCGTTCGTCAAGCTGTTTTACCGGTGGTTTGATTCGCAAGAAGGCAATCAACGGCCAATTTTGAGGTGCGATGGTCTCATAAGGAACGAGTTCTTATGTCTTATGAGAATATAGTTGATTTGAGCTATACTACTCTCACACTAAAATGTAGGAAGCGTTTGATGGAACTTGTATTCGCATGCAATGTTATGAGTGCCCGCAAAATCGACTCTCACCACCCTCATTGCGCGCTTCAAACTCTTTTCTCCCATGGCACCTTATGCCATCTACTTTTTCACCCACATGCCCATTAAGGTTGCCTGGAATGATAGTATAGTCATCAGGGGGCACGTTACAGCTCTTTGTATCAAAATGCTGCCAGAAGGCATGTTTCTCGGCATCAGGTCGACCTGTGGCGCGTATGCGGTGAAGAAGTGAGTACTGCGATCAGATGATAAAATGATGAGCTTCATCAACCGATCATCAAGCCGTTCAACTTCTTTAATGGTATCACGAAAACCCTTCGGATGGCAATGTCAACACCGTATTAAGTGTGTGGGATACCAAAATAGAGAATTTTTTTGACATTTTTACCGTGTTGGCACCCGACCATTCTTGTCGAGCGCAGGTATCAATGCGCCTTTTCCGAAGGGTTCTTGCTAGTTTCTCGATCTTTCCAGTGAGAGTGCAAATATTTAGCGGGCAGACACGTATTAGTTTTGCTAATTTACTTACGTCCTGCCAATTCTTGACAGGACCGGGGCCCGTTCTGCCACATCGACTAAGACTTATGACTCCACACGATTATTTTGTTTTTTACCACGCAGCATTTTCTTGTTGGGCCTGTTACGGGACCTGCCACCAAGAGAGATAAGGTAGGATTTAGCGTAGTGGAATAACTGCAACTATACTTTATTTATCTCTTTCCCTGATTTCAGCATTTTGTTTTTGTTTTACTGAGTATAGAACAAAGTACGTTGTCTCAAACTCTCCCCATTTACCTGGGCTTGGGACCAGTATTTTGTGTAACTAACATGGCGAAGTTCTCAAAAAAGTTAATAAAGTACATTCTTATATTTTTCGAGAAATTGACGTAAAATCCCCTAAAGTTCATCCTGGAGACATAAAAAAAATGTGGTGGTACTCGTATAGGTTATAATATAACGCACGATACAAATGGATCAGCTGCGCACTCAAATATTCTTCCATAAGGAGTGCACAAAACCTTTCATGTCATATACGAGTACTTTAATTATGCATTATTGAATCAAACTTTCAATAAACAAATGTGGAAAGCTACTTTTGTACGTACAACACAGAGTACACTCGTAGCACTATACACGCAATAAATCCTATCAACTGGCGAAGCGATATCAGTATTCAATTGAAGCGGTTCGATATGGTCGACTCCTCTGTGGCGATTCACTGCATTTGTAGCGAGTCATCTCTTTTTAAGGTGTTGTGTAAAACAAAACCTTATTAGAACTAGTCTGCCTGTCTGCCACACGCATTTTTTCAGAGACGGCGACAAGAGATAGCGATTGCCACCAAATTTTGTGGGAAGGTGGGAACCGTCAACGCGCACGCATACAGTGTGTTACATCCTTATACGACGAATTTAAAGGGGGGAGGGAGGGGGGTTGTCCTCATACATACAAAACGGGGTGTAAGTTTTTTTACCAAGTGTAGTTATTATCATCATCATCAACGGCGCAACAACCGGCATCTGGTATAGGTCTGTCTTAATAAGGACCTCCAGACACCCCGGTTTTGCGCCGAGGTCCACCAATTCGATATCCCTAAAAACTGTCTGGCGTGCTGATCTACGCCATCGCTCCATCTCAGGCAGGGTCTGCCTCTTCTTTTTGTACCAAAGATATTGCCCTTATACTCTTCGGGTTGTATCACCCTCATTCATACGGATTAAGTTGTCTTAGACCTACGGATTAGATGACCCGCCCACCGCAACCTGTTGAGCCGGATATTATGCACAACCAGACGGTCATGACCTCGCTCATAGATTTCGTCGTTATGTAAGCTACGGAATTGCCTATCCTCATGCAGGGGGCCAAAAATTCTTCGAAGGTTCTGTCTGCTGCCAACAACCGTGTGCGGATTTCATCGTTACACCTGTTATCGGTTGTGATTTTCGACCCTCTGTAGTCTCCTATTTTCATTGTTTTCGTTTGATCAGTGTGATTCGATGATGTTCGTTCTTTTGGTTTTGGCGCTGACGTTGCCACCATGTACTTCGTCTTGCCTTCATTAATGTGCAGCCCAAGATCTCACGCCGCCTGCTCGATCTGGATGAAGGTAGACTGTACATCTCGAGTTATTCTTCCCATGATGTCGATATCGTGAGTGTAGGCCAGTTGTTGGGTGGACTTGAAAGTGCCTCTCGCATTTACATCGGCATCGTGAATCACTTTCTCCAGGGTCAGGTTGAAGAGGATGCATTATAGGGCGTCCCCATGTCGTAGACCGTTGTTGATGTTCAATGGTCTCGAGAGTGTTCCTGCTGCTTTTATCTGGCCTCGCACATTGATCAGGGTCAGCCTAGTCAATCTTATTAATTTCGTCGGGATACCGAATTCTCTCATGGCCGTGTGAGGTTTTATCCTGGCTATGCTCTCATAGGCGGCTTTAAGGTCGATGAGAAGATACTGCAACCGATTGCCATATACCAACAGTTTTTCCATCGCTTGCCGCAGAGAGAAAATCTAATCTGTTGCTGATTTGCCTAGAGTGAACACTCTTTGGTATGGGCCAATGATATTCTGGGCGTATGGGGCTATCCGGGGTAGCATGATAGTGGAGAATATCTCATAGATGGTACTCAGCAACGTGATATCTTTATAATTGCTGCTCTGCGTTATATCCCCCTTTTTATGTATCATACTTTGAGCATCAATTGATGACCACTTGATGTAATTGGTCACCTCCATATTTAACCAATTCGGCTGTAATTCCATCTACTCCTGGCGACATACGGTTTTTAAGTCGACGCACTGTGTCTTCCATGCGTGGTGGTGCTAGCATTTGTCCGTTGTCTTCAGTTGGCGGGACTTCCAACTTGCCGATATTTTGGTTGTTGAGCAGTTCATTAAAATACTCAACCCATCGCTCCAATATGACCATCCTGTCGGAAATCAGATTTCCCTCTTTGTCTCGGCAGGATGAACATCGAGGTGTGTAAGGCTACATCCTGCTGATTTGTTGGTTTTCCCAGGCTTAATTTTTCCATCTGGGAAATCGCTTCTCCGCTAGACGGAGTTGGTGATAAATCTCTGCGCGTGCCCGCGTTCTTTGAGAATGCAACAATACTCGGTATGCGACATTCTTCCCTTCCGTAGCTAGTTTACATTCATCGTCAAACCAGCCGTTCCGACTTTTCTTGCGGCTGGGGCTAAGTATCTTTGTATCTTTGTGGCGGTATCAATGATAACATTCTTCAGGTGTTGCGGAGGGCTGCATTGTGAATGGCTTCAGTATTCACTCCCACCTGATTGTCAGAGGGGATTGTAGGTGGTGTCGTAATTCGAGCTCAGAGCACTATGCCAACGAGATAGTGGTCCGAGTCTATATTGGCCCCCTTATAGGTTCTGACATTTTTCAAGGCTGAGAGGTGGCGACGTTCAATCAGCACGTGGTCAATTTGATTGAAAGTGGCCCGGTCTGGAGAGGCCCAGGTATGTTTGTGAACCGCTTTCCGCGCAAGCCAGATACTTCCAACAACCATTTCGTGCGATACTGTTAACTGAATAATGCGCAGGCGACGTATCGCCTGAATACGGTTTTGATATCATACTTGGTGCAGGCTTCGAGGGTCCGCTCAACTGCTTCGTAGAAGGTATCCTTCTCGACTCGTTCCATGAGAAAATGAGCAAATCGTTAAGCTGTTGTCGTTGCCGGGTTCGTCGTTGTAAAATCCATCCTCTCCGAGGCTCCTGTTATGGCTTCGTAACATCGGTTTTCCGTGTAGGGTAGTCAGCCCTACCCAACCCCCAACTCCAAATAAATGGAAGTAGCAATTCCGCTGAAGCTGCAGGGACTCCAAGGAACAATTCCATAAGAAGACGGCCGGTTTTGCCTCGCTTGCCTGCATTGCTTTCATGTTTGTTTGGAGGTGCATTCCGTATCCATATATTGGGGTTACTACCGATCAAGAACCGTGGTGAAATGTCCTTCCATCATTTACGCTCATCATTGTATATCAAGAGTCGACCCTTAACGTCTCTAATCATCGAAAGACTTGCAACCAACTGCAAATTCTTTTGTGACACGATATATGGTACTAAAAATATTATTAATTACGCAATTTCTGCCTCCCTGAACAGCCTGATAATATATTTCCTTTTGTCACGGTGCACGCTTCGTTGAACTTAGTGAGATTTGCTACGGTGCCGGCGCTCAAGCGCATCACATTGTCCCGAAAATAGCCTTCAATTCCTTACGCTCGTTGATCTGCTTAAAAGTTCCGGCAGCCATTACGGTGCAGTTTGGGATCGGGGTTTATTAATATTCTCCATGATTTTTCTACTGCCAAACGACAGCTGAGTCCGGAAACCGGACTATGTTGAGCAAAGACAAGCGACCATCAAATGACGATCTCGCCTGTCTTGTTTCGCACATACAAAAGACAACTCCTATATCTGCTGATCGTGATGTGATCGATCATCTAATCAGTACGAGTATGTTATCGGTCAATTGAAACTCAACTGACCTTGTGGCAGACTATGCTCGGAGAGCGTTCCATCAATGATAATGCGACTGCAGCTGCAGAAAGCCACAAACCTTCCACCACTGTCAATGCTGTAGCGGGGTATTATCAGAGCCGACCTTGGCATTCAGATCACCCATTACGACCGCAATAGTACCTGTTTTAAGCCTCTTCTGGCTTGTATTAAGTTACTACTATTGTGAGGGCCTATATCCTGGACCAGAATCTCCCAGTTATCGACTCCCTAGGCATGAGGGTGCAATGGGCGGGGAACTTTCAAGGATTCCACCATCTTATCTTCTTTTACTCCCGCATTTCCAAGTTAGAGCAAATGAGCATTCTTCGGAATTCGTTGTAGAGGAAAGTGAACACATTTCAGAATCGAATCCTAAATCGTTGGCCAAAGCAAAAGATCTTAGCCGAAAAATTAGTTCTCTCCAGAAATATAGTAGTCTTTTCTAAAGCATAACAAAGTTTGTAGATTGCTAGTCCACAAATCTCTACTTCTTAGCCTTCTTTCCCATAAGCGGGCAGTATTTTGACTGAATTCTACACCCTCCATCTTACAGGCGAGCCGCTACCACAGCGGGGCACCGTCTTTCCAGCTGAATAATAAATACTATTAGTTCGAGTGAAATATTCTCCCTCTACTCTCTGTGATGCCTAAGTGTTACACGGCCATCTAGACAATAGCGCCAGTTCCCTCTTTTCTCGAAAGAGATGATCTTTGTTTTTTATTCCTTGCACTAAACTAAATTTTAAATGCTGTTCGTGGATACATTGATATTTCACTCCAAGTTGCCCTTCGACATTGTCGAAAAGCTTGAGCTTGCGGAATGTGGGCGGAATTAGCCCGAATCTATTTGCTCACTCGAAGCTGACGCATTTATTTTGATCGGACAAAATGAGTTCTTCGATTCTTTGAGAAGCAAAGAAATTGGAGAAATCAAACTGGAAGGAGATAATAATATAGTTTCCTTACTTTGTGACCACAATTATTTGGAAACTTCCTACTAGGTCAGGACAGTAACCTAAGTTAATTTCATGTTTCCTTTTTAAGGTTTTGTGGAAAATAAAGTTTATTTTTCAAGTTTTGGTGGAAAATAATAAAAAATCAGTTCATTGTCTGCCTGTTTGTCACAAGCATGTACCCATTGGCATGAAATTCGGTGGAAAATTGAAATTTGGAACCCACACATATGCAACGAGTCGTCAGCAGCAATAACCTCATATATCCGGTGCCGGAAACGATTGCATGTCTAAATTAAGTCCTTATTCATGTTAACCTTAATGGCATTAATAGCAATCTTTAGCAAAGAAATGATGTTAGAGGGTATTTATTAGTCTCAATTACCCTCATATGTAATAATCTAGGGGATTAAGGTTTGCGGAGATAGTCCACTATCCTGGGCATTTTCGACCAGCCATTTGTGTTGTCATTGCTTTATGTGAAAGGGGAGAGTTCTGATGTAATATGTATGCTTTGCCCCCACGTACACTAAGCATCCTCGGCTCCATAAGGCAGAATTCACTCGAAGTTCTTAAAGAAAGAAGTATGGTGACATGGTATGCCCTTCGTTGCTCCACACCACCTAATACCATGGCAGTAGCTGGTAATATTGTGGGTATGACGCGAGAAATCTCTGTAGGATTTGTACATAGCCTTAGTTTTGGTCAAAAGTTTTCCCATCAGAGAAAAACAACCACTTGTTAGGGCCTCATTGTCTTTAAACTTGTTCAACAAATATTTTCCTCGGATTATTCACTGTTACCGTGTTTATTCCGATATAAACTGTTCTCTGCGCATTTATACATACATGTCCTCAAATACCGTACACATCCTGTACATGGTGTCTGTGTCACATCACAAACGCCGAACTTCCGAGTTGTTATCTAAAAACTGTGCATTGTTCCTTTTTTTTTTTTTTTTTTTTTTTTTTGATGATGACCTTTTTAAGGTTTTGTGTAAAACAAAACCTTATTAAAATCGATTCAATGTCTGTCTGTCTGTCTGTCTGTCTGTCACACGCATTTTTCTCCAAAACGGCTAAACCGATCCGAACGAAATTTGGTGGACAGATGGGAACTATGAAATCCCACGCATACAGCAAGTGGCATAAATTTAGGTGGAGTTTAAAGGGGGGCTCCCCATACATGCAAAAGGGGGATTCAAAAATTTTTTTCACCGGATATAGTTGTGTAGGGTATCAAATCAAAGGTCTCGATTTGCACTTTCCGAGACTGGCATTACTTTTGGCATAATTTGCAAAGTGCGTGAGTAAGGAGTCAAAATGTACGCACTTGAAGTGAGACAGGACTCATTTTCGGAAACTACCCAACCTAAAAATCCGAGAAAAATCAGGGTGGTGCGTCTAGATGAAATCTAGGCCTCAAAATATGTCCCATTCCGATATCTGCTCAAATAAACTTGCTAATGGTATATTACTACTTTTTACAAATTTACTGAAAAACCCCCCTTAAGTTCATCACAGGACTTCCGAATTTCGTACCAGCATAGAGGATAATATTTCGTATATACGTGCTAAATTTCGTGGAAATCTGGCAATTAACACCAAAGTTATAGCAGTTCAAACTTAGCAATTTCGCGCGAATTTACGGCTTCCAAAGCCATGTAAATCACATGCTGACGTCATAATTACCCGGAATAATTGACATTCGCGTGGAATATTAAAGTCGCATTTATGAAGAATCTATTTATCTGCAGCCCTTTTTAAGGTTTTGTGTAAAACACTTATGCGAAATTTAATCTTCGAAAGATGTCCCATTCCGGTATCTGCTCAAATAAATTTACTAATAGTATATTATCCACTTTTAGAAATTGACTAAAAAACTCCCCTTAAGCTCATCCTAGGTGTACCAGGTGCGCCGGCATAGAGGACAGTCTCGTGCATACACATGCCAAGTTCCATGAAAATCCAACTATTAGTGTCAAAGTTATAGAAGTTCAAACTTATCAATTTCGTGCTAATTAACAGCATCCTAAGCCATATAAATAAGATGCTGACGTCATAATTAACGAGAATAATTGAAATTCGAGTGAAATATTAAAATTCCATTCAAGAAGAATCTAATTCTCCCTAGCCCTTTTTAAGGTTTTGTGTAAACACAAAACCTTATTAAAATCGGTTTACTGTCTGTCTGTCTGTCTGTCTGTCCGTCTGTCTGTCTGTCTGCCTGCCTGTCTGTCTGTCTGTCCGTCACACGCATTTTTCCCGGAGACGGTTGCAGCGATTGACACCAAATTTGGTGGAAAGCTGGGAACTGTGAACGCTCACGCATACAGTGAATTACATCCTTTTACAACGAATTTAAGGGGGGGTCCCCATACATGCAAAAGGAGGGTGTAAATTTTTTTTTCATCAAATATAGTCATGTGGGGTATCAAATTAAAGGTCTCGGCCAGTACTCTTCGAAGCTGGTCTTAGTTTTTACATTTGTTGGAAAGGTGGGGAGTGCGGGTGGTTGAAAGTGACCATTCCTTTACGGAAGCCATTCTCAGAAACTACCAAACCGAAAAATCTGAAAAAAATTGAGAGGCTGCCACTATATAGTGCCTGGGCTCCGAAATACCTTCCACACTGATATCTGCATAAATAAAGTTAATAATAGTATATTACTATAATTTTTAGTAATTCGCTGCAGAACCCCCCTTAAATTCATGCTAGGACCACAAACAATACGCACGCAACAATGTAGGGTATAATATAGAGCATCATCTTACCAAGTTTGGTGGAAATCGCACTATTACTAACAAAGTTATAATACGTCAAAGTTGTCGCTTCTTCGCAAATTCAAGACTATAAATGTCAATATCATCCGAAAGTGGATATTCCCACATAATATATGCATATATTACGTGCTGCGTACTAAGAAATACACAAAACCTTTCGTACCTGAAGCGTCCAGCTTCCGGTTTCCCGACTTGTTTTCACCTAATAAAATTCCAATCCTGAATTTACGACCTTACTTTCTTTTAACTCGAGGAGGATCTCACATAACATAAAAGGGGCCGGTCAAGGCAAGGACATCTGAAGCTAAAGAAGCATTCGATGAGGATGGAATTCGTCGTGGATGTGCTTCACATTACAAATGCAGTCCTAACACATTATGAGATGAAGTTTTTCTTAAGAAGTTAGAGGCTAGGTGGCTAAAGTATCCAAAATTTCCGTTTAATATTTGGGCAGAATGAATTTTCGAAAATTCTGTATTTATTCCAATCGTTCTTATGGTTAGTGGCTTCACCTTCTGAATCAACTAGGGAGGGCTCGCTTTCAAGAGTGAAGATAATTAGTGAGTGGTCTGATGAGGGTCCGATAGTCGTCGTCGCTCTTAAGGGGGGTTAATGTTTTTGCCAACCCCAAGTTGATCATGTTTAGGATTTAATTGTGATCTGCGCACCAGTAGGTTTATAATTCACCTGATATGCAGTGGAGACTGTTATTAAGTATAGGAGTGAGAAGCTGTTTACCTTCAGAGGTAGTTAAGCGTGAGCCTCAACGTAGTGATTTAAATTCCCTTAATACTAAAAATCTGGGTCTAGGCTTTTGGAACATTCACAAAATGGGCATTGGAAATGTTTTACCTCGGAATGCTAAATTGGTTACCGTGCAGCGAAGGTATTTCAGGTTTTCACTGGCGGTTGGATAACGTTTCAGTCTGTTTCGAATTAATACAGTCCTCCCTCGGTAGTGGTTGTTATGACAGGTGTAAACAAGGATTTGCAAATCACTTTTGCTACCCAAATGTTCTTCTATTTGAAGTATTATGTCTATGTTATTCGAGTATAAGATTTCGAACTCACAACTGTGCTTGATAGTACCGTTGGCTTTCCATTGAGCTAGAATTAATTTGTTCTTTCGGGGCTGACAATATTAATATTTGGCCAGTGCAATTATAACGTATATAATATTGTCTTTTGAGTGAAGTTTGGAGGGATTTTATGTGCTTTTACTTTTACTTGTTCATTTTTGTATGCTATTGAACTCATGGTAAACTGTACGGTACAGGGCCTAGTATCCATGACGGGACTGTATGTTTTGCTGATTTCAAAGAAGACTTAGCATCCCTTGTAGCTGGTCGTGAAGTTTGCTTCTTAGTTACTTTTATTATTGGGACGTAAATCACCAAGGTGAGTCACACGTTCTGTAGCCTATTGTAACGATAGAATGGCTGGATTGATTGGAAGTCTTAGTGAGAAGATGAATTCGTTGAGGACGGGCTTTCCTTGTCTAAATATGTTGAGCTAAAAACTAGCCTTGATCAATCTCTGGAGACTGAATTTGTGTTTAATTGGCTAATCTGAGAATTGCCCTATTCAAATGAACAATCCATTGTATTTTCCTGTTCCTTATACTGCATATTATATTTTTTAAAAATAATAAAATTGCAATAGACTCTTCGCTTTGTTTTAGTAACTAGTCATTTTTTAAGGCTTATTGTGAAACAAAAGTTTATTAAAATCGGTTCAATGTCTGTCTGTCCGTCTGTTTGTCTGCCATACCCAATTTACCCGGAAACTGCTGAACCGATTGCCACAAAATTTGGTGGGAATATATAATGTGTATGTCCCTTTACATGCAGCGATTATAATAATAATAATCGTTGGCGCAACAATCCATATTGGATCAGGGCCTTGAAGTGTGTTAGAGCACTTCATTCAAGACCGTAACGGTACACTAGGAGGCAATGTGGTCAGCATTGCGCTCGCCCGAGATTATTACCCTGATTTGACTCAGGTACTCATTCACAGCTGAGTCGACTGGTGTCCGACGTCAAATCACGATGCAAATTCCACTGCCACCAGTGAGATTTGAACCGCGACCTTCCGTATGACAGCCTAGTGCTCTAACCACTGAGCTATCCGGACTACAACATGCAGCGATTGGCGCCATTTTATATTGAGTTTGAAGGGGGGCTCCCCATACATGCAAAAGGGGGTGTACATTTTTTTTTCACAAAAATCTGAAAAAAGTCACGGTGATGCAACTATATGAACTCTAGGCCTCAAAAAACATCCCATGCGGATACCTGCAAAAATAAAGTTAAAAGTAGTATATTACCATCTTTTAGAAATTTACCGGAAAACCCCCCTTAAGTTCATCCCAGAGGCATAACACATTTAAGGAAATTTGCTCCATATCAAGCCCACGTTCTCTCCCATTTAATGCATAATATTCCTTAATTTTCCATAATTGAGCCCATCATTTTTGGATGTCATTTGAAAGCTAACATAATAAAGCAACTTTTGTCACCTTCACAGGTTTGTAAGTTCAAAATACGGTTGTTTGTTGAAATTTACATAAAAATCGATTTTGAAATTTCTTTAAAATTTAAGCTTCGAAGTGATTATGACCTTTGCAATTGGAAAAAATATCCATTTATAGCAAATTTGATGTAGTTTCCGAATACAGTATTAAATCTGGGATTAAATGATTGAAGAAGTGGAAAATTGTGATTTTTTTGTGGAGGTCAAGCTTTCTGACACTATTCACGGAGAACGTTATAACTCTGTAACGGTGAAAGATAGAGTACCCTTTTGCGTGGACCAAACAACCTCAAACACCATTAAAATTTATACCATCGTAAACGGGACACCTTGTCTACGAGAGATTCGGCTCCCAGCATATTATTTTATGATGGGAATTGCGCGCATAAAAGCTAGTGTTTGTGTCGTGTATGTGATGCAATGCATTAGTGTGCACCCACATGGTTGCATGTGCCTGCAATGGTAATGGATCTTAATGAAATCACTGAACGAATGATGCTTCAAAATTCCTCTATAGGAAGCTTATTTGAAGCAACATAAATCAATGGAAGTTTCCTTCTCAAAGGAGGCGAGCACGCGCGGAGATTTATTATGAATTCCGGCGAGCGGAGAAGGGACTTCACAGACGGAAAAAGAAAGCATGGGAGAACCAATAGGTATGTGAACTCGAAAAGTGCAGGGAGCAATCGAACCAGACGCGGTAGTTTTACCAACAAGTCAGCGGGATGAAACCTTACACATCTCGATACTCATCCTGCCAAGACAAAGAGGGAAATCTGATTTCTGACAGAATGGAGATATCACTCAGTGCAGTAATTATAGAGGTATCACGCTGCGTTGCCCTTGCCCCATACGCCCAGAATATCATACCAAAGAAACTTCATTCCATTCAAGTCAGCAACAGATCAGATTTTCTCTCTACGGCAAGCGATAAAAAACTGTTGGAATACGGACATCACTTGCACCATCTTTTCATCGACTTTATGGTCGCATATGGCAGCATAGCCAGAGTAAAACTGTACACTGCCATGAGAGAATTCGGTATCCCGGCGAAATTGATAAGACTGACTAGGCTGACCCTGATGACCAATATGCGAGGCCAGACAAAAGCAACAGGATCACTCTCGAGACCTTCCGACATCAACAACGGTCTAAGACAACTTAATCCGTATTAATGAGGGTGATACAACCCGAGGAGTAAGGGCAATATCTTTGGTAAAAAAAGAAGACCAGGCAGACCCTGTCTGAGATGGAACTGGCGTAGGTCAGGACGCCAGACAGCTTTTAAGGATTTCGAATTGGTTGGCCTCGGCGCAAAACCGGGATGTCTGGAGTTCCTCATTAAGGCAGGCCTAGACCGGATACCGATTGTTGTGCCGTTGATGATGATGATCATCGATATCCAAAAATGTTCCTGGTATGCGATAACAATTGAATGGGATGATAATTTCAACATTCAGCTGGACTGCCCTTGTTTTTCCGCCGTGGCACGGTTGCGTCTTTTTGCCTGTTAAGGGTCTACTCTTTTCACTCACGTGATTGAATTAGTTCGCGGCGAGCCAGTTTGATTTTCACAGTGTTTTAACGGTGCCTGATGCGCAGGACACGAACCAACGGCCAATGTCCACCAACGATAGTCTAAAGCCCGCCATCCAGGTTCAGTTCGGCATATCAGTTACACTTGAAGATGCGGACTCATCCGGCATAACTGACAGGCCAAACTGAACGTGGATACCGGGCTTTACAGGGAACGGCTTGAGAAAGGAGATGGAGCAGCCATTTAATAAACTATGTGTTGCCAAATATAAGGTCCAATAAGTCCATGCAAGGGCTGTCAGAACCTCTTCAGCTTTCAGATCCTAAATTACTCAGCGTCCCGTAGATTGAGATACTTATAATATTTAGTCCAATCCGTAAACTCTATTTGAAATGTCTTACTGTTTTTAATTGTCTGTTCTTTTCTCCATACCTCCTAATCAGGTTATAAATCTAAATAATCCAAAGTCTGCCTGTTTACGAAAACTTGGCTTGATTAATCACTCAATTAGATGAATCTTTCTGACACCAAAGTAACTATAAGTAATCTGTTTCTTCATATGGTATATGTGAACTAATCAGTTAATGTTAAAATGACCACATACTTTTATCCATAATTCAAAAAGATATATGAAAGATCAGTTTTAAGATAACCATTTTCTTTCCTTTAGTTTTCAAAGGTTCAGACGTTTTCACGAGGTTTCGAGCAAATGTTACGAATAGAATGGCGCTGATTTCAATTCAATGTCTACATATTACGTTAATATCGCGTTTTCTGTTCCATTTCAGACATACACGTTATGAACGAATCGATGGCGATGACAATCCCGAAAGCGGAATATATCCTGGACACGGTTCGCCCGCTCCGGAAGAAGAAATTAGAGCGCAAGAAGACTTTTACGAAAATTTAGGCCGACCCACAGTATGAAAAGCTAAAGGAATAGTTAATATTATATTCATCGACGACAAAACAACAGATATTTCAAGATATTAGACTAATTTCACTGAACTGTTTTGGAGGAACGCAGAAATTTGGATAAATGTATTAAATATTGAATACATGTAGAAGTGAACATGCGAAAATTGTTCCAATGATTCTAATAAATAGCAAATAATTTGTAATGTTAATTATTTTGAATAAAAATATCAACGTGACTATCAGCTAAATGCAATTGTTGATGTAAGTTTCCTTAGTTTGACATTCAAGTGGATTAAACGAAAGAAGTGATCTGTCTAAAAGTACCATAATGAGTCACTTGTGGACTTCCTTTAAATAGTAGGGGGTTGACCTAAGGCATGACTCACACGGGGATGCTCAAATCGCGAAACGACTGGGATACGCAGCGACTTGGAGACCCGACACGTGTTTTTAGTCGTTGCCGCTTAGATGGGGTAATTCTAGTGTGGGATACTTGGCAACGTCGCAATGTAGAGACACGGGGCAAGCCAGTCTCCTAGTTCCTCAGTTGCCTGATCGCGATGAACAAGCAAATGTTCAACATAAAATCTGTCGAAGGAATGGAGAAATTTCCAGCGTTATACAATTATAAATTCAAAGAATATTCCAGGAAAGATGTTACGGAAAAGCGTGGAATGAAGTAGCCAAGATAGTAGATCTCCCAAGTAATTTCGTCCTTATCTACTTTATTAAAATTAAATATAGGTATTTTAAAGGCCTAGACCGCATACCGGTTGTTGCGCCGTTGATGATGATGATGATAGGTATTTTAAATAGCAGTTAGCTGAGCGGTTAGAGCACAAAGCTGTCGTACGGAAGGGGGCGATTCAAATCTCACTAGTGGCAGTGGTATTTGTATGGTGATTTGACGTCGGATACCAGTTGACTCAGCTGTGGATGAGTACCTGAGTCAAATCAGGGTAATAATCTCGGGCGAGCGCAATGCTGACCACATTGCCCCCTACAGGGTACTATAGTGTACCGTTACGTTCTTGAATGAAGTGCTCTAATACACTTCAGGGTCGTGATCCAATTGGATTGTTGCGCCAACAATTGTTATTATTCCCGAGTTATCACAATCTCGGCAGATGCCGGATTTTACCTAATACTAACACTAAGTGCCAAGCATTTAGGCTCGAACGCTCCTACCTACTTAAAACCCAAAGGGGGCGGTGGTGGCCGGTGGTAGGTTAATGGGAGAATCCGTCGCGAACTCCCCGCAACATCGAGCACGTATGCAGAATGGTGCGCTTATTTTATTCTTCCCTGAGAGATGGGATTTCAGCACCAGCTTTACACGTCGCAAGAATTCAGATAGTAGAACCTTCAGATCACCAACTCGAGCATAGGTTCCTTGCAGAATTCCTAGGTACTTGTAGAAAACTGTCTCGGTCATAGCTTCGATGTGGAGGTCGCCAATGCTATGTCCGGCATGCGGCTCGTGATAACATCTACGGATGGTTTGGATTCGACACTTGTCTAATCCAAACTGCATCCGAAAATCACGACTGAACATGTTTATTATTCGCAACTAAGATGGTTGTGAGTCCCAGCATACAGCTTGATGTCATCTAAGTAAATCAAGTGTGTCAGTTCGCACTTAGCACGTAGGCAATATTTTATTGCGAAACCATGCCTAGCAGCAGTAGTCATGAAAGGGGGTTCAGTACCATACAAAACCCAAGGGGACTCAACGAATCCCCCTGGAAGATGCCCCTCCGTATACGGATGGGCTCTGAGGTATCAGCACCCTCAGATGTACGCACTGATAAGGTGGTATGCCACCCTTCCATAACTGTCGCCAAAAACTTTATTAGTTTCGGATCAACGCGATACAAATGTAGGATATCGATTAGCCAGGTATGCGGAACGCTATCAAAAGCCTTGGCATAATCGATATAGCAACTAAAGAGATTTCTTTAGCCTCTAGTTGCTTTTCCTACAACTATCGAGTCGATAATGAGTTGCTCTTTGCAACCCCTTGACCCAACTCGGCAGCCCTTCTGCTCCTCGGACAGAATGTTGTTGGTCTCGAGGTGTGCATTAATCCTTCCACTAATAATGGACGTGATGAATTTGTAGAGGGTTGGTAAGGAAGTAATCGGTCTTGTGTCTGCGGGGTCCTGCACCCTGTTTTTCTTAGGGATAAGGTAGGTAATCCCCGCAATGAGGAAGGGTGGAAATTCCTCCGACTGTGTACGCTGGTAAATTTCTTATACCAGAAATTCTGCACCCGATCCAGACCTGGGCCCCTCCAGTTCTTCAAGCTGTTTATGGCTCGATGAACTTCCTCTTTGGTAACATCCGCAAAATTCATCCCAGGCTTATTGTCATGGCGGGTGCCTTCGGCGCTTAGCATGCTCAGCATGCCGGGCGGATAAGCCCCAAAGTCCACTCCAATACTCTTTCGCTTCCGTCACCGAAAACTGCACTGTCTGAACGCTTTGTTAGGTTTTGTTGAGAGATTTGAAAAGGCTCCGCTGGATCCTTCCGTATGTTGCATTTCGCCATACCGTCGTAACCGATTGCATATGACAGGAAGTTTCTGCTTTAGTGTGTCCAGAAATTCAACTATGAGTGTCTCACTGGGGATAGCATAGTTCCGGTAAACTCATTGCACTTTATTTCTCACCCGTTTGCTGACATTGCGAGTGCTGATCTGAATCAGTCTAGCAATGTCCTGCCTTAGTGAGTCTCGCCGACGTTCCAGACAAATATTCCATGGTGGATCTCTCTGGTCACTCAAACCAATAACACGAAAGCGAATCTTCTGACCATGCAATCTGACGGCCGTAACTGCACCACAATACACAAGTGATTGTAGTTGCAGCAGCGACATGTCAGCACACAGCCGAGATGCAATCTCATCATTGATTTGAGATAGAATTCCCAGAGTTACTGGAGATGCATAGAGCCTGGGAATACCTGGTCTCTGCAAAGGATCCATTTCCAATTCTATACACGCTCTTTGGAATTCGTCCCGAACCTCAGCGGAAATCTCAGCTGGCCGGTGGAGAAGAGTGCTTCGGCGAGTACTGAAACTGTTACCTGCAGTACGGCGTGGTGTTGTTGATGCCGCTGCCTCTGCCCCATCGACTCTCGGTCATCAGTTTTCCCAATGACCTCAAGTCGAACACGTTCCCTGATAGTCGCCGGGATTGTGTCGCTGCGAGTAATAAAGCGTTACTGGTCTGCGACTCGTTGCACAGTCACGTGCGCGAATTGCGGGAAACGCTTCACGAATCTCTGGTGTAACAAGGAGCGCTAAGATGTTGTACTCGCCCCCGCCGTTATTTCGTAGTAGGAGCGGATGATGAAGAGGTTCATTTCTTCAGTCCATTTCATCCGCTGCCTACACGAACCTACTGAAGTGGTCGCCACAAATTGTGGCGAAACAGCTGCAGCAGGCGAAGCTGTGCTCCTGGTGGTCATGACGCCTAGACGTCGAACCGCCCCGAGACTAGCGGCTTCGATGCCGTGCTGTCCATTACGGGAGCCCGACCCAGTCACCAAGTCAGACGACTCCCGCCGGTTATCCGTACCGGACCTCAAATTTCTCCTTCTCATTGGATGGATTTGCATTTTATACCTAACTGCCAGATGTTGGGGTAGCTTCCTCAGTGTGTAATCTGCAAGACTGTAAAGTTCCTGCAATTTCCTCATCTACCCCCTGAGACGGCAGTGTACAGCTATTCAGACTGAAGCTATCCATCACTCGTCCTTTCACAACGGGGCTTGGGACCGGCTTCGGCGGAGATTATTATTATTAGTATTTTAAAACAAACAAACAAAATAGCTATTGGAAATTATTATTATATTATTGGAAATAGTATAGAAAATCTGGCTATGTAACCACAACAAAGTGTACGTTTTATAGTATCCTCTCCTTCTTTACAACTTTTCTTTCGCCTTCAAACATTAGTGCAGTATTTCCATTGTAATGGAAGGGAAGCAGGAGTTGTTAGCAAACATTTTACTAAATAGTTGCTTACTTCATAAGCAGGGGAGCGAGAATGCAATGTAATATCCCTCCTTGTATGGACAAGAGCAGTAGAAGTACCTTCGCATCTACGAATGAAATTATGCAGAATGCAAACTAATTTTATTATCTCACTACTTTCTTCGTGCTTCGGAACGAATAGAACTGTTGTAATAAAACTTAAGAGATTTAGTTGGTCAAATGACCATCCTGAGTGACCTAGAGGGAAGAGCTATCCCAAAACCTAAAAGAAATTGGGCAAGTGGACCGTGAAGGTCTGTCTGCCCGCAAATATTGAAGCTCCATCAAAATATTCGGTTGACAAGTTTTTGAACGCCTCTTTTGTAGCCAGGCTCGGGAATGCGGGGGGGGGGGGGTCCTTTGAGTGCTTCGATTCCTCACATGAGTACCGATGCGTGAGTCCGCATCGGATCTGAAAATCACCAAACAAACAAGGGAATTCGCAACGGCCTAGCGAATTAAAACAGAGTCTGAACTAAAATTGGAAATAAAAAAACGACTTGATCGCGCGCGTCAATTATTGATTCCTCTGCCTCAACTTTTCAATGAGGCGCACCACCGCGGTTCCCTCCCTTCTTCGACATCCTTGATAAAATGAAGTAAATCATATAATAATAATTAAAATAAGTCGTAAAAATAAAGGAAAATAGAAAAAGAAATATGATAATTCATAACAGAAATAAATAGAAAGATTCATTTCTGTTCATGTTTTTCTATAACCCAAAATATATTTGCTTATCACAATCCGTATATCTTTTCCTTCAACAAAAAATGGACCCCTGCATTTGTTAACTTCTAATTGTCTTCTTTGTCCTTCTCTACTTTTGATTTAACTAACATAGTCTTTTTTAATTATCATACGAGACTTAACTTCCGACCGAAAACGATAAGCTGGAGGATTTCCCGCATACTTTGCTATGCTCTTAGTACCCACAGAAAGCGCGGATGATGGAACGCACTTTACCACTGTAGGGATAATTCGGCTCAAAATAGCAGTGACTTTTTCGACTAACATCCAGTCAACGACAAATTTGTACCCAGTTTTTGTGCGAATAAATTGGGAAACAACTAAAGGTACTGACGATTTAATGAAGTTTTGCCATCCTGACGTCATGAATTGTCCGGAATTAGAGTGCCGGATTTAATTGTTATTTACTATGCTGGGAAAATATGAAACATGGTGGAATTTTTAAAGGAGTTCTTTCTTCACTAGCGTAGTAATCACTTACTTGCGATTGGGTCATTTCTGGGCTTGGTTTCTAGTGGAACAACACCCTCAACCCAATGGGGTTTACCTATTGCGAGGGTGGAATGCATTCTTCAAGTCAGTATATTATTTAGAAAAGAAGAGAAGAAAAAAAACCTACCTAGTAGGAAACAAATGCACGAATCGGAAATTTGGTAGGGGGAGAGTCTACCTTAGACAGACAGACAGACAGTAAAAACGACGAAATTTTGAAATGCCGGTATTCACCATTTTCTATCCAAAATTCATTAAAGTTTTATTTTTTTAAATATTATAATAATTTAATTTACATATTGATGTAATATTATATTTTTGAGACAACTTCAATTTATTCGAAAAATATGCTTAAATCATTACAAATTCACGGTTATCATTGTATTTTCGAGCCACTAGTTCTCGGAAGACTTCTGTCATCCACCGCCACGCTCGCGAAGTTCAGAATCCACCGGACGTTAATCAGCTGTCCCCCACGAACAGGTCCGATGTTGCCAGTAAGATCCGCATGTGCATACAGATGCGGCAAATCATTCCCCTCTGTCACATTCAATAATGTGCAATCTGCGGCGAAATCTAAGATAATTACACACCATAGAAAGATTAATTTTTGGGCAAATTAATCTAGAAAAAGGCGAATGAAGTTCCGCTCCCGTCGCGAAGCCGACTACTACACTGCTCAAGATTAGAATTTTTTTTGTCGTCATTTCGAAAGCGAAGGAAATGTGTGGTCCTTCCTCTATTCAATCTACAGTTAAACATTTTTTTGTATTATCAAGAGTTCTTCGATGGAAAGGGCGCATCAGATATCTTGCTAATGGAAAGGCTTCATTACCAACAAAGTAGTAAGGGAAGTCACACTCATTTTCGTCATCAGGTAGTCTTGAAGGTGAAGTGTGATAGGCCCCTTTTAATTCACTGTTTGGTAACTGGTGCACGAAATATTCTTCCATCACCATTTTATAACCAACTTTACTATGGCACAACAAATTTCAATGGTGTTAAAAAACCATCGGCATCACTACATGGCCTTAGTACTATGAAATGATACTGTTTATAATTAAAATTAGTGGAGCCAGTCCCAGGGATTTTTTCGATGCGGATGTAATGAGGTAAATTCCACAGTGTGTAGAAACGTTGAGCAATTGTTTTCCACTGCTCTTTTCTTTTCAATGGGCATTTAGGTGTGATTCATCATTTGCCAAATTAATTGGATAATGTATATAACTGTGCTCTGACCTCACGCAAAGTACAATGCCAGCGCTGTTAAAGCACAGCCTGTAGCCAGATGGCTGTAATAGATAATAATGTTCTTCTATCTATAGTTACATAAGATAAAATAATACTTTCAGCAACAATAAATCGATTATTTATGCTTAAATGTTGATATTCAGTTCTTATTTTATTTATTTTTCTTCAGTTGCAGAGTGGAAGGAGAAGTGGAAAACCTGCGATCAGTTTTTGTACGCCGCTTGAATCCACCACCCAGGAAACAAGACCAAACCATAATATTTGTCATAGACGATGCAATTTACACTTCCCTATATACGAACAGTAGAGAACCCTGAAGAAAATTTGCCTGAAGAAGTCAATGTGCCACCATCTATGTAGATCTGTTGTATCTCAACAGTTGTCTAAAGACATATTTCAGCAACGCCATTTGTTTGAAGAAGAAGAAGAGGATTCAGACCACCTCCACTTTGTCTTTTTGACAGTCAATGGTAGTTTACTTCCCGAAATTGAAACATTGACGGAAGAGTAAATGAGGAGTTTAGGGGGGTCACCCCGTGTGCCGGATCCGCGGAATCGATTTTTTTTGGCATTAATATATATATAATATAATAATATAATATATGGGCAAAGGGACTTTTTGATATTCGAAGTCGTTCGGAAATTATAGTGTTAAAGACGTGATAAGTCACATGCCAGATTTAAGTCACATACCAGATTTAGGAAGGCTGTACATGTTTTTCTTCAAGAAACCTAAGGTTCATGGACTAGATATAGCAGATTAATGGTCAGTTAAGGTTTTATGGCTAAAAATCGCATTCTACTCTTTAAATGTGTTTTTCTCGAAACTGCATATTGAAAATCGGCTGCCACTATAGCCCAAAATCTATCCAACGAAATTCTTTGAAATTTTCACGACTTATTCCGAACATATTTCTACGGTCTGCAACCTAGGATAATTGCGATTTATTCAGTGGTTTTTTTTATTCATTGAAGAAGCCGTGAAAAAATACTAAAATTCATAAAAACAAGTTTAACAAGGCACCAAAAATTTAGTTTTTAATATTTTTTAATAATTCTGGTTTACATTTTTTCTTTAAGATGATCACAGCGCCCTCTGGTGTGGCAACAGGAAAAACACAAAAAAACTTTTTTTGGAGATGGGTGTATCGGGCTGGAAAAATTTCTGCCCATGCTCAAGATATTAGTAAATGTATGATGAAAAATTCGTATTTATACTTTTATCCAGTTGTTCACAAAAATTTCAAAAAAAGCGAAAAAAACATCCTTCACACTGGATGTCTCCCTTAAAACATAGAGTCCTCAATCTTATTGACGAGATAAAGTTTCCACAGGACCACTATCAATTGGATTTAGGAGACACTCGTATCTCCTCACTAAATTTGCATTCTTCCTCTTCATGTTCCTGAGCACCTCAGGATTAAGGACAGACTAGTTCTTAACAGTATTATGAAGTACTCCGCAAAGCGATTGACTCCTCAAATTGACACTGGCCTTTATATATGCCAAAAATTGAATAAAAAAAACTATTGTAAATTGTTGAATAATAACTGTAAATACATTGTAACTATTGAATAAATAAAATTGCTTGTACATTGCCACATTCACTGCCCATCTTTCCAACAAATATCAAAATTAAGATCGGCGTCGGAAAGTACTAACCGAGACCTTTCATTTGATACCCCACGTGACTATATTTGGTGAAAAAGAATGTACACCCCCCTTCTGTATGTGTGGGGACCCCTCCTTAAATACGATCTAGAATTATGTGACCCAGTGTATGCGTGAGCGTTCACAGTTCCCACTTTTCCACTAAATTAGGGGTGAATCGCTAGAACTGCCTCCAAGGAAAATGAGTGTGACGGACAGATAGTAAACCGATTTTAGTCATACATAAAACCTTAAAAAAGGTGGGGAGAAGTAGATTCTAAATAAATGGGTTTTAAAGTTTCAGTCGAATGTCAATTCATCATCATCATGAACGGCGCAACAACCGGTATCCGGTCGCGGTTTTGCGTCGAGGTCTACCAATTCGATATCCCTAAAGGCTATCTGGCGTCCTGACCTACGCCATCGTTCTATCTCAGGCAGGGTCTGCCTCGTCTTCTTTTTCTACCATAGATATTGCCCTTATAGACTTTCCGGGATGGATCATCCTCATCCATACGGATTAAGTGACCCGCCCACCGTAGCCTATTGAGGCGGATTTTATCCACAATCTGACGGTCATGGTATCATTCATAGGTTTCGTCGTTATATAAGCTACGGAATCTTCCATCGTCAAGTAGGGGGCCAAAAATTCTTCGGAGGATTCTTCTTTCGAACGCGGCCAAGAGGCCAAGTCTCCGAGAAATACATGAGGACTGGGACGATCATTGTCTTGTACAGTAAGAGCTTTGACCCTGCAATTTTCACTGCAGAGCGTAAACGTTAATGAGGCTTATATTTCTAAACTTGCGTCGCAAGCGCAGAGCGCATAGCTGCTCGCTTATGTTTTCAAAGCGGATAGCAGCAGGTTTCATTTTTTTGCCTAACTAAGAAACCTACTCCGAACACATAGTTTACTGAATGGCCACTAAAAAATATAGTATAGTGACTCTTCTCCAAGAAGCCGGTAATAGAAAAACCTGTGTTGGCCAGATAACAACTGCCAACGAGTTATTTGAGACCCTGCTGGCTGCTTTCCCTGCCCTATAGATGTGCTTTCTGCTTCCATCCTCTACTATTATAATTCCGTCTATTTCTGGATGGCGTGGCGAGGAAAGGAGGGAGAGTTTTGTGAGCTATATGTCGCAAGTTAAATAGCGATGCATGTTGAATTAAAACAAGAAACCGTCTGTTTGTCTGTCTTCACATGAGATTCCCCAAGTTTTTTGTCTTAAGTCCTGAAGTAAAAAAAGAAAATTTGTATTTAAAAATAATAACTGAGACATACGATTCAAACATTAAGTAATTCTGTATTAATTTACACTTCAATCCACCGCTGCCCCCCATCGACAACTCTCCCAATCCAATATAATTCTCACAGCTTTTGTTTTGCCAATTCCAAGTCCAGGAGCATTGCTATCTACTTAAGGGTTGTAGAGATTTCGTTGTCTTTCCCATATCAGTTTCGATCTGATTTGGGATGATGGCATAGCCTTTAGTGCTGACTAACTATCAGAAAGAATATGGATGGTAACGTATTTGTTCTTTCTCCGCACATTGTCACTAACGCACGGGCTCATTGTATATGCTTCTGTCTGGAAAACAATAACATATTGACCTAGTATTGACCTAGGGATATTGCATATCGTGTCTGCAATTCATTCCATGGTTCTCAGCCTCATTCTCTTCTTCTAATTTACACCGACCTTTGTACCAGGGTAAATGGGTTTTCAGACAGCCATCCCCAACTATTAGGGTCTCAACTTTGGAGTCGGAGCAATATTTCAATGGCGTAAAATTGCTGTATGATATCTGGTGAAATTCTGCCTCTTGTAGATGAAATGGCAAGGTACCGTTATAAGCAGATACGGACTGCACCTTCAAATAAAAGAGAAATCACCTCGGGCATTAATTGCCTTGGACTTTATTACGTTCTTCCCGCACTGGTATATATCTATTTACTGCAGCTGCTTCTACAGACCTACTTTCAATCGTACGGAATTCCTAGGAATTGAAGACCATTCTCAGAGAGTGGAAGAAGGGGGATGGTCGTTACGATTCCGAAAAAGGGCACTCGTGGAGGGGTTTTGCGTGCATCCTGTCTTCGCTTAGATGATAGTTAGTGTCGAAAGCTTGATCGACGGAAAACGAGCTGGATTCCACTCTGGATCATGCTGGACTGACCTCATAACCACCTTTCAGATTACTTTTGAATAGTGCACAAAGTTCAGATCTCCGCTTCGTCAGGGTAGGCCAGCAATTGGGTGGACCTAAATTTGCATTTCTCATTTGTTTTTCCCAATCCAGGTTATAAGGGATGCATAATAGAGCATCCTCCTGTTTTAGACTATTGTTGATGGTACAAGGTTTTAAGAGTGATCCTGCTGCTTTTATTTGGCCTCGCACATTGGTCAGGGTCAGCCTAGTCAGTTCCATGATATCCATCTTCCAACAGCTCTTTCGTTGATTGGCACAGAGAAAAAATCAGACCTGTTGATGATTTGGCTGAGTTTCTGTATGTGCCGATAATATTCTGGTCGTATGGGGTTATCCGGCTTAGCAAGACAGCGGAGAATATATTATAGATGGTACGTTATACTTCTATAATTCCTGCAGCAGATTAGGGTTTTGTGTGCAACAAAAAACCGGTTTATTGTCTGTTTGCCCGTGTGTCACATACATTCTCTAAGAAACGGTTAATCCCATTGATATGAAAGTGTGGTGGAAAGGTGGGAATTGTCAATCCCCTTGCATGTAGTGCGTAACATACCCTCCATACCAACATCTGCTGAAGCAGAGTCGATAATAAAAAGCATGATATTCCCATGATACCACATTTGTCTATTTTGTGCAAACTTACTGTAATCAAAAACAGAAAATACCAATATCACACTAAAATGAGTAGTCTGACATCGTAAATGCGTATATATCACAAGCTACGTGCAAAAATAAGACTTCTACACGCAAATGGTCTGATGCCGGAAATACACAAACCCTTTCATACGTGAAGTCGAGCTTCTGGTATTCAACTTCTTTATGGTAATGCATGGGACACATCACGCCTCATAGCCAACCATCAGGCGATAATTCGCTGTCTTAGGCTTTGAGGATAAGTTGATAAACCGCTTGTCATAGTTAGTCGACTCCACTTTTAACCAGTTCGGCTGCAATTCTATCGGCCCCTGACGGCTTATGACTTTTAAGCCGATCCATGGTTGGTGGTGGCAGCATTTGTCCATCATCTTCAGTTGGCGGGATCGCAAAATCTACGATATTGATGGTCGATTTGGTCGTTGAACAGTTCATCCAAATACTTAACCAATCGCTGGAATGTGCTGATACAACCATAAATCAAATTTCTCACTTAGTCTTGGCGGGATAAACATTCTGGTGTACATAGCTTTATCCTTCTGATTTTTAGGTAAAACTTTCGCGCCTTGTAGAATTGCTCTCTGTACTTCTGTTGGCTGTGTGTGAAGTCTCATCCCCGATCGATGTAAATCGTGGTAAGTGCCTGCGCGTGACAGCTTGACACTTCAGGTATAAAAGGTTTTGTGTTTCCCTATGTGAGGAACATAACGCAGTTCTCCATTGGCTGATAGCATTGACATGAGATATTTAAGTCGTTCAGTTCTGTTAACGGCAGTGACCTGCCCAAAACTGAGCGATTTAAATATATCGGGCCAATGCAATCAGCCAATGGAGAACTACGCAATGAAATTGCTTCACGCATTAACGCAACTTGAATGAAGTGGTGTTCCACAACTGGTGTTCTTTGTGATCGATGTATCAACGAACGTCTCAAATCTAAAATTTATCGGAATGTCGTCCGTCCTGCCGCTCTCTATGGTTTTAAGTTTTGGCCTAATATAAAAGACAATGAACGGCGTCTTGCGGTATTGGAGACGAAAATGTTGCGTTGGACTAATGGCGTGACACGCTTAGATCACATCCGAAATGAGGATATCCGTGATCGATATGGGGTTGCATCGATCGTGGAAAAACTGCGAGAGGGGCGTCTTCGATGGGAGGGTCACGTAATTGGTGCTAATGAGAATTCACTTGCCAAGATTTGTGTGAACATCGAAGTCAATGGTAAATAACCAAAAGGTCGGCCGAAACAACGCTGGATGGGGATTTAAAGGCCTCGCGATTACATCCAGATCAGGCATTTGATCAAATAAAATGGCGAAACCGATCACGATGAGCCGACCCCGCTTGTGAACGGGACAAAGGCTAAAGAAAAACAAGAAGATGTTGAGGAGCGACGATTGCATGACAATTCCGTGTCGCATAGTTAAAAATTCCATTGCGCTCTATTTTTTAGAAAGCGATTCATTTGATGGAAAGTGCTGCATTCATAATAGTCAACCTCACACGGTTCAAATTCGAAGTTTAATATTATTAGCAAATGTGAAGAACTTAACCTACAACAGATACAAACAAGTCGGAATACCGGAAGCTGGCGCTGGCAATGTTTTGTGTTCATCTTATGTAAGAAATTTCAACGCAAATTTTTCTATCTGTGTATAACTACAAATCCAACCTATTCTTTCATATTTTTCCAAACTACAAGCCATACGTACATATTACAGCCATAGATATTATACTCACCCTAAACAAACAAACTGCCTATTTTCGAATATTGTACATACAAATGCACGTAAATAAATTGATCGTACCCATATTTCCGATTTACTTCGTACACAAAAGCATACATATGTACATATATAGTACGTATATTGAATACGACTACTTTAATGTACAAATATATCTATCTCAATTAGACCTATCCGCAAACTTCAATAGCACGCATACACTATATACCTACATACACACTTGTCTGCCAGGAGTAATTGATATTCATATACAAATAACTAATAAAACTAAAACAAAATACTTCTTTGAGATCCCATTCATAAGAACTCATTTCCTTCTGGTATTGACGAATTGATATGTGATGATGACGTCATACAGGTTGCAGAATGCACTAAATTCCTAAAAAATGCCTAAGTTTCACCCTCTTTACCTTTTTAATAATAGTTAGATTTTCTTCAAACTTGCCACCCATGCCAAATTTTGTTCTTCTAGGATGGACATAAGAGGGGTTGACGGGTAAATTTAAAAAATGTGGAAATATACTATTATTATCTTAATTCGTGCAGATATCGACACCGGATGTATTTTGAGGCCTAGATTTCATAGGGATGCACCACTGCGAACTTTTCAGGTTTTTCGGTTGGATAGGTTCTGAGAACGAGACCTGCTACAATTTTTGATGGTCATATTTTGAGACCTCATTCCCCCATGTTTCACCCTATATCAAATATGGAATCAGTTTCAAAAAGTATTAATTGAGCCCTTTCATTTGATACCTCTCCCAGAGTCTCCTCTAGGTTCTTCCTTCCCTCCACAAACCTTGGCCAGTGGAAGAATACATGCTGTGGGTCCTTTGGGACTCCATCGCAGTTTGGATAATCGGGTGAGGTATCTAGTTTAAACCTGAAGAGGTACTGGCGATATCCTCCATGCCCCGTGAGAAACTGAGTAAGATTGGTATTAATCTCACCGTGCCGTCTCTCCTTCATGGAAGGGATGAGCCTGCGTGTGTGTCCACCGACCCTTTCCCGAGCGTTCCCAACGCTCTTGCCATCTCTTTAGAGATCTCTTCCTTTCGGCGTTCTTCGTCTGCGATAAAGAGAGATAGACTTCGCATTATATATATTCGTCATCTCATCTGCCAAGATGTCAATGGCCATCATTGCAGAGATGACGAACGCTGCATCATCTGAGACAGTCTTAAATGCCGAGCACACCCTTAGGGCGGTTATTCTGTAGACTGAACTCAGTTTGTTAGTGTTAAATGTAACCTGCAATGCCTTTCCCCAAACTGGAGCTGCATAGAGCAGGATCGAACTCACTACCCTAGCTATAAGGAACTTGGAAGCATGCCCTGGTCCTCCCACGTTCTGCATAATCCTTGCCAGGGCCACACTTGTAGTGGATGCTTTATCATAAACATACTGCACGTTTTTTACTCCGCAGGTGTCAGACCAGAACTCTCTAGCCAACCCTTAACAGCACTGATCGCTTTGTATGAGCATAACTCAGCATCTTCGAGGTGCTTTGCGACAATAACCAGCGCTATATCGTCGGCGTAGCCCACCACCGTGGCTTCCTCCGGAAGGGGAAGACTAAGCGCATTGTTGTACATGATGTTCCACAGCAGCGGGCCCAGTAGGGAGCCCTGTGGGACACCCGCGGAGACAACGTACTCCTGGGGTCCGTCATCAGTGTGATACCAAAGCCTCCGTTCCTGTAAATAGCTGTTGACAATAGCTGCAACATAAGCGGGAATACCAATCTTTGCCAGAGATTTCCGTATTGGGGGTCCAATTGGCCGAATTGAATGCATTTCTCACATCCAGGGTCACTAGTATGCAATATTTGCTAGTACTGCCTTTTCCGTGCATGGCTTCTTCGGTCAAGCCAGTAATCATTTTGATGGCATCAATGGTTGATCTTGCTTTACGAAATCCATACTACCGATCTGAGAGACCTCCCTGGCTCTCAACAACCGGGAGTAATCTATTATAGATTACTCGCTCTAGCATTTTGCCCATAGTGTCCAAAAGACAAATAGGTCTGTAGGAGGTTGGCTCATCTGGAGGTTTACCAGCCTTACGCAGTAGCACCAGCTTCTGTCGTTTGCATGATGCAGGAAATATCGCCTAGGACATGCACGCTTCGAATAACTCAGCGAACATGTCCGGTCTGGATTTCACGCCATCCAGACCCGGAGCTTTGTTATCACCTATCCTAGCGCAGATCTCCAACAGCTCGTAACTGGTGACTGTCGGTATTGCCGTGTCATTCAGAGGTCGCTGGAAGCTATCTATGCCCTCCTCTTGCTGTGGGAATAACCTTTGAATAATTTTTAACAAGAGTGAAGGGCACGTGATCTGCGGAGATGATCGGCCTCTGAGTCGCCCCATCACGATTCTATAGGCGCTCCTCCACGGGTTTACGTCCGCTTTCGAACAGAGCTCCTTAAAGCTTTCCTTTTTGCTCCGTTGGATGATAAGCTTGAGGGTTTTGCGGGTTTCCTTATATGCACGCTCTTTTTGCCCTTGTTCGATTCTGCCTACCGCTCTCTGAACCGCTCTTCTGGATCTGTGACAGGCTAAACGAAGGCTGGCCAGTTCAGTATTGCACCAGTAGTTTGGTCTTCTACTGAGGAATGAGCACCTCCTAGGCATGGACGCCTCACACGCTTTGGCGATGCAGTGGGCCACATGAACGGCTCTTTCCGTAGGGGCGCCTGCTTTATTAGGTTGGTCTAACCACACCTCTATGAAAGTGTGCTCATCCAGAGCTTTACCAGACCAGCTTGACATCTTTCTCGGGCATGATGGTCTTCACACTGCCGGATCGGGGCGGTGTCCAGTTTTCAGAGCAGAACTGGAAAGAGCTAGGATACGGTCAACATGATTTGCATCCTACAAATCAATATGCACCGGAGTGCAACCGCTCACGAGTTACTAGCGCAGTTCGCTGCGGAGACCAAAGCAGATTTAGTACTCATTCGTGAGCAGTACCGAAACAAGGGCCCAGTTTCATATCAGGTACCGCTGCTATCTGGGTTCGGGACGGTACCCTTCTGGGGGTTCTCGCCCAAGGTCGAGGGGACGGCTTTGTCTGGATTCGGTGTTTAGGGATAACGTTTTTTAGTGTCTATCTTACGCCGAATGAGACGATGCCGCACTTTCGTCGGAGGCTTGATGCTTTGGAGGACGCTATCTTAAGCACGGATGGGCGGATCCTGGCCGGGGGTGACTTCAATGCTAGGGCACTTGAATGGGGCATGCCTCACACAGATTCCAGAGGGAAACGAACTCTGGAAATGGTGGCGAGAACAGGACTGGTAGTTCTAAACACCGGACCGAAACATTCCGACGACCAATACATTGCTTTCGAAGTGGTGGACACAAACTCTCGGTGTGCGCCACCCCAGCGATCTACATGTACATGGAACGTCGCGAAGGTGAACACCGGGAAGTTTGTCGAAACTCTGGAAACGGGTGGGGCCACGCTGGAGGGTACTCCTGGCGCCGCAGCTGACACTGTCGTAAATTCAGTTATGAACCTGATAACGACGGTCTGCGGAGCCTCCATGCCTAGGAAGACATCGAGGCGCGGAAAACCTTGCATGTATTGGCGGGCACTGGAAATCGCAGAGCTCCGGAAGGAGTGTCACAGGCTCCGCCACTTAACACAACGTCTAGGCGACCGGGAGGAGGCATGTACCACAATGATGGAGTACAAATCAGCCAAAAGGAGACTCCACAGCGCAATAAACAAGAGCAAAGCTCGCTGCTGGCAAGATCTGGTCGACGAGGTGAATGGGGATCCGTGGGGACTCGGTTACAAACTGGTAACTCGAAAAATCGGGGCTCTGCGGAAACCCTGTTCACTTAAGGCCGAGCAGATGGACCGCATTGTGCGGGCACTCTTCCCTCCCCACCCCGTATGGGATGGTGACGTCGGCGCGGAGAGCGTAGAGGACTGTCCACTTTTCTCTATAAAAGAGTTGGAACAGGCAGTCCTCTCTATGAAAAACAAGAAGGCGCCAGGACCCAATGGTATTCCAGCAGAGGTATACAAACTGGTATGGAAGTCACGTCGGGGGTAGCATAGGGATCCATCCTAGGGCCGGACCTCTGGAACGCTACCTATGACAGTCTGCTTAAACTCGACATGCCAGAGGAGTCGCGCCTGGTCGGCTAAGCAGATGATGTCGCAGCGCTTGTTGCTGGACGCACTGTCGAACACGCGCAAAGCAGACTCGGCATATTGATGCGACGGGTAAGTGGTTGGATGACTACTCATGGTTTCAACCTTGCACTGGAAAAAAAAAACCGAAGTAGTCATCCTGACTAAAAAGAGAATTCCGACCCTGCGTCCCATATCGGTCGGCGAGTCGATCATCGAGTCAAAATCAGCGGTAAAGTACCTCGGGTTGACTCTTGACTCAAAGATGAGCTTTTCTGAGCAAATCCAAGCAGCAGCAAACAAGGTTGCGGCTGGAGTTTCGGCGTTAAGTAGGCTAATGGCAAACATTGGGGGTCCTACGTCCAGTAGGTAACGTTTCCTGATGAGTTCAACGCAGTCTGTCCTGCTCTACGGCGCAGAGGGGGGCTGGCGCTCTTAACAAGGAGGTATATCGTAAACGCCTCGCGCAAGTACGGAGATGGGGAGCTTTACGGGTGGCCTCTGCGTACCGCACTGTCTCTGAACTGGCCGTGATGGTGATCGCGGGAGTTATCCCCGTGCCCTTCTTGCTAGGGAGCGTCAGGCCATATACAAGCGCAAGGGAGATGAGCCAAGGGAGGTGGTTGCTCGCGAAGAACGGCAACACACTCTAGACGAGTGGCAGCTCTCTTGGCAAAATGAAACTAGGGGCAGATGGACTACGCAGCTCATCGGCAACTTAGGTGCGTGGCTGAATCAGAAGCATGGTGAGACTGACTATTTCCTTACCCAATTTTTAAGTGGGCATGGAGGTTTTCAGTGTTACCTGCATAAGATTGGAAAGGCGCGTTCTCCGGATTGTGTGTTTTGCAATGGAGTTGTGGACGACGCCCACCACACTTTTTTCTTGTGGAAGGTGGGATGGGGTTCGTCAGCAGCTCTATTTAAACACAGGGGATCTCTCTCCAGACAATATTGTCGAAGAGATGCTGACGACTGCTGACAGGTGGAACCGTGTTGCCCATTACGTTCGGGCCCTTCTCGTTGCTAAGAAGATAGAACTCGACCGATGGAGGAGCCGGATGGCAGGGGGTTCCTTGAACTGACAGTTCCCTTCCTCCTCTCCCCTTTCGTTGGTAAAAGGAATTCCCTGATTTGAAGGCTCCGCAAAGCGGGAGAGTTCGGGGACTAGCCCGAAGTAATATGACAAACGGTTCCAGGCTGGCTCTCTGACGATGGGGAGGTGTTTAGTTGGTAGTCCGACGACGTACAGAATCGGGAGTATGCGTAAATGCATTCACCTACCCTACCCCAAAAAAACAAAATGAAGCATATTATCCCCAAGTTTGATCAAAATTATACTATTAGTAACAAAGTTACAGTAGCTCAAAGTTGTCTTTACCGTGTAAATTTACAACCCGAAGTACTAAATCTGACATGTTAAATGCATATACATAACGGACTACATACAAATCGGATAGTTCTACACTCAAATATACTCACAGAAGAAGCAAACAAAACTTTTCATACCTGAAGCGCCCAGCTTCCGGTTTCCCGACTTGTTTATTATTATGATGCATTGCTGAACAAGCAATACAACTTTTTTTTGGGGACATAGGACAATAAAGTTATGTTACTTGTAAATCCATAAGAGACGAATCAATTTGTTTTTGTCTTGTCGGCAAAAACAAAGGTGGAATTTCTGCTTTGTTTTTCTTTAATGTCAATGTCCACAGAAGTGAGCTTTTTGGTTTTTAACACATTGATTAATTCTATAGATGAAAACCAATTGAATATCTTTCTTCCGACTCACTGAGGTCATCTGAATCTTTTCCGTAGTAAATATAGGAATTGAGAAGGTATCCCGTCCTTGCATCTATTAGCGCCATAACCTTTACTCCGCATTTAGCAAGCTTAAGAGGCATGCACATTTTAAACCTGCATCTGCCGCAAAATGCAACTAGCATCTCATCTACACAAACATTTTCACCAACAATATATACAGATTGACAATTCGAGATAAATGCGTTAAAACTTCTGATATAGGAACTAGGGGGTCCTGCTTTATCCGTTCGTTTCTGATGTCCGCATCATCAAATCTTAGACAAGAAAGAACTATTTGAAGTCGATACGCATTTGTTACACATCTAAAAATGTCTCGATCAGTTCCATCCGTAGTGAAAATTGATCGAATATTTTCGTGGTTTAATTTGAAAATTAAAATTAATATCAGTAATCCAAATAATGCTTGTTCTACAATATCTAAATCTCGAAGGCCGCAGTTATTTGCGGAATTTTCTATTTTCACGATTCTGACATTTGTTGAATGAAGAATGAAATTTACAATATTATTATCAAAGAAAAGGTTCCACACTTCCTCAGGGTCAGCAGTGTACGTCGTGTGTCTTCTAAGAACTGGTCACTTGACAACGATGTTATGTTGTTACGTTCGGGTATGTTTAGGTACTACACGATCTTTTAACCATTTAAAGCGATTCTTACCATATAAATAGCTGGTATGAATGGCATTAGAGTCGGGATTTTCGATATGTTTATCCTCTGCTTTTATTTCTGATTCAGTGTGATGGTCCGGTGGTTCATAACCGTCATCTGAATCTAAATCAATTAAATCAGAATCAATTTATTATATCCATTTTTCTGAAGTTTCTTCAAAAACATTGTCTCCAAATTTAACTCTATTTGAAGGTCCAGGATATTTCCATCATCCATTTCTACATCCTAAAACAAAAATAAAAGCAATAATAAAAAATGCCATTTGTTAGTCAATTTTATGGTATTATAACGCGAATTAAAAAACACGGGCAAAGAGTAGTATAGGTCCCAGGACGAAACATGGATTGGTACTCACGATGGAGCATATAACCTGGGAAACGCCTGCTGAACCAATATCAACAGCTCCACTACCAAACCCTATCTCCACCTCCACGTGGTGATCGCTGGAAGTTCTTTCTTAATAGAAAGTTGCAGACATAGAAGGATGCGCCTAAAAACGGGACAAAATGTACCAACTGGTCCTCCAGGTTGGAGGTTGGGTAGAGCTACACGGAAAACCATTCCTCATGGAACGTGCGTTCCCTGTACAGACCGAATGCTGCTGAGCAGCTAGCCGATACCTGGTCCCAATAAAAGGCTGATATAACAGCGTTGCAAGAGATACGCTGCACAGGAGCGGTTTCCTGGAGAAAAGCTTCTACACCATATACTATAGTGGCCATCCAGTAAACCATGTGCTCGAAGTAGGTTTCTTAGTCAGCCAAAAAATGAAGCGTGCTGTTATCGGCTTTGAAAATATAAGCGAAAGGCTATGCACTCTGCGTTTGTGAGGCAAATTTAGAAATATAAGCCTCATAAATGTTCACGCCCCTACACACCGCCGTTCGCAAACTGCATAGTGATACCTTCTACCAGGCGGTTGAGCGGACCCTCGAAGCCTATTCCAAGCATGATATCAAAATCATACTTGGAGATTTCAACACGTGCTAACGGAACGCCGCCACCTATCAGCCTTGATGAATGTCAGAACATATAGGGGGGCCAATATAGACTCGGACCACTATCTCGTGGGCATAGTGCTCCGAGCTATAATTACGACACCACCTGCAATCCCCTCTGACAAGCAAGTGAAAATGAATATTGAAGCCATTCACAACAGAGCCCTCCGTAAGGCCTATAAGGGCGAACTGGATGCCGCAATAACCGCAGCTAACAAATGTCCTGGAGATGAAGGATCAACAAATGATCTTCACAATCACCTGAAGAACATTATCATTGATACGGCCACAAAGATACTTGGTCTCAGCCGCAAGAAAAGTCGGAACAGCTGGTTTGAGGATAAGTTTGAACTAGCAACGGAATGGAAGAATGTAGAATACCGCGTAATGTTGCATTCTCAAAGAACCTGGGCACGCGCAGAGACTCATCACGAACTCCTCGAGCGGAGAAGCAACTTCACAGACAGAAAAACAACAACCAAAATATCGGTGAGTTGGAGGTTCCTCCAACTGAAGACGACCAATTCCGTCCAATTCATCGGCTTAGAAACCATAAGTCGCCAGGAGCCGACGGGATTACGGCCGAATTGGTTAAATATGGAGGCGAACAATTACACCAAATGGTTCATCAACTGATGCTCAAAGTATGGGACAGCGAATCAATGCCTGACGACTGGCAACGGGGCACTATCTGTCTCATACATAAAGAGAGGGATATCACGCAGTGAAGCGATTATAGAGGTATCACGTTGCTGAATACCATCTATAAAATATTCTCCTCTGTCTTGCTAGGCCGGATAGCCCCATAGGCTCAGAACATCCTTGGCTCATACCAAAGAGGCTTCACTCCAAGCAAATTAGCAGCAGATCAGATTTTCTCTCTGCGATAAGCGATGGAAAAACTCTTGGAATATGGACACCAGTTGCGCCACCTTTTCGTCGACTTTACAGCCGCCTATGACAGCATAGCCAGAGTAAAACTCTTCACGGCCATGATGAGGATTCGGTATCCCGACCAATGTGCGAGACCGGATAAAAGAATCAGGATCACTCTCGAGATCGTTCAACATCAACAAGGGTCTAAACGAAAACAATGAAGACCGTTGAAAATTTCTTCTGTCTATAACATTGATGACGATAAAATCTGATCTGATCTTAGATTAAGGAGTTATCGAGGGTTTAACAGTTGAAAATGTCAGCTTAGGTTTCGGAATTTTCGTTGGCTCAGCAATATGGGAAAAGGAAATCATCAACTTCACGTATTTTATGAACACTTTATTTTCAGCTGTATACTAAAATCTTTATAAGAGTATATGGTGACTTAAGTACATTAAAGTTATGAATTTATCTCTATCTTAAACAAAATAATACACTTGGATGGCTCGCCTTTCATTACCTATGTGACTTAGTGTGCACCTAACTAGTTTCATAGGGAGCTTGAACGGGGAAACATCCATCCCGCATACGAGGAACCCTTAAAACTCGATGTGTAGCATTCGAATCTACAATCTTCGAATACTTCGCGTTGAGTTTTAGTACTTCCGCCAACAAATCAAGTACTTTATAATCCCAGAAATTGTTGAGTAATAAAAATATTTCTGTGAATATACAGTTCATAAAACTAAAGTCGTATGCGATGCATTTTCCCATTTCTGCTCCCTTTGTACACAGATACATTTTTACGATTACACTAACTAAAATAAATACACCTAGGGATTTCCTTGTAACAGTTGGGCAGTTTCCGAATTATAATGACAAGGTGTGAAGATGGACTTACAGTAACGCTAAAAATAGTACTTACATAAACATCTAGAAAGCAATAGTCCACAGGATAATTGAAAGGCGTAAAACAGGCGTAAAAGAGCGTGCAATTCGTTCTGTAAAAAATACTCAATTTCGAGTGACAGTCTTTCAAGACGGATCTAGCTAATATTTTTGAATTCACTCCTAATATAGTGGTTCACATTCTAAATGGTTGTCGTTATTGTCGCTGCCCCTGGTCCTGCCCATCTCCGACCTCCTTACGAAGCCATTCGACAATTGATTTATAATTTTTATTCATCCACGCCAAATCCACTTCTACACGTTCCACAGCTTGCTGGATTGAAAGGCCAGCCTCTTTGTAGTGATTGTCTATGAAATGTTTAAGTTCGTCCAATTCAAACTGAGAGTTCATCCTTTGCGTTGAATATTTGATGATGAGGTTGAGGTTGGTCACGGATGATCCCAGGCTACAAAAGAAAATAGCGTTGAAGTTTTAAAATACAGAATTTAACTTCAACTTTTTAGGGGGATTGTAAGTAAATGAGGAAGCATTTGAATCTTAAATTCTAAAATTATTCATTGACTTCTAAGTCAAAGGAAACAACATCTTACAAGTTTCTTTGTCAAAAGTGAATTAGTTAGTTCAGCTTTTGCGAATTTGAAAACTACATTCAGAGGCAGATAGGATACAGTTTTTTGGTTGGAGAAAATCTTACCAAGGTATCTTCTTCTGAGGTCTGAGAAGGCCTGGCGGCTTCGTATTAAGGCCAGGGCCCTTTCAATCTCCTCCTCACATTGGCTTCATATAGCCGAGATCACTACCGTAATTTTTCCAAATGGTAATGTAAGAAGCAGTGGCCACTTAAAAGCCTTACCAGGGCTTTCGTGTTCCATTTTTTAAGGGAAAATAAAAGTGCAGCTTTAGAGAGCGGGGGGGGGGGGGGGGCACTTTCACATCGATTTGACGATGAGTGACCGGATGCCAAATGCTGGCTCTGGTCCCACCATTATGAATCCAGATCCTTGGCAGCGAGTCTGTCAGCTTCCTCATTACCCACGATGTTCGGCCAACTAGCTTCACAAGATGTTTCTATTCAGCGCTATTTTCTCGAGAGGTCGGACCAGTTCCATAGTCGGGCTTTCTAAGAACACCCCTGGGCCCAATCCGTTTTCTATCACTGACCCCTCGGTGATGGTTATCAAAGTCTATCATCCTAAATGACTCATAGCATTCGTTGGCCATTCTTCCCTTTGGTGACTACCACAGAATAAGTTTCCTCAACAACAAAGTTCAGCTTCGACCGGCAGATCATGCATCTATATAACTGCATACCGGAACGAAGGTGGTTCGCTTGAGATGAAATCATTCACCAATCACGGAACAACTGGACAACTGGATTTAATTTTAGTCATTCAAACTCGAGTTACAAAATGATTAATGGCCAGTTTTCATTTTAAAGAAATCATCTCCTGAAAACTTCTTTAAAGCCGGTACAAAAAGTGCGAAATGGATAACGGTAAAACTAACACTGCTGGAATATGACCATCAGTTGCACCATCTTCTCATCGAACTCAAAGCCGCCTAGGATAAGATAGCCAGAGTAAGACTGTACACCGCTATCAGAAAATTCGGTTTCCTGACGAAATTGATAAGACTGACTAGGCTTACCTTGATCAATGTGCGAGGCCAAATAAAAATAGCAGAATCACTCTCGAGATCATTCGACATCAACAACGGCCTAAAACAAGGCGATGCCCTATCATGCGTCGTCTTTAACCTGGCCCTGGAGAAAATGATTTGCGATGCAGATGTAAACACGAGAGGCACCATCCTCTTCAAGTCCACCTAACTAACGATATTGACATTATGGGAAGAACAACTCGAGATGTACAGTCTACCTTCATCCAGATCGAGCAGGTGGCGTGAGATCTTGGGCTGCACATTATTGAAGGTAACTCGAAGTACATGGTGGCAACGTCAGGGTCAAAGAACAAAGAACGAACAACATCGAACCACACTGGTCAGGCGAAAACAATAAAGATTGGAGACTACAACTTTGAAAACGTTGAAAATTTTCTCCTATTTAGGGTCGAAAATCACAACTGATAACAGTTACGATGATGAAATTCGCGCACGGTTGTTGGCTGCCAACAGAGCCTATTTCAGTTTACAAAAACTATTTTGCTCGAAGGGTCTCACCATAGGGTCAAAGCTCTTACTGTACAAGACAATGATCTTGCCAGTCCCTCATGTATTCCTCAGAGACCTAGGTTCTTAGCAAGAAAAATTGCGAACTCTTGGCCGCGTTCGAGAGAAGAATCCTCCGAAGAATTTTTGGCCCCCTACATGAGGATGGACGATTCCGTAGCCTACATAACGACCAAATCTATGAGCGATACCATGACCGTCAAGTTGTGGATAAAATCCGGCTCAACAGGTTGCGGTGGGCGGGTCACCTAACCCGTATGGATGAGGATGATGGTGGACCCCGGCGCAAAACCGGGATATCAGGAGTTACTTAGTTAGGCAGGCCTAGACCGGATACCGATTGTTGCGCCCTTGATGATGATGACAATTGCATGCAATGAAATCCACTTCCCAAGATAGCCGAGTGGGTCGCCCCAAGGGCACTTGGCGCAGAGTAGTAAAGAAGGAGGGCGGTCGTCTCGGGAAGTCCTGGGAAGAGCTGAAGCGTAGGTGTGATTGACGTGCTATACTCCACCAAGGGATAAATGGCAACCATATATGTATATATATATTATTTCGGACACACCTGATTGCACCTGTGGAACATTTACGAACGCGAATTATTCACTTCAAGTTTTCTCCCGTATCCTTTCTAGCTCTATGAATAGTCGATCAGCTGGTGCCGAACAAGGACGATACTTTCTAAAATAAGCCAGATAATAATAATAATCCTTGTCGCAGCAATCCATATTGAATCAGAGCCTTGAAGTGTATTAGAGCACTTCATTCAAGACCGTAACGGCACACCACAGTACACTGTAAGAGGCAATGTGGTCAGCATTGCGCTCGCCCGAGATTATTACCCTGATTTGATACAAGCCAAAGTTTTCTTTAAAGCAACTTTTGCCGATAATGTTTTCAGTTGTGCTGGCAGGACAGCTACGGCATAACAAATGCATTCTGAAACGAGGAAATTTTAAACTGCGACAATGGGCAGGGAACATCGATTTATTTCGCCAACCTTACACATACCGAATGGCCCTCGCTCTGTCAATGCTTCAGAGTCTTGCTTGGGATCCGACCAGCCATAGCCTATCTCTAGAATCGATTATAATATAATATAATCTTCAAGTGACCGGACGCTTCCTTTACCTATAAAAACTACTCGATTGTGCAAACACTATGGTTGCTTGGCACGGTTATGAAAGCATTTCTGTCGATGGAAAATTTTCGTCGCCAACCAAGCGCTATATATGTACAAACAGACCAGTGGCGACCCACTAAACCTGACAGAAAACCGGCGGATTTAGCTATTCGGGGAAGTGCTATACAAGAATAACTGGCCTCCTCAGTTTTCTGAATTTTGGCCCACTAAAACTTCATACAAAGGAAAAAATATCTATATTAGCAATCCGCTGACCACATTTTTAAACTTGCAGAATTGGTTATCTTACATACAACTGATCCTAGTTACTGCTTATTGTTTACGTTTTGTATCCAAATGTCACCTCTTTAAGAATTCCGGAACTTACAGCGTGGATATAACAGGCTTGTAAAAGGGAGACTTCAAGAGTTCGAAAGAGAGACTTCAAAGTCCTTGAAAGGGATGAGTCAGCCAAGTTGGACTCTCTTAGGAAACCCCATGGTACTTTCACAAACTCTAGACTGGAATCAGTACAGACCTTCTTGGAAGTACACCATCCCGGAGAACTGGTGAGGAAAGTAAAAGGGGGTGAATTGGCGCTTCCTGCACCCCATTCAACTTGTAAATGTTGCAAGGTGAAATGAGATACTGTCATACTGTCCTTTGAAAACTTCAAAGCACCTGGCATGGATGACCATCCAGCGACGCTAAAGGGCCCTGGACTACGTGTCACCTTCTTAGCAGAAGTTTAAGATAGACTTCGTATCTAACCCTGGGAAAGATGACTATACAAATCCAAAGAACATCATCCTTGCTGAAATGTCTGGAGGTATTAGTTGAGCATCACATTCGTGAGAAGACGCTATAGTCGTCCCCACTAAATGAAAGCGAACGTGCTTATCTGCATGGAAAGTTCCCTGAGTCTGCACTTCACTCTTTGGTTTCGAAGATAGAGGACGCAACTCTGAATGGGGAGTACACGATTAGCGTGTTCGTAGACATTGAAGCGGCCTTTGGTTGTGCGTCTTTCTAAAAACTTTGTGATGCTGCCGAGAGCATGATATTGATGAAATTTTAATGAAATAGATGTATGCTATGCTTAGGGGCACTTCTAAATGCATTACTAAATTTGCAGAATTTGAGAAAATGTGTATTCATTCAAAGCAGTGCAATAAGAGCAGCTGATAGACTAATACGTTTAAGTTTATGGGGAAACAAGGGACATGAGGAGCACAGAGCATTAGATGGGTTATTGGGGGAATTAAATCCAGTTTTTGCAATGCAAGGTTCTTGATTCAATACAGTGGAACTACTCTAGGGTCACTGTGATTTACATCAAATCTCGGATGTTTTAGCAAAAGAGGGTTCAATTTGTGACATGCCGAGACCGGAATCAGCAATTGGAGTGCCAGTAGGATTGGCAAAGGCTGCTATCAAAAACTATTAACAGACTTGCCATAATTGCAGGTGGCACAGTCTCTACACTGCTAAACACACCAAACTTTTTTTTTGTCAGAACCAAACAAACCTACCGTAAAGTTTATCCTGTCGAAAATCAAGAAGACTTGTAGACGTATTGTCGGCATTTTGACTGACCATAATTCATTAGTTGGACAAATGTTCAGAATAGGGATTCTCCAAGTTGATATAGGTCCTTTCTGTAATGAGGAAACGGAACCCACGGGACATTTTCTATGTGAATTCCCTACCTATGGACGTATCAGACATCGGAATTTTGATGCAGCGGGTAGCATTACACTAACGGAAGTCTTGCGATACATAAATGAATCCTGAATATTCCGTTGGACGGGGGAATCTAGTACAATGGACCACTAGGGCCTGATTGCTGAGAGGCACCCCTCCCCTCGCCCTTATGAACACATGCACAAACCATTTGCACACCTTACATAGTAGTATATCAACGGATAGCTCTGGATACTTCAACTACAAAGGCTAGTCAAATCGATTTGACTGCGTAAGATGTTTCACATTTTGGAAGACAACTCTACAATAACTTACCACAGTCGCAGTTCACACTCTCCGCGATATTTTCAACAGCTGGTATCGAGTATGCTGTGACCAGTCTCACCAGAGAAGCACTTTTGGCCACACTCGTTCCCATTTCATTATAAGAAGAGGTCTGTGTCGGCACTTGTTTTCTAACTGTGGCACCAATATCTCTTAGCCAAATTGCACTTGCAATTGCACTTTTTCCTTGCAGGTCCTCAAAATTCCAGCGATTAGGGGAATCAGGCGTACATACTATAAAGCATCGTCGGTTCGATTCATGTATGAAGAACATTTCAACCAGTTTAGCGCAAGTACAACCCAATTCAAGACATTTGTTTCCTATGTCAAATAATCCAAATCAAGTTGCACGCATTATTTCAGGTCCGAATGCCCCACCACACGATAATCTTTCGACACTGAAGACAGCTGAATTCTTAATCGCCTGTAGCAACGACAAAAGTGACCAGAGAGCAAACGTGGAAATAGAAAATGTTGTTATCATCAAAGTCGAAACAATCCCGCTTTTAGAATGAATGACAGCCAGGATAATTTGTTAACATTCTGAACTAGATGAAGATGTTTAAATGTAGATCGAACCATCAAACACAATGTTAAACAGTGACTTCTGTGTCTTTTCATTATCACCTGGGCCATTCTTGCTATACTTTCTATCTTCTAGAAAAATAGCTAGTCCTCTAAGCTGCATACAAATACCTTACTGCAAACACTCATAGCGTTGGAGACGTTGCAATCATGCTACTATCATCCATTGAAGAAGAACAAATACTTACTATTTCTTCATTTCCTGCCAATGCCGCCTCACAAAACTGAATGCGATTGGTTGTCCTATCACATTTCCCGCTACAGCAGCGAACACTCGGAAGACGTCCTGTTTTCGTATCATACTACTCTCGTTCAAAGCTCGCTTCAAATACCTATTCAAGACCCACGCCTCCCGGGAACATCCTAGCGCTGACAGGATCAATTCTCTCTCGCTAGACACTTTTGTTTTGGTGAAGCGTTCAAATGCAAAATCCCACTCTTCCTCCGTTCCATACCGGATGGCATTACAGTAAACAATGTTTTTCAGATTTGGTGAAATCCTGGAAAGTAGAAATTGCTCCTTTTACCTATGCTCTGAAAAATAAAGACACCCTTGAGGACTTACGGATTCTGTGTGTCAGGATTGGGAGAATCCATCCATATACGAAATTGCCGGTTGCAAGTGTGAATACAATTTTTATAACCCAAATGGCAAGCTGATGTTAAGATATCCACACGTTTGTAAATATTCAATAGATTCGAATCGTCGCCTTTTTCATCGAATCCAACCTCATCATAGGCGGGTTTCAAAAGACGAATCAGATATTGCTGCAAAGTACCAAATGCATTGATATAAACTTTATCAAAAGATCAAATCCTGCCCATACCTGCCATAAGTGATATTCTCCTTCTTTTATGAACATTGAATCAATAAAATTCAACGCCGTGACAGCTGCCTTCCATGGGACATAGTCATCTTCATGCTCCAAGTATAGTGTGATGTCTAAAGCAGTTTCATAACTCAACAGCCCAGCGCGTGCTAAATTCAAGGAGTCGTCTATCAATTGAGCCCGGTTCGCCGCTGCAATCTGCTTGAACCGTGCCGGATCACGTAAGTGCGTTATGATAGCTTGCCAATTCTGCTGGTCATACTGCACTCGATAGTACCCGGTTTGCTGAACATTGAATAAAAACCAATTACTTTTGAATAAGTCAACATCTTCAATTTCGATGGTTTGGTTTTTTCGCATCCAGAACATGGGACGAGTATCATTGAAATTTAATTTCTCTGCAGTGGTGTAGGTCAGTGGGATCCACCATAAGGGATCCGACTCATTAGAGGGTGGTAGCGCTTCGTATGAAAACCGTTTCTGTGTAAGTATCAAGGAACCTTTCTCTGCATCCCTGGTAATAGTAACGAGGGGGAAACCTGTTTGTAGTGTCCATGTGTCCATTATCTCCTTGACAGTCATGGCTTTCTCGAGGATGCGAGCATTATGAGCTTCTTGCGTTAAAAATAGCCACAAATGATCTTGCTCCGCGGAGTCGTATGACCTAAAATTAGATTTGTTGGAAGTACCGTGCAAAAGAAATTATCTAGGAATGTCGCTTACATTTTCGTTAAGTAATTCCTCAACCCACGGCGAAAGACATCAGAGGTGAGAAAATGGCTCATCATTCTTATGATGGTTGCCCCTTTACCATAGGATATCCGATCGAAAATCTCATTGATTTCGTCGGGATTGCCTACCTCCACTGAGATCTTATGCGATGATGATAAGGCGTCTAATGTGAACACATTTTGCAATTCGTTTATGACAAATTGGTCCATTGGGGTCCATTGAGGTTCAATTGCATCTACGCCCAAGTACTCCATGTAGCTTGCAAAGCCCTCGTTGAGCCAAATGTCTGACCACCAACTTGGCGTCACCAGATTACCAAACCATTGATGAGCCAATTCATGCGCCACTACTGTTGCTACGCGTTGTTTGATACCTGAAGCAGATACACCTGGTTGATAAAGCATCGCTGTTTCTCTGTAAGTATATGAATTGAAAAGTATTAAAACATTAGGTATGAATCTACATAAAATGAAAGTACATTGAAGAGTTTGTTACAATAGAACCAGAAGTCAAACAATGCCCTATATGATACAAGCCCACTATTCGGCAGTGATAGTGGTAAAGGGGCCCGGAATAAAGGATTAATGGAACGGCCTGCACTGACACCCTGGGCAGGGGGTTGTGCCATAGAGTTCTCATCTCAAAGCCCGGATTTCCTTCAAGATGAAAAGTGGGTTTCCCATGTGTTTCGTGAAGGCCGTAGATTTACTGTTATACGCTGGATTCCGGGAGAAAAGTGTAATCTCTAATTTGGATAACCAATGCTGTGGAGAAAATCCTCAAACACGAAAATGACTGTCATATTTTTATGACATGATATCCATTCATCTAAATATAGCTTGAAAACTGTCTTGTTTCATATCGGTAATAAAAAAACTTCTTTTCCAATTAGTCTTATGAAAACAGCTAAGAACCCTGAAAAGGGGAAAGTTTTGAAAGGGCCACAAAAACATTCATTTAATATAAAAAAATTGTACCGATTTATTAAAAACAATAACAAATTTCTGGTGAAATACCTATTTTTTTTCAGGCCTCCGACGAGTGGGCGAACGTTTCCACCGAGACCCTAAAATTTTTGAAAACAGATACAAAGGTTTCTGGGACGAAAGGAAAGTGCGTTTAGCCCAACCTATCATTTTATCATGAAATTTACATTATACTTCAAAGTGAATAATACCACTGCATTCAGTTACTAAAAGAACCTACCAACAAGTGAAAACCGATTTAAGGCCGTCTCATACTCATAAGTTCGCAATGTCAAATCAATTCCCGTGAGAAATGATTTGCTTGTGCTGATTTAAATCACTGGCTGATTTCTTTCATTATGGGAAAGGTGACAGTGTTAACTGATTATGAAAAGAGTTAAGTTAAGACTTGGAATGTAGAGAATATTAGCAATATCGCCAATTAGCACAAAAAACAAGTTACCACGAATTATGAACAATCTATTATAAAATCCTGAAGGATTTGGCACCGAAATTGCAGAGCGAAAAAAAAATCTCTTAAACTGTACATGCTAAATGGAAGGTTGCATCATCTTTGATGGTGAGCGCCACTGTTATTAGGTACCTGCAAGCTTTCATCAACTAGTGTCTGCACCGTGTCATCGGGTACAGCTTGACACCATATCCAGTGAAAAACCACGTCGACATACGAGCTACCCGTACCCGTCGTCGTGCTGATCAGAAGGGGAAATGCCAGAGGATATCACACATTCAGAAAAAGCGATGATCCCATTGCAGGATGGGTTACCATAAGGCGAAATTTCGTAGAAGAGTATAGGAAAAGTGCAAACTTCTCAGAAAATCGGGGAAGGGGAGGCTGAAACACATTTCTACAAACCATCAACGACAGTGCATAGCCATGGTTGATGCGCTATACCTTACATAGGGGTTCTGGTAACCATACAATATACAATTTCCGTAAGTCCAAACGGGAGTAATGTAAAAATATGTTTAGTTATTTATTGAGCGATTTAAGGATTAATAGTTAAATAAGTAAAAAACAAATTCAATAAAGTAGAAAAATTTAATCTCTGCGGCCGGCTGGAGATCAAAAAAGGCAACATTTTATTTTTATTTTTTCTTTGCGAAAATTTCTGATTCCAAGTCTTTATTTTTTTAAGATTTTCCAGTAACCCAAAGTCATGCATGGCGTCACTTATTCATGTTTTACTAAAAAATCTATAGCAGACAAAATATAGCCTGAAAAATTCCAGAAGTTACCTTACTTTAAGATTGCCATAACATATATGCACAATTTTATCGAGATATCTCTTTCCGTTCTTAAAAAGTAAAGCTTTTAAAAAATTTGAATGCGTCACGTCGTCTTCTAATCAGTACATCTACCGATGGTAGCTTGCTCCATATAGGAGAAGTGTTATTACTACTGCTAATAAAAAAATATCGCATATTATGTTTAAAACATCTAAAACATCTGCACCTGTGCAGATGTATGTGCGCTCCAGCCGTCGCTCGACAGTGTGAGAGCTACCTTGCTGATCGGACAGCAGGTATACTGAGCAATTCGCCCGAGGATGTCGATGAACACTCTGCTGCAGATGCAAAGAACACTTCACCACGATTCGCAACCGTATAACATCCGGTGAAATTCTGCTTGTTGTGGATGAAATTGATAGTCACTGGAACATGCGGATATGGACTGCTTCTGCAAGCAGAAGAGAAATCAACCCAGGCATCAATTTCTTCCAACGGAGTGGAATCGCTGGGCTTGACGTTATCCCTCCCCTATTCATCGCTGCATCTGGAGATCTTTTACTGTCATTCGAACGAAAATCCTGGATATCCGGGACTTTTGCCAGAGAGTGGAAGAAGATTGCAAAGAAGGGCACTCATCTTGAGTGCGCTAACTGAAAAGGTATCTCTCTGAGACGTAATTCTCGATCAGACTCACCAAATATCCAAGAACACCTATGTAAGCCAATACACCTTTTGTTCGGTCCCATTTGTTGGAGCTGAATGCATTTTTGATATTCAGTGCGTGAAACAGTTAATTTTACTCCTCTAAATGGCCTCTTTTAAGTGGCTCCACAGTTGACTGTATGCCTTCTCTCAATCGTTCATACCAATATTTACTCTAAGCTCCTGATAAAGCCTCCTTGTCCGGAATCATGCGAATCGCGAACTTGCGACCTCGCTGTTCCACCAGTTGGTTACTAGAAAATAATCGCCCTCTGAACATAGCAGGCTTGCGTTCCCCATTGGGATATCCTGGGTGAATTTTTCTATAGCCGTACTATCTAGGGATATATCGAGCTCGCCATCAACAGCAGCTAAAGCGGCCCTCACATATGCTAGGACTATAGACCCCAGGCTCCTCTGAAGGTGTATGAACTCCCGACATTCGCCATTACCATGTCTAGCTCCACAAATGCATCATTAAAGAATCCACGCGTTAAAATCCCCTGCTATGATTCTCAGCCCACGTCCTCACGCGCCCAAACCCAGCGCACTCAGCCTCTACTCATACTCGTTAAGAATGGTGTTGGGTACAGGATAGCAACTATATATGTGAACTCCATCCACCTTCTTCTTCTTTTTCTTCAGTTTTTGTCCCGCTCACATGCGAGGTCAGCTCGTCATGATCGGTTTCGCTATTTGGCCCTATCGAATGCCTGATCTGGATGCAATCTCGAGGCTTTTAAATCCCCATCCAGCGTATCAAGCCACCGTTGTTTCGGCCTGTCTTTTGGTCGTTTACCATCGACTTCGACGTTCGGACCAATCTTGGCAAGTGAATTCAAGATTGGTCTGAACATCGAAGTCGATTAATCCCTCCGCCGGCTTCTCCATTATTTTGTGAAAGGGGCTTTTCCGCCAGCACGTACCGTTACCCATTCGATCCTTGACTCAAATACCACCACCGTAATTTCCATATGGCTCATTAATTACTGACAGTGGTTAAGGTTGATTTGTATAAACTTCACCTGCGGTTTACGCGAGGGGTCTTCTATGCTCCGGGCCACTGCAAATATCTACAATGTGCCAATGATTCAACCCTATTTCGCTTTGTAGCTCCATAGCCCTTGTTGATATGGCCTTCCGCCCCGCATCTTCTGCATTGTTTCCACCTCTCATTGGAACTGGTGCATACCTTCGCAATCTGACCGAAATCACCAGCTTAAGCCGACACAAAACCCAGCTAACTCTCCCTGCTACCAACAGTTTGAGTGCTGCCTTCCCTGGCAGGCCGATGATGGCAGTTTACGTTCCACCTTTCCTGTTTCCTTAGCGTTTTACCGGTGACTCTTGAAATCCGGTAAGATTGAACTGATTTTCCAAGGCCTCCTGAGCCCCCTTCCCCTTTTTGTGGTGATGTAATTCATTTCGTTTCAAACTATAGAGGTCCCTGACCTGCTAGCCCTTATGTCGGCTCCCTGTTCTAATACATTGGGTAATATTGTAAATAAAGACATCAAAATAGCAAAATTTTAGAGTTCTACATACCTAAACGTTATCAATCCCCAGTTTTCCATAGCTCCAGCGTGAAAGTCCGGCAAAGCGATCATATCTATTTTTGGTAATGGGAATGGGATCCCGAAGAACTCCTCAAGGAATTTTAAAATCTTAGGCCCAACTTCCAAAGCGTATTCAGCGGCACTAATACCATCATTTCGAGCCCATATCGAGAAATTACCGTTTGTGCGGTTCTGGAAATCGGAAATCACGAACGCTACGAGGTATGTCGACATTGGAACGGACTCCTCGAACACGTCCCACACGTAATCAGGAAGATACGATCTGGAAAAAAGGATTCATAAACAGCATTCGCTTTCACATGAACATGTAATTACATTTCTTTCGATGCACCTGCCACTTTCGGCATGTTCGAAATCGATGTCATATTCTTGGGCCGGCCGATTGTGATATTGAACTTCGCTTTCATTGCCGGCTCGTCAAAACACGGAAACGCTCTGCGGGCATCGGTTGGTTGGAACTGTGTTGACGCAATCCATCTTGAAATAGGGATTATTAAATATCGTATTTGAACAAGAAACCTCAATCTAATTTACCTCTTTTCATTGTTCTCCACATATGAACTCCTATAAAATCCTTGGAGATAATCCAGCAAGTATCCTTTGTATTTTATTGAAATCTCGTATACAGAATCCTTCCGGAGGGTGGTATGAAAATGCAATATGAAAAATTGCTTGGATTCTTCCACTTCGTGTCTGCTGGTTTGCAAAACCCTTTCCAGCTTTGAATTCGGGTCAATTAATCGAACCACGATATCATCTCTATGGATATCCAAATCAGCAGCATGTAAAGTGATATTGAAGCAATCCTGGATAATCTTTGCACGGATTTTCACCTCACCATGGAATGTAAAATTGTCTTCGATTAAGAATGGGATTAAGCGGATGTCATACGATATTGGTACTACAGATCGTGGAAGCCGTACGTCGGTATCTAATTTGCGTTCTTGCCTACTGTTTGCATCTGTGACATTAAGTCCTTCTTCGCGGCTAGTTCCATTACTTGGTGGAGTGCAAACCGTTTGAATTACGTGCGAGGTAGGACAAAGGGCAATATTATAAACTGCGAAGCCTACAGCTACGCACAAGCACGTGGCCAACGCTATACCGTAGATGATACATTTCCGATGATCCTCAGAAAAGCAACACCACCTTCTCCAACCTTCAGCTGGTGGTTCTGGTTCTTGTATCGCTAAATTTTCGCGCACGTGCATTTTCATTGAAGACCATTAATAATCTTTCCAGGTGAAAATTCGGTAGACACTGCAAATACAACCAAAAAGCCATGATTTATAGAAAATAGTGGTTAGGGTAGAAGAAATATGAAGACCCGCTCAAAAATGGTAAAAGCCACACTAAGATTTGAACCTGAGGAACAAGAAGAAACAGCATATCAAAGATGACAGTCCAATTGAAAATGAAAGAATAGAAACAAGGAGATCTAGATGTATATAATTGCATCTCTCACCTCTCAATTACTTCTTATTCCAGCCAATCCCAACTGAAATTTGTAGCGTCAAGTATTTTTTAAGACCTTCTCACATACATATTCGAAGCAGACGTTTTACGCCTGTCCCTCGTTGCATGTATTGGGATCCCTCATTAAACTCAAAGTAACATAAATCTATTCACTGTGTATGTCTGGGCTCATAGTTCCATAGTTCTCCACCAAATTATTATATCCATTGGTTTGTCGATTAAATTGCATGTGACAGGCTGGACCGGACCCCACATCAAGACCAAAGGGCAGTAGGTTCGTCTATGTGTCCATGGGGTGGGCGGCTGAAGGAGGTGTTACAATAGAACAGCGAAGGACGAAAGTTCGTATCGTCAATTCTGACAGAAGAAGCGGCGAATTAACGGAGACTTCAAGACCAATAAATCGGAAACCGGAACTTCGACGCTTCAAGTATTAAAGGTTTCCTTGATTTTTTATGTAGAAAGATTTGGATACACTATGGGTCCACTCCAGTGAAGTAATGTATATATGTTAAATATACCCGATGTTGAATGTCAAATGATACTGACATTTTGTCTCCTAGGGAGTAGTCATTTGATACGAAATAGACAATTTTGACCTACTATAACTTTGTTAATAATAATAAGATTTCCATGAAATTTTCCAGTACGCTGCTTCAATTAAAGCCTACCTATCAATCTATGCAGCGGGTAGGAATCCCACCAAGTTCAAAGAGACGTTTCATTCCATTTTTACGATTCTCGAACTGAACAGGTTGCATAATTACTACACAATATTCGACGATTTTAATATTATTCACATCTCATAGGTGAACGCCACCCACAAACCTAGAGGGATATTCCTCAGATTTGCGATAGGGCAACAACAGATAGAGTATAAATGCGAACAGATACCCCAACCTGGCTCAAAGCAAATTGCACTGTATTCTTGCACTGCTAAATTATAAGAATCCTTAACGGAGGCTCTCAATTACAATAGCGAACATAACGCAATTCTAATGGAGGTTCTATTTGATGGACAAAGAATTCGCCTTCTGCCGATGGACAGGAATGTCAGTTTAGTTCTGCGGCACAGGCTGATCTCGTACCGAACGATAGCCTACTTGATTAATTTGTCTTGTATGGGGCCACAAACTCCATACTTAGACAGGTATAGAATGAAAGGTTGTAGAGCATGGATGGCGTTCTCAACGTGGTTCTCAAGCAGATTGTCATTCGCAATTATTGCATTCTCTTCAATAAACTATTAAACAATTCCTTCTTTCCAGAAGTAGAAGAAAGCTAGGGTGTTCTCAATCTTAAAGAAGGAAAAGGATCATTTTGCTGCCTAACATCAGCAAGGCATTTGAGAATTTTTACTGAAAGTATTGAACGGACATATCAGGAAAACCGGATTATTATCGAATGCAAAATTCGGATTTCGGTCGAGGCATTCCACAATACATGTACATAATAACGAAGGTAACGTTCGATATTTGCTGGCAGATTAACAATAGTGGGTGAGTAGGCGCTTTTCTTATAGACAAGGAGAAGGCCTTTGATAGCATCTAGTTGGATAGACTGATCTTCAGGCTTTGGGAGAACGAGTTTCCTGGGCACTTCATAGTGATAAAGATGATGGTGCATGCTATATGGCAAATGCTTTGTCATTACAGATGGATATCTCACTACAAATCTAGAATTTTATGTGCTGAGCAATGACTGCACCTACACCTTTTGCAGTATTTGCCATCTAATTTTTCAACATGCTCCAGTTTAATAAATTTCCGAAAAGTCGTTGGATACCTTCGCTGACGATTTGATAGCCTACACAGCACACAAGAAGGCTCGGGCCCGGATTTTCTCTCTACGACCTTGCCGATACTCATCTACCGCTGTTCTGTAGATCTGGTTGAATTACTAGCTAAGTGGAAAAACTAAAGATCTTTGAAAAGAAATGTGTGTTGGCACGGTTAGCGGCGGCCGCGCTCAGTTCTACCATTTATGGCTTGGCGAGGTTTTGTAAACATGTAAATACGTAAATATTACATGCTTTCACCACCAGTTGCTAAATAATACATTATTACTTTGATATGATTTATTCATATTGTTGGTTTGGTTTTTTTTTATCATTGCAAACATGATGATTGGATTGAGTCAAAACTGAATTTTTGGCGACCGATCCCCATGAAACCGACACAATCACTGTCAGCGGCAATGGTCTGCCCAGAACTGAGCGATTTAAATACCTCGGGTCAACCCTATCAGCCAATGGAGAACTGCGTTATGAAATTGTTTCACGCATTAACGCAACCTGGATGACGTGGTGTTCCATAACTAGTGTTCTTTGTGATCGACGTATCAATGAACGTCTCAAATCTAAAATTTACACAATGTTGTCCGTCCTGTCGCTCTCTATGGTTCTGAGTGTTGGCCGACCATAAAAGACAATGAACGGCGTCTTGCGGTAGTGGAGACGAAGATGTTACGTTAGTTGCGACTAGTGGTGTCACACGTTTAGATCACATTCGAAATGGGGATATCCGCGATCGTTATGGGGTTGCACCGATTGTAGAAAAGTTGCGAGAGAGTCGTCTTCGATGGTATGGTCACGCAATTCGTGCTAACTAGAAGACATTTGCCAAGATTGGTCTGAACATCGAAGTCGATGGTAAACGACCAAAAGGTAGGCCTAAACAACGGCGGCTTGATACGCTGGATGGCGATTTGAAAGGCTCGAGATTGCACCCAAATCAGGCATTCAATAGAGCCAAATGGCGAAACCGATCACGACGAGCCCACCCCGCTTGTGAACGGGACAGAGGCTGAAGAAAAAAAGATTATAAAAAAAAACAGAAGCTTACAAAAAGAAAGGAAATAGTAAATAAAATAAACAAGTCAGAATACTGGAAGCTGGGCGCCTCGGGTATAAAAGTTTTGTGTTCATCTTTTGTGCGAAACTGTCTATGTACGATTTTCCATTCTTACATAGCTCAAAATACAAAATATTGTGTCATATTTTGCCAAACTCCTTGATACACCTATGTACATCCATATCAACGATATAAATACTGTGTGCATCCCAAATAAATTATTTATTACCGCATTTATAAATTAATCTAACGCGTCTTTATGCATTTCGACTTTACTCCGTTCACAAAAGCACGTACGTAAATTAAAAACCGCTTGTAACCAGGTACACACATGCCTATTATATTTCTGCTTATAAGCTTTTAGCACATGCATATGCAAATATCTAAAAAAAGCCAGAAAACGAAAACAAAAATGTTCCCATGAACTGTGCCGTTCATATAAGTCACACAGTCATACACACCTTAGATTGGAATAAATTTACCTGAAATGCGAAACTTTGACCTTCTATAACTTTGTTAATAATAATTGGATTTCCTTCAAACTTTTCAGAATTATGTCCTATATCATCGCTTATGCTGATACCATTTTGTACTTCTAGGATGAACTTAAGGGGGGTTTTTGGGTAAGTTTCTAAACCTGTTTTTTTTCTGATTTTTTCGGTTGGGTAAGTTCTGAGAACGAGACCTGTTTCACCATTTCGGGCACACATTTTGGGTCCTCACTCCCAAATGTTTCAGCCAATATCAGAAATAACATCAGCACTATTCGAGTCCTTTCATTTGATACCCGACATGACCATATTCTGTGAAAAAAATTTACATCCTCTTCTTTCGCATGTATGGGGAGCCCTCGTTCAAACTTAACACAAAATGGCGCCACCCGCATGCATGCACGTACACAACATGTTTTTATCAAATTTCATGACAATGGGTTTAGTCGTTTCCAAGTAGGCAGACAGAACAGACAGAGAGACATTGAATCCATTTTAATAAGTTATTATTTGACAAAAAAACTTAGGCAAAATTGAATCGATTTTAACATTTAACATTTTGTGTGAAACAAATATTTATATACTTAAAAAATAAAAAGAAAGAAATGTTTGTTAACATTTTTGAAGAATCTAAAATGTATAACCTTGTGTTTTATTAGCCGTAGGGAAAAGTATCATATCGGTGAAAATTTTTTTTCCAGCTTCCTACATTGCCTCCTGAAAGATGTACCGTTTATGAACCTGAAGAAATGTATTTGGGATCGTTATCCTTTTGGAAGACAAAGTGTTCTTCTATGCCTAAGGTGACTTCTTGGAACAAATTAAGGCACAAAACATCCATGTTCTAGTCAATAAATACCCAATCTACTCACTCTGTTCACTTTGAAACCCTCATGTTAGCTGACAGACAGACTGCTTTCTATCAAACTCAACCAGGTTGTACTTGTCAGATTGCAGGACTGAATATCAAAAGTCTAAGGGATAGTAGTATACTCTGTTTTCTCTATTTATGCGTAGATTAATAGTTTTCTTCTGTCTGAACGAGTATGAAACTTCCCTACTTACAATAATGTTCGTATGTGCTAAGAGTGAACCTGTTTGCCAGTCTTCTCTCAATGTTGTGGTGGGTGTGAATGGGCATATCTGTGAATTGCGAATGACGTCGCGTTGCATTCGAACTGCCAGTTTCCGCGGCGCATCGTTCCACTTTATGACCAACTTAATGGGTCACCACCTCAAATTTCACTCAACAAAACATGATACTATAAAATATTAACTGTTTTGTTTTGTGTTGATAAGTGCTTATTTAAATAAAATAAATCGGAATACCAGAAGCTGGACGGGGGTACGCCACTTGCTATACGTAAAGGAATTCACAGACCAAACGTTCTCACCAAATTTCGTGACAATAGATGTGGCCGTTTTCGAGTAAATCGAAGTTCCCATACAGACAGACAGACAAACGGACGGAAAGACAGTCGATTCTAATAAGGTTTTGTTTCACACAGAACCTTAAAAGTACCAAAAAATGAGGGAAACTACTGAGATATTGATGAACTTCAAAAGATAATTTCTACAAAAACGAAATTTAAATTTATACTTCCTTCTAGTAGAATAGAATGGAATATTGGAACCTTTAGTGTAAAAGATATTTTCAGAAGAAACAATAAATTGATACGATCATAGACAGTGAAACCTGATGACAAACAAGAAAATATGATGTTACCAATCGCAATGCAAACAATGCCAAAGACATCATTTTTCACGAACATTTTGAAGGGGACTGGGGGTAGATCGACGAAAAAGGCAGAACTTCAGAAACACAGCGAGGGTATAGCAACTAAAGCGTTTTCCATCGCTGTAACGATTTCGAAGATGTACACATATTAATAAACATTGGGGCAAAGCCGTAGAGAGAAAATCCCCGCCCTGGGTGAAAATTGTACAAGCCTCCTTATTATCCCTTTTTTCATTGAAACGCTTATCCCGGGACGCTTGGAAAAGTTGGCGTGTAGGGGGTTTCCACCCGTCGTCTCCTCATTTCAAGGGTAACTACCTACTACGACCTACTATTCATTATGGGCCAACTGAGTTAAAAAAATAAAGAAAACCACAGGAAACTAGGAAGAGTGTATTATTTAATTGCATTCCGGTCATGCAGTACTTATCGGACAATATCAGGAGAAGTAGCATATGTGGTAGCAGAAATGCTCCGGTGAAATTATGCAGATTGACTACGGCAACATAAGCTACGATGTGATACGATTAGACAGAGATACAATAGACATGTCGGACTATTAATTTTAATGTGATACCGACGTTATGTATATACATACACATATATACATACATATATTGTCTTGGGATGCAGTAAATTCACACGAAAAATAAAACTTTGCTGCTGTCTATCGCTTTGTTATAGTCTCGTATCTTATTTATGAATCTATTTTATAACGAAAGAAGTGGGAATACCGGAAGCTCGCGCTTCGCACATTTTTCCATCCGTATATAGCTATAAATCCAACATATTCCTTCATATTTTTCCAAACTACAAGATATGCGTATATATTACAGACATTGATGTTATTCTCACCCTAAACAAACAAATTGCCTATTACCGAATACTGCACATATCCATGCAAGTATACAAATTGATCGTACCTATATTTCCGGTTTACTTCATGCACACAAGTATACATATGTACATATATAGTAAGTATATTGGATATAATGTAAAAATATATCTGTCTGGATTAACTACACGCAAACTTCATTAGCACGCATATATACCTACATACACACATCTGTCTGGCTGGAGTAATTAATATTCATAGACAAATTACCCAAACACTTAAAAGAAGATGTTTCTGTGTGACCCCGCATTCATGTAGCTCACTTTGTTGTGGTATTGACGAATTGATATGGGATGATGGCGTCATCCACATTGTAGAATGCACGAAATTCACAACAAATGGCAAAGTTTAATCCTCTATAACTTTGTTAATAATAGTTGGATCTTCTTCAAGTTTGACCAATTGAATTGTGCCTTATGTCGTCCTTTACAAAAACGTAGTTCTAGCATGAACTTAGGGGGGATTTCCAGGTAAATTTCTAAAATATGCTAATATACTATTATTAATTTTATTTATGCAGATATCGGAACTAGATGTATTTTGAGGCCTAGATTTCGTTTAGATATACCACTGGAATTTTTTTCAGATTTTTCATTTGGAAAGGTTCTGAGAACGAGACCTGTTACACTTTTTGGGGGTCATATTGTGAGCCCTCGCTCGCCTGTGTTTCACCTGATATCAAATATGGATCCAGTTTCGGAAAGTACTAATTGAGCCCTTTCATTTGATACCCCACATGACTACATTCTGTGAAAAACAATCTGCACCCTCCATTCACATGTATGTGGAGCCCCTCTTAAACTTAACGCGAAATGGCACCACTTGCTGCATGTAAAGGGAACAACAAAACACATGCTCTCACTAATTTTTGTGACAAATCGGTTGTGATAGACAGACAAGCAGGTCTGCAAAAGCTTTGGATGAATAAACCTTCGTAAAGGTGTGGCTAGATCCACCTGATAAAGCAGGCGCCTCGATGGAAAGAGCTGTCCATGTGGCCCAATGCATCGCCAAAGCATGTGACACGTCCATGCCCAGGAGGTGCTCATTCTCCAGTAGAAGACCAAACTATTAGTGAAATGACGAACTGACCATCCTTCGATCAACCTGCCACTGAGCCAAAAGAGCAGCTCAGAGGGCGGTAGATAGAGTCGATCAGGGGCAAAAAGGAGAGCACCGACACTTTCCAACCACCAACGAATATGACGATAATTCCGCCAATCACCAGAGACGAGCTGCTGGAGATCTGCGGTAGAATAGGAGCCAATAAAGCACCGGGCCTGGACGCAGTATCGAATAAGGCCTTTAAACTTGGCGTGAAATCCAGACCGGACATGTTCGCTGAGTTGTTCGAAGCGTGCATGTCCGAGGGAATATTTCCTGCGGCATGGAAGCGACAGAAGTTGGTACTCCTGCCTAAGCCTGCTAAACCTCCTCATACCGACCCATATGTCTTTTGCACACTGTGGGCAAAGTGTTAGCGTGGGTAATCTATAATAGATTACACCCGGTTGTTGAAAGCGAAGGCGGCCTTGCAAATCGGCAGTATGGGTTCCGTAAAGCCAGATCAACCATTGATGCCATCAAATTGCTTACTGGCTTGGCGGAAGATACAATCCACGGAAAGGGTAGTACCAGCATATATTGCGTGGTAGTAACCCTAGACATGAAAAATGCATTCAATTCGGCCAATTAGAATATAATACGCAAATCCCTAGCGAAGGTTGGTATTCCCGCCTATCTCGCTGCTATTGTCGATAGTTATTTAACTGAAAGGAGGCTCTGGTAGAATATCATGTACAACAATGTACTTAATCTTTCCCTTCCGAGTTAGGTCACAGTGGTGAGTTATGCCGACGACATAGCGCTAGTTATTGTCGGAAAGCATCTCGAGGATGCTGAGTTATACTCAAACGAGGCAATCAGTGCTGTTAAAAGTTGGCTCTGGTCTGGCACTTGCGGAGGAAAAAACAGAAGCGGTCCTCATCACTAAGCGCCGGAAGAGAAATTACGCCTGTATTAGAATCGGGAATCATATCATCACTTCCAAGATCATCAAATACTTGGGGGTGGTGATAGACAGAAAGCTCAGCTATAAGCAACACGTCCAGTATGTTTGCGATAAATCATCCACTGTTAGTGTAACCCTGGTGAGAATGCTGCTGAACGTGGGAGGGCCACGGCATACCTCTAAGTTGCTCATAGCCAGGGTGGTGACCCCAACAATGCTCTATACCACCTCAGTTTGGAAGGAGGCGTTGCGGATGTCAGTTAACACTAACAAACTGAGTTCAGTCTACAGAAGGACACCCCTGAGGGTATGCTCTGCGTTCAGAACTGTCTCAGATAATGCAGCATTCGTCATCTCTGAAATGATGCAGATTGACATCTTGGCAGATGAAATGGCGAATGTATACAATGTGAAGCCAATCTCTCCCTTATTGCAGACACTGAGAGGAAGAGATCCATAAATAGATGACAGGAGCGGAGGGAACGCTCTGGAAACGGTCGGTGGACTCACAGGTTATTCCTGCCATCAAGGGGTGATTCGAGAGACGACACGGTGAGATTAATTATAATCTAATCCAGTTTCTCACGGGGCACGGAGGATATCGCCACTACCTGCACAGGTTTAAATTGGAGACCTCACCCGATTGTCCAAATTGTGATGGAGTCCCAGAGGACCCAGAGCATATATTCTTTCACTATCCGAGATTTATGGAAGAAAGGAGGAATCTTGTTTCACACAAAACCTTAAAAAGTTAAAATAAAACTTTCAGTAGTTAGTGATGTAATGTGACGCGATATAAGTTATTTGTGTATGTATTTACTTTAGGAGGTCATCCCGTGTGATAGTCGTTTTTTTTCGCTTTTTTTAGAATTTTTTTGTGACGAACTGGATAAAGGTATAAATACGAATTTTTCACTATATATTTACTAATGTCTTGAGCATGCGTAGTAATTTTTCCAGCTCGATAACATCGCTCGTTATTGAAATACAGAGCAACTTATACATCCATCTCCAAAAAAGGTGTTTTTCTACTGCCACGCCAGAGGGCGCTGTGATCATCTTAAAGAAAAATGTACACTGCATTGTAACGTGCAAACTAGGATAATTAAAAAATATTGAAAGCTAAATTTTTGGTGCCTTGTTAATCATTTTTTTCTGAATTTTCGTATTTTTTCAAGGCTTCTTTATTAAAATTAAAAAACTACTGAATGAATTGCAATTATCCTAGTTTACGGACCGTAGAAATACGTTCTGAACAAGTCCGGAAAATTTCAAAGAATTTCGTTGGATAGATTTTGGGCTATTGTGGCAGCCAATTTTCAACATGCAGTTTCGAGAAAAGTAGAATGCGATTTTTAACCATAAAATCTTAAATGAACGTTAATCTGCTATACCCAGTCCATAAACCTAAGGTTTCTTGAAAAAGACATAAGTAAAGGCTTGGCTTCAATTCTTCTGATTTTACCGAAGTCATTCCAACGTCATTTGGACTGATAAATACGCGCTTTATTGCGGCGATCGACATAAACTTGGAATGTGAAATTTTATCTGTTTAACACTGTAATTTCCGAACGACTCCGAATATCAAAAAATCACTTTGCCCATTCTACACTATATCTAGATACAATTGATGCCAGAAAAAGAATCGGTTCTTCAGATCCGATACACGGGATGACTCCCTTAATAAATTGACTTCACTTGATCAACATTTTAGAATATATATATACATATACAAAGGCTTCAGTATGTCAGACTATCTACTTTAAAGTAATACTGTACTTCAAAATGGTTTGGAATGCAGTAAATTCACACAGAAAGGTAAATTTGACCTACTATAACTCTGCTATGATAATAATAGTAGGATTTCCACTAAAGTTGTTTATATCGTATCTCATGCCATGTATATGTTGTTATCAAAATTTGTAATTTCTATGAGGCTTTCCAAGAATACTATCATTATTTATTTTATGTGATCATCCCCATCCATACGGATTAAGTGACCCGCCCACCGTAACCTATTGAGCCGGATTTTATCCACAACTTGACGGCCATGATATCATGTAGGCTACGGAATTGTCCATCCTCATTTAGGGGGCCAACAATTCTTCGGAGGATTCTTCTCTCGAACGCGGCCAAGAGTTCGCAATTTTTCTTGCTAAGAACCTAGGTCTCTGAGGAATACATGAGGGACTGGCAAGATCATTGTATTGTACAGTAAGAGCTTTGACCCTATGGTGAGACGTTTCGACAGGAATAGTCTTTGTAAGCTGAAATAGGCTCAGTTGGCTGAGAACAACCGTGCGTGGATTTCATCATCGTAGCTGTTATCGGTTGTGATTTTCGACCCTAGATAGCAGAAATTATCAACGGTCTCAAAGTTGTATTCTCCCATATTTATTCTTCACGTTTGACCAGTGCGGTTTGATGTTGTTGGTTGGTTAGTTTTCGTTGCTGAGATTGCCACCATGTATTTTGTCTTGCCTTCATTGATGTGCAGCCCAAGATCTCGCGTCGCCTGCTAGCTCTGGATGAAAGCAATTTGTACGTCTCAGGTCGTTCTTCCCATGATATCGTCAGCATGGGCCAGTAGGTGGGTGGAATTAAAGAGGATCGTACCTCTTGCATTTACCTCAGCATCACGGATCACTTTCTCGAGGGCCAGGTTAAAGAGGACGCATGATAGGGCATCTCCTTGTCGTAGACCGTTGTTGATGTCGTTGTTTATTTTGATACCTCACATTATTTGATAACCAAACGAGATATTCTGAGAAATAAATCCAACTTTCTCATACGCATGGAGAAATTAATCGACACAAAGACGGGGTTGCAGGTTGCGCATGATCTTATGAAATCGCGAAAAAGCACACCGCACTAGATGCCATGGGGATAGAGATTGGTGGCAAGCGTATCGTTGATTTTGCGAACACTCATTAACTTGAGGAGCACATTGACCTGCCGCGAATTAAATAGCAGTTTTGATAGAAAAGTGAAGAAATGATGTCACTTATGCGACTGCCCACCTTTCCGAACATCAGAAAAACTTGAAATCAAGTTAACAATACGATCCACACCATGGCCTACGTAACCCTCAACATGCGCCCCTTAACTAGCCTGCTAAGCGGTTCATCAACCGAGATATGAGGCTTTGGAATATGGTTGCCATTCATACCATGTTGGGGTATAGCGCGTCAGCGCATATGAGTACCAAGCCTGTGCGCCGACCAAATTCTTCGTTTGAGATAGTGTCAGGCCAGCGCATGATGATACAACGGAGGCAGGTATTGACGAAAGCTTGGTGATTTTAAAGAAACAGTGGAGTTCATTTTCTATGTGCTACTCCCAGATAGCAACACAGAAAGAGCGCTAGCAGGCTTAACTTGATCTTAGTGTTGAGATAACTGCACTTCTAGATTTTAGACAGAGAAAGGAAAGCGGATCTAGCGCTTTTAATGCGTTCGGTGCCGCGGTTGGCAGAAACCACGCTTCCTAGATATAGAAATTGATAGACGCTTTCGTTGCTCTGCCCATTAATACCAGACTGATAACTTTGGTTTTGTTGGTATTTATCTTCAGTCCAACTCTACTTGCCTTTCTTCTCAAATCCAGAGCCATTTGCCCAAGGTCCATGACCCGGTGAGAGAGCAAGCAAATGTCATCCGCTACGGTTGACGAAACCGTACTTCCCCATCACATGCCCGAACAAGGTGTTGTCAGATCCTACCTAAGCCTTCAGATCACCCATCACCATCACAATGTCACCTTCCGGACACTTCCCCTGAACTGCATTTAATTACTCGTAGAAAGCATCCTCCTCCACTACATCTACCAGAAACCGGTTCCCAGATTAAGGGGGTGCGCCTTGCGGTAGCCGTCAGAAACAACCCGATATCAGATTCGCGTCTGCTACCACTTAGCTTTCCAAAGTGCAAAAGGACATTGCCGTAAGAGGGAGGGGAGTACTATCAAGAGTCCCTCCATCTTACTTCCGCTTAGGTCCAGAATGTCCAGTTTATATCGCTGGAATTCTCGCTCAAATTGGAGAAAGCGAGCATTCTGAGGACCCTAGATACCGTTGTCGAGGAGAGCGGGCACATCACAGAAAACAATCGTAGTCTGTTTTCGAAGACCAAAGATCGTTGCCGTGAGATCAGTCCCTATCCTAGGCGTTGTTGACGTTTCGATAGCAGTAAACTTTCAAAATTTGCAGACTGCTAATCCACAAATTTCTATCCCTTTTAGTCGCCTCTTACGACGAGCAGAAAAAGCTTTGAGTGTAGTGTAAATGAAGGTTCTTGAGAAGAATTGTCTCCGTATAAAGTTTCTCGTCGATAAAACACTAATTAGCAAGTTTATAAGAATGCGAACCGGGAAGCAAAGAAAGCGATCGGTCTTACCAAAGCGGCCCATTGCATAGACCTTTATAATATACTGGACACCCGAGACGCCGAGAAAAAAACTTTATCGACCTGATAAAAGTTGACACCGGCGCTCATCGAACACTGCTGTTTTGTCAATGACCGGTACGGTGCTTCGTTTGTCGACATGCCAGAACAAGTAGATGGGGAGAATACCTCCAGAAGATTTTAATGGAACTTCCAAAAGCACTGCTGATATTTCGAGCAAATCCAGCTGTCAGCGCGGCAGAAGTTGGGAAGGCAATCAAACGAAAGGAATTGGGGAAAGCAACAGGTCATTGTGACATTGCAGTTGAGCTCTAGAAAAATGGCAGAGTAGAAAGAAATATATTTGTTTATATTATTTTGCATATTTTAAGATTCCATTAAAATTATATTAAAATTTCAAGTTGATCGTTACTAATTTTTTCCTAAAAAAATAATAAAATAACATTGAAATTTCGAATGACATATTGTACTACTACCTTACTACCTACTACTACCTTAAGTATTTCAAATTAATGCTATCAGCCGATGGTGAACTGCGCTATGAAATTGCTTCACAAATCAGTTGAACCTGGATGAAGTGGGATTGCATAGCTGACGTTTTTTGTTACCCACATATAAATGCGAAATTTACTTCATTGTAGTTCGCCCTGTCGTCCTGTTTAATTCTGAGCGCTGGTTGGTTACCAACGGCAATCAACGCCTCCTCACGGTAATAGAAACGCAAATATTACTTTGGATCTATGGAGTAACCCATTATGATCACATCCAAAATGAGGAGATTGGGGATCAGCACGGTTGTGAAAAAATTACGAGGGATGTGTCTTCCGTGCTATGGTCATAGATGGGGAAAATGGCAAATTCAATTTACACGAGCTGACCCCGCTTCTGAAGGCAACAAAAGCTAAAGGAGATAATATTGGGTTGGGGAAAAAGAAATGTCGTATTTTGTCAATAGATGGCGACACTTAAACATATCTTGTGTTGTACTTATCGCATCGGGTCATTCTATACGGCGATTTGAAGATGACAATCTGTGCTACAAGTGTCTCTTTGACAGTGTTGTGATCTCACATTTCAGTCTCAAGTTATAGCGCGTGAAAGATGGAGTCCACCAAGTAAGAAATTCGTCATATTTTACGTTTTTAGTACCTGAGAGGTAAAAATGCAACGAAGGTGGCCGAAAAAAATTGTGAAGTTTATGGGCCCGATACTGTAACGATTTGTATAGCACAGCGTTGGTTCGATCGATTTCGTTCTCATGTAGTGGGTGTCGAAGATACTCCCCTTATTGGTAGGCCAATCGTCGTAGAAACCGATAAAATCGTCGAATTCATCCAAGTAGACCGGTATGTGAGCATTCGCTCCATTGGCCAGGAACTAGGTATAGACCATAAAACCGTTTGGAACCATTTGAAAAAGATTGGATTCCAAAAAAGCTGAATGTTTGGGCGCCACACGAGTTGACGCAAAAAAATCTCTTGGACCGAATCAACGCCTGCGATGCACTGCTGAAACGGAACGAATTTGACCCTTTTTTGAAGTGGATGGTGACTGGTGATGAAAAGTAGATCACGTAGGACAACCTCAAGCGAAAAAGATCGTGGTCGAAGCGCGGCGAGCCAGCCCAAACCATCGCCAAGCCCCTTATTGACGGCCAGGAAGGCTTTTACTGTGTGTTTGGTGGGATTGGAAGGGAATCATCCACTATGAGCTGCTCAACTATGGCCAGATCCTCAATTTGGTCCTCTACTTTAAGCAACTCGACTGTTTGAAGCAGGCGATTGACCAGAACTAGCCAGAATTGGTCAGTAGGAATGATGTTTTCTTCCACCAGGACAACCCTCGGCCTCACACATCTTTGATGACCCACCAGAAGGACCGGGAGCTCGAATGGGATGTCCTATTGCACCCACCGTATAGTCCGGACCTGGCACCAAGTGATTACCACCTCTTCCAGTCCATGCAAACCGATCTTGGTGCTACTAAGTTGACCTCAAAAGAGGCTTGCGAAAACTGGCTGTCTGATTTTTTTGCAAATAAGGAATGGGGGGAGGAGGGGTTTACAAGGGGGGTTAATGAATTTGCCTTCTAAATGGCAACAAGTTTGCGAACAAAACGGCGCATATTTCACTTAAAGCGGATAATTCTAAGTATGATAAATAATGCGTCAAATTTCGATCACAAATATGACATTTCTTTTTCTGCAACCCAATATAATAAAATATACGGCATTCTCTAATTTCGACCCGTCCAGAAGCATTTACTATTATTATAAAAATGGTTAGTGTATTGACCCAATTTCGCCCCTTACTACAACGCTTATTTAACTTTGAGCAATTTTTTGTTTACTATGAAGGCAATCGTGAAGCACATGTTTTCGGATACATGTTATTAGATGGTTAAGAGAATTTGTGAATTAGAGTTAAGTTGTATTGCAAACAACCGAGAAACTCTAGTTAATGTTAGATATGCTTATCTTTTTTGGAACTAAGTACGCTCATAAAATATAAACTCCCGCCCCCTTAGTACCTGCCCCATTTTTAGTGCCATACATATTTCCCGAAAATTCTGAGTTAGATGTGTTTACTTTCGATTTCTACAGAACGTGATTCTCTTATATCTAGTTGACGTAATCTGACAACCCTCGGTTCTCCACTGAAGCTAATCCCCTCATGACAAACATGTCTCCTGGTATTTAATTTGGAAAGGAGTAACGAGTCATTGCAACTTTGTCAATTTCGCGGACATTCTTTTTCCCATTAAAGCGTTTGTCGATGCTAATTTGAACAAACCACGTTAGTAACGTGCTAATTGCGTTTGAATCATGGCGAATCTGTGAGCAAAACAAGCGCAGAATTGTTCATTTTCCATGAAAGCGGCTTTTTGCAGAACTATTGGAAATAATGTTTTGGCGAGCAGAAGCTAATTACACAGTTCCGTTATTGTTGAGAATAGTCCACAAAATACATTAGTTGATATGTCTGCCGTTTTGTCAACACACATTTTCAATAAAATTCTGTTTACCATATGGAGATCATTATTAGCAATAAATGTTCATATTTTTTTTAAACAAGCGGTGCTGTCCTATTATCAGAGCTAATTATTATGCGTATAACAGAATGGAATCAGACATATAATATATTTTGGGCGCTTACGATTAAATATGTACATGCACTGACCGAAGGAAGATTTTATTTCAGAAAAGACCTCCTCTATTTTTGCCATGGGGCCCCCTTGAAGCATACTATACAAATATGTATAAAGATGTCGTCGGTATATAATAAGATAATATTTAAGTTGTAAAATTACCAATAGAGAAAGATTTCATATACCAGATTCTAGCTTGTTTTCTCTTCAAACTATACTATCCAGTTGTATCGTTTCGTTCGGTATGGGTTATGTTCCTCCTCGCATGATCGAATCGGTTGGGAACAAAAATGTTTACACTATCCTGATCGATAGAAATGGCGGTTTCGTATGAATCCAGATATAGCCCAGATGCAAGGAGGTGGCGGAGATCAGGTGTTTCTCCTCGTTCCAGCGTAGTCCATTGTAATCCTCCTCCATATTCATTCATTTCTACAACAAATCTGTGAAAGGACTTCCTTTCAAATCTAAAAACTGCGGCCAATAAAATGAATTGCATTTGCTTCCACGGAATTAGTTCACCTGCGAATATCCACCATTTTAAATGTCGGTTAATTTTTAGATTACAAAAAATCACGATTAGACAACATCCCTGGGGATTCCGCATAAAGTAGTTCATACACTGACTCAAAGCTGTCAATCGTATCCACTTGTTTTCCACCATCAACAACGCTTTTCGGGATAAAAACTTTCTGATTCATAATTTGAAAATTGTAGTTTTGAAAATTGAATTCTCACAAGGAGGGAGAGAAAACGCGGTGATTGGCTGACACTTCATATGACGTGACGGAGCGAGGAATTTGATTAGTGTTTGTTACTGGTTACTTGTGAAGTAATAATTCAGTTTTCAACAGAAAAGTGGGAAATTGTTTCGGCTGTAATGGTAACAAGCTATATAGCAAATTCTGGCAAATACAACGTTCCCGAAAAGCAAAGTGTCAAAGCGGAAAGTTCAATATGTTGTTTACCGCATATTAATTATAATAAGTAGAATAATAGTATTGTAATGTTGATTAATATCTGTCTCCATCGATTGCTTCAAACATATTTTCCATTTTACAAAAATGAGAAATTGAATTAATGCAAATCTTCGTTAATTTACATGCGCCAGCGTAAAAGTTGTAAGGGCAATGCAGTGGGGGGAGTGCAGTTAATGTGCAAGGACAATGTTTACCCGGATTTGATGGAAATAATGCCCGAACAACGGTGCACAAGAAATTTCACTCGCATCTTTGCCTGGCGATAAAACGTACGTTTCTGGAAGAATCACCTTGAACCGGTTGAATATTCTGCGGTATCTCTTCTCTTGTGACTTCATTTGTATTAGGCTTATTTATTTTCTGCTTCCTTTGCAATTTCCCAACTGCATGTCGAAATGTCGAATTTTCCCAGGAATGACCGTTCTGAGTTTTTGATGTGGGATCTAATGAGAACTGCATAAAATTCGCAAGATCTTCTTTCAACTGAAACATGCAAAATTAATGAACGAAATTGTAAATTCGAAAATTCAGCCATATATTATTAATTAAAGGGGTCTCAGGTGTGAATCTGTCTGTCTGTCTGTCACAAGCACTTTTCTCAGAAACGGCTATCCGAGAAGAGAAGGTGGGAACTGTGGACGCCCAGACATGCAGTGACTGATATCCTCCTACGTTGAGATTTGGGGGGGGGGGGGGGGGGGGGGGGGTTCCCATACATGCAAAAGAGGGGTGTAAGTTACAGTAGCTTAATGTTGACTTTACCGTGTAAATTTACTACAAATAAATATCTATCTCACAGTAAAGTGACTAGTCTAACATGCTAAATACATATACATAACGGGCTACGGACAAATGGGATAGTTCTGTACTTAAATATACATACAGAAGAAACAAACAAAACCTTTCATACCTGAAGCGCCAAGCTTCGGGTTTCCCGACTTGTTTTCGCTTTCTTTAGAATTTTTTTATGAAGAACTTATTAAAATTACAAATACGAATTTTTCACCATGTATTCACTAATATTTTGAGCATACGTAGTAATTTTTCCAGCTCGACAGCATAGTTTATCATTGAAATACAGCGCAACTTATACACCCATCTCCAAAAAAAAGCTGTTTTTCTGCTGCCACGTTAGGCATTTTAACGTGCAAACTTAACCACTGTCCGTAATCTAGGATTATTAAACAATATTGAAAACTAAATTTTTGGTACCATGTTAACCTATTTTTGGTGTTTTTTCAAGGCTTTTTTAATGAAACAAAAAACTGCTAAATGAATCGCAATTATTCTATTTTGCGGACCGTAGAAATATGTTCTGAATAAGTCCTGAAAATTTCAAAGAATTTCGTTGGATAGATTTTGGTCTATGGTGGCAGCTGATTTTCAATATGCAGTTTCGAACAAAACGCATTTAAAAAGTAGAATGCGATTTTTAACCATAAAATCGTAACTGACCATTAATCTGCTATACCCAGTCCATAAATCTTAGGTTTCTTGAAGAAACACATGTAAAGCCTTGGCTTCAATTCTTATGATTTTACCGAAGTCATTCCAACGTCATCTGGACTGATAAATACGCGCTCGACACAAATCTGGCATGTGCCTTCTTACGTGTTTAACACTATAATTTCCGAACGACTCGGAGTATCAAAACACACTTTGCCCATATATTCTACACTATATCTAGATACAATTGATGCCATAGGAAAAAGAAATTCCTCAGATCCGACACACGGATGACCCCCTTAAGGTGGTTTATTAAATGTTAACTCATATTGAAATGATCTTCAAAACAATATAACCGCAAAGAAACCAGATTTCGTCTGGCGATGGCGTTCCACTTCTTGCGAATATCTCTTTTCGTAATATCTAAACAAGTCAGGAAACCGGAAGCTAGACGCTTCAGGTATGAAAGGTTTTGTGTATTTCTTTTATAAAGAGACTTGAATGTGCATTTGTCCCATTAGCATATAGCACATAAAATATGCATATATTATGTGAAAATAGCCACTTTCAAGTGATATTGACATTCATAGTCTTGAATTTGCAGAGGAGCGACAGTTTTGCCCTAGTATAACTTTGTTAGTAATAGTGCGATTTTCACCAAATTTGACAGGATCATGCTCCATACTGTAGCCTACATTGTTGCGTGATTCTAGGGTGAACTTAAGGTGGGTTTTCCTGTCAATTACTAAAAATTATAGTAATATAGTATTATTAACTTTATTTGAACAGGTATCGGTACAGAGGGTATTTCGGAGCCTAGGCACCTTATAGTGGCAACCCCCTGATTTTTTTTTGGTTTGGTAGTCCCTGAGAATGGCCACTTTCAACCCCCCGCACTCCCCACCTTTTCAACAAAAGTCAAAACTAAGACCGGCTTCGAAAAGTACTAATCGAGACCTTTAATTTGATACCCCACATGACTATATTTGATGAAAAAGAAATGTACACCCCCCTTTTGCATGTATGGGGACCCCCCCCCCCCCTTAAATTCGTCGTAAAAGGATGTAACTCACTATATGCATGAGCGTTCACAGTACCCACCTTTCTACCAAATTTGGTGTCAATCGCTATAAACGTCTCCGAGAAAATGCGTGTGAGAGACAGACAGACAGTAAACCGATTTTAATAATTTTGTGTAAACACAAAACCAAAAAGCTTTCTGCGGAGTTTTTGTGGATTTATTTATGCAGCAGGGCACAACAATATTTTAACGTTCCCATTGACATTTTACGCTCGAAATTAATTTTGACACTTTGCCAGTTCGCCAGTGACGTCACATAACATGTCGTGGGTTTTTCAGTTCGTTTAGATTTGGTTGAAATTTAAAATGCTCATCATTTCAAATAGTTTTTTCTTCCAAAACAATCTTTGAGAGATTTTTGTTAGATTGCACTGTAGGAGCGATTTCCGTCATCAATGAAAATAAGGCGGGGAGTCTATTGTAGGTGAGGCCTATGGTTAATTTAGTTTGGAACATAAGTGTGGTAAAATAATAACAAGAATCGGTTATCACACGATCTCTACTCTTCAAGATTTTAGAACTCAATAGAGTTGTTAGTTAAGCTGCATGGTCTGCGACTAACGAATTACAACGTGTTTGACAACCACGTCTGTGGATTGCTTCCATCTGGAAAACCACATTAGAAAGTCTTCTTTCACGTACTTTTTTGTGATTTTTTTAGTGGGAAGAATTATTCGGAATTTAATCCAATTTGGACATTATGTTAGTCATATTCCGAAAAACGTTTCAAAATTTTTTCGAAAAGTTTAACCTTCAAATAAAAGAGTTACCCGACAATATTTCGCTAAAGGTCCCAACTGGAGTTCTCCAACTACGGGAGGGGTAGCGACTGAAATTTTTATCTGACACCAAAAGGCTTTTAATTTTAGATCAATAACTTATTTTTTGTCCGGATAGCTGAGTGGTTAGAGCACAAGGCTGTCGTACGGAAGGTTGTGGTTCAAATCTCACTGGTGGCAGTGGGATTTGTATCGTGATTTGACGTCGGATACCAGTCGACTCAGCTGTGAATGAGTACCTGAGTCAAATCAGGGTAATAATCTCCGGCGAGCGCAATGCTGACCACATTGCCTCCTACAGTCTACTGTGGTGTACCGTTACGATCTTGAATGAAGTGCTCTAACACACTTCAAGGCCCTGATCCAATGTGGATTGTTGCGCCAACGATTATTATTATTAACTTATTTTTTAAGAATATAAACCCCAATGCAGATGAAAATAGTCAAAATCAAAAAAAAAAAAATATTTCCATTTTTGTCCATCAATTATGCAAAAAAGCACCCTTACAAATATGATATCATCTCAAATGTTGGTATATATTCTTAAAAATTTTATAAAGAATAATACACCCAAATTTCATAAACATCGATTTAATACTTTTTGAACTAAAATTCCCAAAAATGCGAAAAACGTCGTTTTGAGAAAAACAAAAAAATACAACTACAACACACACAATACTGTACAATGCATTGACGCCAAGTATTTATAAATACACTATTTAGATAACACTACCTGATTTCATAAGGACAACGACTTCTTAGAGTCTGAACCTGTTCCCGATAATCTCTCGCTTCTACCTATCTAAAGGACCACAAATATTGCTTCAAATGTTTTACAATCTGTTCTGGGCTAGCTACGCTAACGATCTATGTAATAAAACACTCGAATCTGATGTGTTTCTCCCCTTAAGGGAGGGGGTTTTCAGAATCGATTTTTTTATTGCATAGATCGTTAACATAGGTATCCTAAAATACACTGCAAAAATTTCAAAGCAAAATTGGTGTTCCTTTAGATTTGATGAGAGTAAAACCAGGCGATTATTGGGTTAAGGTCAGGTTCGAACGCTCAAGAGGTGGTCAATTTATGTTCTTATGTAATCTTGCAGCACTAAGTCTGCCTACAGTAAACATGAATTCAGGGTCGGATATTGGTTACCATCAGGGTGATTTTTCCCAGGACTAGAATTTTCCTGGAGGAGTGGGAGTGTTTTACAAACTTGAACAAAATACGTCCAGGAGAGCCCGTATGATTTTCTGGAATGTAGTCCGTTTTCTATTAGCAGACATTTAAAAAAGAAGACAAATATATCCGTGAATTATGACTAAACTTTGCATCAGAGTTGTTAGCAGCCATCAGAGAGAGAGCCAGTGACAATCAACACTTTACCTTTCCAGATAACTAAAAGTTATCAGCACTCTGATATATCGAGTGTATTTGAAACATTAGGAAGGTCAATGTAGACAGATCTACCGTAATTTTCCTTAAGATACAGATAGAAAGGAAGCTGCTAGCTGGCTTATCAGGAGAAGAAAGGGGGCAGCCTCGCCATGAGCCGGAGCTGTCCGGACACAGAAGAGCATCCAACTTCAAGAAAGCGGAACTAGAATAAAGAACTTCTCAATAGAACATAAAACATAGAGTAGAGGAAGAGGCATTCTATGAGTAGCTCAATGCAGTCCAGGAAACATTTCCTAAAGGACGTTACGATCGTGATGAGTGAGCCAATGCTACCACTCGGACACAACCTTCTTCGTCTTAGTATTAGGAGTTGTCTTCTGCATGGCATAGCACTCGCTTCGTGTGAAATCATCACTTGATGGTCACTTGCCTTCGTTTGCGTATTGCATCCACATCTTCTCACAGGGATGGAGAGCTTCGGCCAACCAACGGACGTCTTCAACGGCTTAGCGGAGAACATTGATATTGAAAGTACCCTTTTCTCCAACGTTAGTGAAATTTGTGACGAATACCGGGACTTGCAAACGGTGGAGTAGCGTAATGAACTGAAGGTCCTTGTTGCCGGTGCTAGTGAGAGATAACGTGATGCGTTTAGCTGTACCGCGCGAAATTTCTGAAATTGCAATGCCGAACAAAAGCAAAATCATCATAGCCATCAATTAATTCAAGAAAGGCAAAGCCGCTCAGCTTGACGGTCGCTTCTTTCATAAATCCTGCGATTCTGCGACCTTTCCGAATGGCAAGAAGAAGTGATCATCGTTAAGATTCTGAAAAAGACACCTGTCTTGATTGCAACAACTGAAGGGATACCTGTGTGGTCCCTGCCGTTGCGAAGATAATAGCTGAAATTTTCCTCGAGTGTATTAAGGCTTGATCGAGCAAAGTGATTTCTGTTCTGGATCCTCCTGCACGGGTCACAATAACACCATATGAATCATTTAGGGCCAGTGTTCGGAGATGAGATCTCTGCTCCTCCTCCTCCTCTCATTAATTTCGAGGAGGCTTTTTGCAGAAAATAATAGCTATTGTTGCTATAGAACCAATAGTTTCGAAATTTGCACCAATCTCTTGTAGTCGCTTTTACGACAAGCGAGGAATATTTTGAGTGTTCTCTTAATATAATAAATATAGGAGCAACTATTTTTCTCATTAATTGTATGCAACTTTCGTACTGATAAAAATCTGTCTGCCTGGTCAATAATGCCCAACCCTTGTCATAAAGGCAAATAATAACGCATATAGCTATCCTCGATGCAGAACTTTCCAGAGCGAACTTATCGTAGAAAGGGTCTTGCAAACTAATATATAATTAAATTGTTATCTGCCTATATATAGAACAGCAGCAAAATTAACCTATATAGGAAACACATAAAACCTTTCTTACTACCTTCCAGATTCTGGACTCCTTATTTGGAACGCATCTTCTACAATCTTGCTACAAGCACATATGTATGTATCTCCTGTTTAATGCTTCCCACGACTCAGTCTCTTCTTTCTTGTTGCAGAATGGCGTAACAACATCCAAGCCGCATGAAGATTTTGGGTATTTCTAGTGGAAGAATAGTTGATCATGCTCTATACCATAGATCATATTACTACAATCTAATGATTTTAGGATTAACTTTAGGGGCATTTCCACTATATTTCCGAAAAATGTAGTAATTTTATTAAATTTAGCTAAGCAGATATCGGCACTGAGGGTATTTTGAAGACTAGATAACGTATGGTTGGTTTTGTGATTTATTCCAGTTTTTTCAGGAACAGCCGTGAAATATGTGACCAGTTTCCAATTCCCACACTCCTTCCTTTACAATGAATGCCAAAAATTACCCTGTATTCAGAAAGTACTTATCAATGCCTTTCATTTGACACCCCAAATACTTATATTCAGTAAAAAAGGTACACGCGCCATTTGCATGTATGATCACCCCCCTTAAACACAAGGTAACATTATCTTACACAATGTATGCGTGGGCGTACACAGTTCCCACCTTCCCACCAAATATCGTGCCGATAGTTATAGCAGTCTCTGAAAAACGTGTGGGCGACAGACAGACAATGAACCGATTTTAATAGAGTTTTGTTGTCCACAAAAGACGACAAGCTGGCATGTTCGTCCTACAAAGTATTCACTAAAACCCAGGAAAACAGGTTGAAGCACTTCGTAGAAAAATCATCAGAGAGTGCCAGTGAGAAGTGAACGATGAACATGGGAAGTTAACGCCGACTTCGATCAAATATTCATCGACTTCAAATGAGCAGTGTGACAGTGTAATTACAATGTACTATAATTTACAGTTATAGTCCAATTTGGCATCCTAGCAAAACTGCCATAGGTCACCTCACAAAAGTAACCATGACGGGCTCAACACAAGTGGTAGTGTACACAGATGACATCAATATCTTTTGTGCTCCCTCCTCGGTGCCAAAGAGACCTACGTGAAGCTCGACAATATAGAGAAGGAAGTAGAATTTCAGGAAACCAAAACCATGGCCGAAACTAGAAAACAGATGCCAGTCGGGCAAAATATTACAGTTACATATACAGCTTGCGGAACATTAATAACTACATATTTGGAAATTAAGTTGTCGAAGGAGACACACCAAGCACATGAAACAAGGCGGAATACCGTGTGAGAAACTTGCTGGGCACATTTTTGCATCCATATATGGTTAAAAACCCAAAATATTCCTACATATTCTTTTCAAACTAAAAGATTTACGTACATATTATAAACGTAGATATTATGTTCACCCTAAACAAACAAACCGTATTTTATATGCATGTATATAAATTAATCGTACACTTATTTTCAATTTACTTCGTGCATAAGAGTATACATATGTACATATAAAGTACGTATATTGAATACCGTTGGTTCAATGTACAAATGTATCTATCTGAATTAGGCACTACCAAAACGCTTCATTAACGTATACCTATAAATACATATATATGTCTGTTTCGAGTAATTGATATTGATATATAAATGATTAGAAAAACTGTTATTATTATTATTATGTTATTATATTATCCCTTAACTTAAGAGGTGTTTCCGCCTAGATTTCTAAAATATGCTAATGTACTATTATTAACTTTGTTTGTGCAAACCACACATTCGCACTAAATTTAGTGACAATCTATTCAGCCGTTTCAAAATAAATCGAGTGTAACAAAAAAGACAGACAAACAGACGGATAGGCAGAGATCGACTCGATTCTAATAAGGATTTGTTCTACACAAAAGCTTCATAAAAAGGACAATACTGCTTGAAAATAAATCATATTTTTCGGTCCTCCTCATCATAGAGTCAAAGTACATTTACAGGAAGATGAAACTCTATGGCTATAAAACCATTATCAGGACTGTGTTATGTTAAGGGTGCAAGAACTCGGATTTCAACTCAGGCTTCTGAAAATTGCTAAACGATTTTAGAAAGAAGGTGCTAAACAAATGCTTGGATTATCTCGAGAAGATAAGGCTGGCCATGTTCAACGTAACAGACAACTGCGGAATACCCAAAAGAGTTTTCAAAGGGAAAATAGGTGGCTTCAGACCAGTTAGTGAACCGAGAAACCGATGGGAAAATTCGGTCAACGCAGTCAGCGATTCATTACTAGGTATAAGAAGCTAGCGGCCATTAAACCTAGCAAACTGGACACAAGATATTCGGGAAGACAAGGCCCGAAACGCGCTATAACCCTAAAAAGAAGTAGAAGAAAAACAAGCGCCCATCCATCTATCCAGGGGTCGAAGAGGCTGACGTTCGAACACATCGGCCATCGGAATGTTGTCAATGCATAATTGGGATCCATAGTCAGTTGAAACGGACATAACATAAGAGAAGAGAGAGCATTTTATAAAGAGGATGATTTTCTAGCTTAAGGGGGTCATCCCGTGTGTCGGATTCGCGGAATCGATTTTTTTTTTGCATCAATTGTATCTAGACATAGTGTAGAATATATGGGTAAAGTGATTTTCCGATATTCGGAGTCGTTTGGAAGTTATAGTGTTGAACACGTGATAAGTAACATGCCAGATTTATGTCCATCGGAGTAATAAAGCCCGTATTTATCGGTCCGAATGACGTTCGAATGACTTCGCTAAAAGGGCAAGAATTGAAGCCAAGGCTGTACATGTGTTTCTTCAAGAAACCTAAGGTTCATGGATTAGGTATAGCAGATTAATAGTCAGTTAAGGTTTTTGGCTAAAAATCGCATTCTACTTTTGAAATCGGCTGACACCATAGCCCAAAATCTATCAAACCAAATTCTTTGAAATTTTCACGACTTATTTAGAACATATTTCTACAGTCCGCAAACTAGGATAATTGCGATTCATTCAGTAGTTTTTTTTTTTTTCATTCATTGAAAAAGCCGTGAAAAACACCAAAATTCACAGAAAAAAGTTTAACACGGCACCAAAAATTTACCATTTAATATTTTTTAATAATTATAGTTTGCAGACTATAGTTAGGTCTCTACATTAAAATGCCGTTTACTTTTTTTTTCTTTAAAATGATCACAGCGCCCTCTAGCATGGCAGCAGAAAAACACATTTTTTGGAGATGGTTGTATAAATTGCTCTGTATTTCAATAACGAACTATACGATCGGGCTGGAAAAATTACTGTGCACGCTCAAGAAATTGATTAATCTATGGTGAAAAATTCGTATTTGTATCTTCATCCAGTTCTTCTCAAAAAAATTCTAAAAAAAGCCAAAAAAAACGGCTTTCACACGGGATGACCCCCTTAAATCACTCTCACCCAACCTGCAAAGTTATGTCGGATAACAGAGGCAACACTGAAGTGGAGTTGATCTGCTAATACTTTTGCTTATTCGGGGCTGTAATGCCGCACCAGGTTTTCGTAGATACTGAGTGTGGAGCGGTAATTTAGCACGTTTTTCACCCTCTTACAAAAAGGTAGAATTGGAAACGACTTTAAGGACTTTGAAAGGCAAAATAGGATACAAATTTTTAATGGAGTTACTTGCTTGCCAAAGAAGCGTAAACCATATGAAATGCGTGTTATCTTTGTACACTAAAAAGTTTTAAACCAATCAATTAAGTGTTTTATGTTTCTATACATACATATAATAATTTTCTTCAATTTTCGGCTGAGTAAATATTAGTGAAACGTGAATATAGTCTTTTTGTGCCCATTAAGGGCATTTAGCGACACCATACTAATTTCCACTCTTCATGTGGAAATTTTGAAAGAAGGAAGGCAAACTTAATCAATTAATGCATACACGAACATGCATATTCATATATACTTCATTCTATGTATATATGTAAGCAGCTTTGATGACAACTAATGGTAGTCTTTAATGAAACCTGAAACTGCCTACACGTGTTGCCACCGAATTCTTAATGAAGTGCTAATTAATTTTCATTTTTTCTCTGATAAATTAAACGACTTCTCCTCAAGGCGAATGCTCGATATCTATATAATTATTACTAAAAATGTTTGGTCGCAATATGTTCCACGACATATAATTCCTGACATGAGTTATGCTCCTATATTTTTTCCCCGTGATGGCTGGAATTAGTTACACGCTGAAGTTATTTCGCTAGCACACATACTGAAGGTAGTACCCTATCCTGGCCATAGCAAAAAAACGGGAAGACCAGCAGAAGATAAATGTGTTTAGGAAGCAACAAGTCAGATCAGAGAATATATTACATTTCCAAATGCTTTTTGGCTTAATTAATCATATCCCAATAATGGGTAGATGCTTGTATTTATTTATGATCTATTTAAATTCGAGAGAAAAGTGTATGCAATATAACCAATGACAAAAATGTATCTTAGGAATAATATTGATTGTGCAGGGATGTATAATCGCCTCGAGGGCAGGTGACAAAAATCTATTTGGGAGCTAAAATATATTCATATTTTCTATTTAAATAATGTTTCTTCTTCTACACAGTGAAGGAGTTGAAAATTATGGGTCAGCTAACTTTGATATCTCCGTCTATCCACGCGTTTTACCGAGAAGGACTTTATCAACATCTTTTAATTACTGTATGACCTAGAAATTGATTAGTTTTTGGAAAACGGTTCATTTTCATCATACAAAATAGTATTAACCATGTTTACATACATTTAGTGTTGAATTCATGCTGATTATAATATCAATACCTAACATGAACATCTCCGAATGCTCCTCGATGCTCATCCTGCCGAGGCACAGATGCAAATCTGATTTCCGACCATGTCGGCATACGAGGGGGGATCCATAAGTTCCGGGAATTACGCTGTGGTGGGGAGGGAGAGTGGGGGAACCTATTGTTTGACCACATGTCCGTTAGTGTTACGCCACCTGCGTCAGTATGCGAACTTGCGTCGCTGTGAGTGCATCGGTTCGCCTGTAAGATTTTTTTTAGTAAAGCAAATTTTTACATTTCGGCGAAAACATAATGGCAGATTGTCGAGAACAACGCGCGCCTGTGAAATTTTGTTTGCGGTCGGGGAAATCGGAAACTATTATAATGCTTAAGAATGCTTATGGGGATGCTGCCTTAAGTAAAACCAGAATTTACGATTGGTTTTCACGTTTTAAAAATGGAGAAATGTCTATTGAAGACCAACTTCGTTCAGGACGCCCTCAACGTCAAGAACTGATGAAAATGTCGACAAAATCAATGCCCTCGTTCGTGAAGACCGTCGCCGAACCATTGATCAACTCTGTGAGATGTCGGCAATGTCATGGAGTTCAATTCAGAATTTTATCCGAAGATTTGCACATGAGAAGGGTTGCATTAGATTCGTCCCGCGCCTCAAAGATGAGCAAAGGGAGCGTCGAATTCAGGCATGTTTTGAGCTTCAAAATCAGGTCGAAGCGCACCCTGAATTTTTTTCCAAGGTGACTACTGGTGAGGAATAGTGGAGCTATGGATACGACCCAAAAGGAATATGAAGGGAAAGCCTTTTGAGAGGAGGTGAAACAAAAATCGCTGGAAGGCATAAAGGACATCCCAATGAGTGAATTTAAAAAATGTTTTGAACAATAGAAGAATCTTTTGGAGAAGTGCGTTGTAGTCAAAGGCGAATACTTTGAAGGTGATCAGAATTTGGTGTAGAAATATAGATAAATAAAGAAGTTATGGCGAAATTCCCGTTTTTTTTGGGTCCCCCCTCGTATTGTAGCGATGGTTTGGGTACTTTGTTGAACCGCTCATCAACCGAAATATTAGCCAGTTGGAGGTCCCGCCAATTGAAGACGGCCGATAAAAGCAGCCACCGTCCAGCATAGAAAAAATCATCCGTGCACTCTGTCGGCTTAAAAATGATAAGTAACCACGACGCGATGGATGGAATGGCCTGGTTATATATGGAGACGCCCAACTACACCACACAGTTTATCAACTGATGCTCAAGGTATGCGGCAACGAGTCAATTATAAAGTGATCATGTTGCTGACTTCTATCTGTAAGATATTCTCCGCTAACTTGTTAGGCCATAAGCAAAGAACATCGTTAGCCCATACCGAAAAGGCTCTACTCCAGGCAAATTAACGATAGAACAAATTTTCTGTATACGGTAAGCGATGGAAAAACTGTTGGAAAATGGGCATCAATTGCACCATCTTTTCATCAACTTCAACGCAGCTTATGATAGCATAGCTATGGTAAAACTGAATACGACCATGTGGGCAAAATGGATTTGTCGACCAAATTAATAAGACTGACTAGGCTGACCCTGACCAATGTACTAGGCAAAAAGCAGTAGAATCACTCTCGAGACTATTCACCATAAACAACGGTCTAAAACAAAACGATGCCCTATCATGCACCCTCTAACCATTTAACCCTGGAAAAGGTGAACTGTGATACTGATGTAAATACAAGAGGCGCCATCTTTTTCAAGTTCACACAACTATTGGCCTAAGCTGTAGATATTGACATTATGGGAAGAATAATCCGAGGTGAACAATCTGAAGACAAGACGAAGTACATACATTACATAGTGGCAGAATTAGCACCAAACAACTCGGGAAACCGGAGCTGGACGCTTAAGGTATGAAAGGTTTTGTGTATTTCTTATATAAACACATTTGAGTGTGCATTTGTCCCATTAGTACGTAGCACGTAATATGTGAATATATTTTGTGAGAGTATCCACTTTCGGGTGATATTGACATTCATAGTCTTGAATTTGCAAAGAAGCGACAACTTTGATCTATTATAAATTTGTTAGTAATATTGTGATTTCCATCGAATTCGATTAGATCATGCTCTATGCTGCAAAATCATGATTCTAGGATGAACTTAAGGGGGGTTTTCCCGCTAATTACTACAAATTATAGTAATGTACTATTATTAACTTTATTTGAACAGATACCATATCGAGACGGTATTTCGGAACCATATAGGGGCAGCCTCCTGATTTTTTTTTAGATTTTTCGGTTGGGTAGTTTCTGAGAATGGGTCCGTTAAAGAAAGGATCATTTTCGACCCTCCGCACTCCCCACCTCTCTAACAAATGTCAGAACTAAGACCGGCTTCGGAAAGTACTAATCGAGCCCTTTCATTTGATACTATACATGACTATATTTGGTGAAAAAAATGTACAGCTCCCTTTTGCATGTAAGGAGATCTTCCCTTAAATTGGACGTAAAATATGCATGAGTGTTCACAGTTCCCACCTTTCCACCAAATTTGGTGTCAACCGCGTCAATCTCCGAGAAAAATGCGTGTGACGAATAGACGGATTTTAATTTTTTGTTTTACATAAAACCTTAAAAACGAAGAAAAAACATCAAATCAGACTAAACAAATGAGAACAATGAACATAGAAGACTATAACTTTGAAACCGTTGTTAATTTCGAAAAGATTCGAAAACCACAACCGATTACAGCTAGGATGATGAAATTCACACGCAGTTACTGCCCTATTTCAGCTTACACAAAATGTCCGCTCAAAACCATAACATCAAAGCTTTTACTGTACAAGATAATAATCTTACCAGTCCTGATGCATTCCTCGAAGACTTGGGTTCTTAACAAGGAAAATTGTGAACTCTTGGCCGCGTTCGAGAGAAGAGTGCTCCGAAGAATTTTTGGTCGCCTACAAGAGGATGGACAATTCCGTAGCCAATATAACGACCGTATGGTTGTGGATACAATCCGGTTCAGTAAGTTGCGGTGAGTGGGTCACTTAATCCGTATAAATGAGGAGCCCGGAGAATCTATAAGGACAATAGCTATGGTAGAAAAAGAATAAGTGGGAGACTCTGTCTTAGATGGACCGATGGCGTAGGCCAGGACGCCAGATGGCTTTTAGGGATATCGAATTGGTGGTGGAAAACTGCAATGTCTAGATCTCTTTACTAAGGCAAGCCTAGACCGAATATCAGTTGTTGCACCGTGAATAATTCTGATGATGATAATTTCATGTGCTTCGGATTCTGATAGAAGAAACAGAAACAGAAACAGACAAAAACAAACTCCGCTATCTTATTTACAAAATATACAGATCCCAAGAAAGATAAAAAAATTGGGTTTGATGCCATACTTTTCATACAATTCATTCATACATTCATGCAATGTCTTCGTCTCAACTACCACAAGGTAACAATCATTGCCTTTAGTATTCTCCAGTACATTTTGACAAGCTGATGAAATTGCTTCGCACATAAGCGTAACTTAAATGAAGTTCCACAAATGAGGACATTCGCGATCAATATCGCTTCTTCATCGACTACCACCAAAAGACGAAAACGGACAGGCAGGCAGATTTTAATAAGGCTTTAAAAAGGCTTTAAGGGGGTCATCCCGGGTGTCGGGTTGGGGAAATCGATTTTTTTTTGCATGAATTGTATCTATATATAGTGGAGAATATGTGGGCAAAGGAATTTTCCGATATTCCGAGTCGTTCAGAAATTACAGGGTTAAACAGGTAAGGAGTTTGCAGCCGCGGCTAGAATACTCGATGAGAAAGAGCATCGAATCTTTTTTTACCTGTTAGTTTTTTACCTGAGCTTTATAAATTCGAACACAGGTATAAATGTAAAAAGATGGAAAACCAATCAATTGTCTAAACTTATTTGCTGTTTGGAATAAAAAGGATAATCCAGTCTAGAGTGACCACTAAAAGGTGTTCAAGTTATACTCAGTTATATTTTGTTGTAAGTATTGTGCTGTTGGTGTGTTCAGTAATTTTTTCAAATGGATCGTACGAAGGGAGATCGCTTTAACGTTCAACGTCATCCTCGCACTAAAAAACGAGCATTATTTCATGGGAATCGATACTTGTCAGAGAAGAAAAAGGACTTCGCATCACATGGAACATGGATGTTCCAATTGCGACAAGTTTTGTATATCGTATATTGGATTTTGCAGAAATTTTCTCCGGTATTTCTGCAAATTTCTGCAAATAATAAAGTATACGTTGTAGTAAAAAAGGAATGCGTAGGACATGTCGAGAAAAGAATGGGAACGCGGCTTAGAAATGCAAAGAAGAATCACAAACGCATTGGTGGAAAAGGGGCTGGAAAACTTACTGATAAGGTTATTAACGACCTCACTACATTTTTTGGGCTAGCTATTCGTCGACACCAAATTCGATAGAAGGAATGAAGCAAGAAATTTGGGCACCTTTCTTCCATAAATGTTCTACAGACGAAAATCCTCAGCATCAAAATTGTCCAGCAAGCGAGGACATTTGGTGCAAATGGCGCAAAGCGGAACCTAAAGGAGAACTGACTAGTTTTCACCACGAGAAGGCACCTTTGACTGAAGAAGTTCAAACAGTCATCAAACCAATCTACGAAGATTTGTCACGAGATAATGTTTAGGAGCAGAGACCTAGAATAACAATGTGTCGTCAAATGCTTTCGCTCCTAAACACCTTCATTCTGGGGTCAAGGTCGTAGAAATAGCCACTTTTCTGGCTGTAATTATTTTCAATGAAGGATTCAATGGCATTCTCAAAATCCTAGTGACAATGGGATGTCAAGTTGGTCACATATGCCAGGATTATGCCGACCGCCATAATGAAGCGCGAATTTGGCGGTCCGAACGACGATCGACTGATCTCGCTAAAAGAGCCAGAATTGAAACCGGAGAGCAACAATCGGCCTGACAAGACTTCTTTAATACATATTTCTACGGTCCGCAAACTAGGATAATTGCAATTGGATGGGGCCTTTTTTTTTATTCATAATAAAGCCGTAAAAAAAACACCAAAATCCAAAAAATTAAGTTTAAAAGCCCACCAAAAATTTACCTTTTAATCTTTTCTAATTATCCTAGTTTGCGGACCGTGGGATATTGTCCACATTAAAATGCCGTTGAGTTTTTTTTCCTCAGATGAATCCAGCGCCCTCCAGCTTGGCAGCAGGAAAACACCTTTTTTTGGAGATGGGTGCATAAATTGACACGTATTCCGAAAACTAGCTACGATATCAAGCTGAAAAATTTATCACGTATACTAGAGATATCAATAAATATATGGTGAAAAAATCACGTTTCTGTATTTATCCAGCCCTCCAAAATAATTTTTCAAAGAAAAGCAAAAAAACGGCCTTCACACGGGATGACCCCTTAAAGGCTTTAAAAGTAAATTGCGGAGGATCAAAAACCTGGTGCGAATTACACCTCCACATATAGCAACGATCCCGTATGTTCGACGCCTGGCAAGTTCAATCATGCGAACTTTCAGTTCGAACGAAACGCTCGCTTGCATGAATTATACCTCACACTTTACTTTACAGCTTTACTTTTTTTACTTACAGTTCTACCGCATAACCCTCTTGCAGCGATCCCAGAGCTCCCCAAACACATGCAGTACCTGTAATTTAACCTGGCCATTGAGCATGCGTGCAAATCTTAGCCAACAATCGATCTTCCTTACTCCTTGGCAACAAAATTAAGGACATAAATACGACCAAACAAAAAGGTTGTTTACGTCTAATCAGATAGTTACATTTAAATTTTAAAATCGAAATAGATGATATCAATGGTAACAAAATGTTTAAAATAGCTGGATGTAAAATTGTAATTTTTCATTTGCATGTAAACAGTCAAACATAAGCCAAACTGTATACCGGCCCTTGCCGCGAACTCCAAACCTCCACAAATGTTTGGCTGGATTTTGGGGACCGAACATCGCCACCTGTGTCCGGATAGCTGAGTGGTTACAGCACAAGGCTTATGTAAGCACGTAATACATGCATATATTATGTGAGAATATCCACTTTCGCGTGATATTGACATTCAAGCTTTTCAATTTGCAAAGAAGCGATAACTTTGTCAGTAATAGTACGATTTCCCCCAACTTGGTAGGGCCATGCTCTTTATATTATAGCCTACGTTGTTGCAGAATTTCGTGGTACTAGGATGAACTTAAGGAGGCAAAACCCCCCTCAAGTACCAAAAATTAAAGTAATATACAATTATTAATTTTATTTGAACAGATATCGTTATGGAGGATATTTCGGAGCCTAGGCACCATATAGTGGCAGTCTCTTGATTTTTTCAGATTTTTCGGTTGGGTAATTTCTACGAATGGGTCTGTTTAAGAAATGATCACTTTCGAACCGCCGCACTCCCCTTTTGCAACAAATATCTAAACTAAGACCCGCTTCGAAAAGTACTAATCGAGACCTTTCGTTTGGTATCCCACATGAATGTATTTGGTGTAAAAAATTTACACCCCCCCCCCTCTTTCCATGTATGGGGAACCCCCCTAAGATTCGACGTAGAACGATGTAACTCACTGTATGCGTGAGCGTTCCGACCTTTCCTCTAAATTTGCTGTAAATTGCTCTAACAGTCTCCGAGAAAAATGCGTGTGACAGACAGACAGACAATAAACCGATTTTAATAAG